>NW_027286874.1:40345974-40913474 GCF_022747635.1 Hetaerina americana
ACTGGGCTAGCATCCTTCGCGCTCCCATCCGGCATCGTGAGCACCACTGAACCCAATACGCCATCTGCAAGGAGAAAATGAGTTCTTAATTAGTTGGAATCTACGCTTGTGTCCCAAGGCATCTTGAGGGAATAGAGCAGAGGGCAAGGGGCAGCAGCCTTTAAAAAGAAGAGCGATCATTGGGAGGAGATACGTTTTACGGAATTACCGTAGTCATCTTTTGTCTTGCTCTGTTCATGAAATGGATGAGGGAAAATCGAATTCTTGCATCCATCGGTACGACGGGCCTGCCAATGTACTACATTGGTTGTATTCTTTTCTGGATGCATCATGTAAAATCGCAAGGCTAAGATCATCTCAATAGGTTTAATCCAGCCCAGAGAATTCGTGCCACAGATTGTGCAATACTTGTGTGACAACTCGCACTCTCTCTCTCTCGATCTGGGGAAGTTTCCTCAGTACCATTTGCGAGCATTGAATTAACTTTTTTATGCGAATGATTCGCAATGCTCCCAGAATATTTTGTTCGGCTTAGTAAAACGAGACACGCACCGCTCGCACCTTTGCTCGCGGCATCTATCGACTGTAGGTGAAACAAATCGTTATTACTTCAAGGGTGCATGTTCTGGTAATTTTTTGAGAGAACTTGGTGAACAAATTAAAGATAGCATTGCGCGCTCGCGCACACTTTTCCCGTGCATGACCCCATACCGGCACCAGGTGTATATTCAATTGAAGGTACGGTTATTAGAGGCAACCCCTAAACCTATTTCATTAATATGAACATTCATACATATGAAAGAATAGTTAAGTAACTGTCGCATTTCCACGCAGTCCCATTCAGGGTTTCCATCAAAATATTAGAAAACACCACTTTATTATTATTTTTATTAAATGTTCCCATAATTTGCTGTTTTACGCTTCATTTTACCATTTAATATTAAAACACTCATCAATATACAAATCAAATTTAGAAGTCGACTTGGGAAGGAGGGTGACCGACACAGCTGAGGTTATTTACGCCATTAGGGATGGATGGGAAGGGTGGAGCGAAACCCGGTGTCGGCATTAGCCGACTCTTATCAAAAGGCACCCAGGGGTCAGCAGCTGAACGTCTCATCTGACGGACGGCGTCCTCACTCAAAGTGCTCTCCACAAATCACCTCAAGTAGGGATCGGGATACCATTGACAAAGATCTGCCGTCTCTAGCACGAGCCCTCTGGGTGGGAAGCCACACTAGCCACCCCAAATCAAATCTCGGTGATCCATTATAGTCCATGACATTAATCTGTTAAACATCAGTCCAGGTGGAAAATAAGGAAGCTCTAACTAAGGAAAGTGTAATTTTCAAACAAACTTTATTAAAACACGGCCTATATTTCGACGTTGAACGTCGTCGTGGCCCCTGATGACGTTCAATGTCGAAGTTTGTGTGAAATCACAAAGTTACTTCTTTCATTTCAATATATTGAAGGCATTCGTTAAAGCTACGCCTGAGACTAAATTCAATGAGGATTTTTTGTTGGATCAAATGTGGAAATTTAGTTTCCAGGTACTGTGAGAATACTTGAAATTACTAGTCTTTCTGAGCATCCACTTTCACATCAATTGCTCTTACCACCCCTTTGCCAGAGTCCTCTTCCCTCTCTCCCAGAGAGCTCTTTTGTTTTTTTCCATTCGACAATCGCCGCCTTTCCTTCCCTGCGGCCGCACCACGAGGGAGAAAAACACTCGGAGGAGTGGAAAAATTCACTTTCCCTTTAATTCAACTAACAACGCGTGTTTTCATCATGCGGAATTTAATGCTCGCGAGACTACAAAAGTCAATGTTTATGAAAAAGGGGTGATTTTTTTGTTATTTCGTGCGTGTGTGCTATGCGTGTGTGTACTTTTTACAATGTAACAGAATGCTTGGAAATAAAATGCGTATCCTTTGAAAGAATATAAAAACAACTTTCACGGTCATGGACAGCGTTCAATCCCGTGAAGGTGATGTGAATGAATCGTCCAATCTAACTGAAAGCGCTATCCAATAATTTTAGCTTTCAATAATTTAACTTTATTTTTTCCTCATAAGACGGAGTTTTTAATGAAACTGGATTTTTTGGAAGTAATTCTGGATTCACTAAAATGCTGAACTATTACGGATAAGCAAATACATCTTTAAAAGATAGGGGTTAGATAGAACTTGCATTAATCCTTGTCAATTATGTAGCTGCTCACTCTCCCTACTCATTGCCAAGCAGTTTGCGTTTTAATTACATTGTGATAAATATTTAATAAATTTTCAAACGAATATTGAACAAAATTCTCCTGACAATTTCACGTGAAAAAAACACCTCATCAATCCAATAGATTAGTAGTTGATATTTTAGTACCCTGCAAGCCACCGCTAGGATGTGTGGCTGGGGGTGAATACATACCAGACTAATTTTGACCCGAATATGAATGACCCTGGCGCAGTCGGGCGACGTTGTTCTGATCCCTAATTGTTCGTGGGAAAAATATAATCTTAAATATTTCCGCAGGTATACCATCCAGTCAATTTGGTCATTTTTTATATGCCTAGCCTATGCAAATTCTTATTCAAGTCACATGGGTAAATAGACAAACTAGGATGAATAATCGGTGACTGAGGCTTTATATCTCGAGCTAGAGCCTACAAGAGAGCAGTTTTCTACCTTCAACGACTTCCAAAGAAATGTAATTCAACAAAAAGAAATGATTTCATGAACTGTGTGGATTAGTAATCTACGAATCAGAGATATGAATGATTTTAAAGAAAATCACACTATTCAGATAATAAGTTCCGTGGAAATCTTATATATTTAATTTAAAGTTATCTTTCGTAAAAAATATTAGACAAACTTGCAAGTATATCGTCAAACGTTTCTTTTGAAATAATTGCAATTTAGTGAAATAGGATTTTGAATGATTACACCGTACTTTTATTCCTATGGATACTCCGTTGGATGGACGTAAACCAAGAAATTCTGTTAGGAACTTCGCAGGAACAAATGGTAAATACAAAAAATTAAGAACTTAAGTGTGAATCGTATATGACACACAAATTCGTAAAAAGTTAGATAGCATTAAATGTCATGGAAGGAAACGCATTTTCAAATGGAAAAAGGTAGATCACTCATTAAATGTAATGATGACAAAGGCTTTATAAAATATCCTTGATTTTAAAATAATTACAATGCGCGTGCGTGTAGACTTGTAACAAATTACTTGTTGCAAACAACAAGCGGGAGCAACAACAAAACTGTTGATTCGCGCATGATCAATACAACATGAGACTCTTTACTTAGGCTTTGTAAGGACGCCTGCCAACCCGGGGAAGGATTGCATAATCCTGCTCCGGGTTTGCCTGCAGCGACCTTTGGGCCTTCGTCGGCGGCGACAGCGAGTGAGCACGATGCCTCGGGTTAACCCGACTTGGTGCACGCTTATTTATAATGTGCTTGGCAAGCAATTCGTGGAAATGGAAATACATGGATGGAACTAGCTACTTTAGAAACGATAGTCATCCCATTCATGGACAGTTTCCAATCGTTTACTCTTTAGGAGGGGGCGAACAATTTTCAGTTTCAAGGAGGAGGGTGCAATATTGTTTTCGCACACATCTTGCGGCATTGTCCTTCAGAGATTCGCCTTTCACTAGTCTAAATGAAGAGTTCCCAAGACTCTTTTGGCCGCAAAATTTCCCATGAAATCTATGGGCCAACTAGTTTGTTGATACCATCTAAATCTGTTTTTCTTCCCTATTTTACAGTCAACTTTCTAATCTGATCCTTCCCCAATCTATCAGTCTAAGTAATCCATTCACTTTAGAGAGTATGCATTCCATTTTAGAGCAATGAAAGTGAATTAACAGTGGAAAGAACCAAGAGAATATCGTCCTTGAAACACATTTGTAACCACTATGTAGTATGAGTACAATAGAGCTACTCCCATCAAAGAGAAATCATTTGCTTCGTCAACGCCGGTCATCTTTTCACGGGTATCAGCTTTCTACCAGATCTGAGATACATATATATAGCGATAAATTTTAATAATTAGTGAGGCAGCTTACACCTTTGGTCACCCTCGTTTATGACCAAATTTTTACTTTTTCGCTTTCTCAGCACAACTAGTCATTTGGATGACTGAGTGACTGTCACAGGAGTATCATCAAGTTCCTATGATTTTTGAAGTTAATAGTGAAACTACCGCTATAATACGAAAACCAAAACACTTTTGAAAAAATCAAAACTCTTAATCATGTGGAAAGATTTGTCCATCAATAGTTTACACCATAGCTTAGCATGACGACAACTTGCTCCCATGGTCATCTCCGTTAGAATTACCATGCAATGCCAGTAAAATTCGCTAAATTTGAGATTCCACCAATTAAGCATTTTGAACATAAGGCCAATTTATGGCTACAACATTGTATTATTTTTAATTAAAAGTTTCCATGCAAGGATAGCAATAAGCACCATTAAATTCAAATGGATTTGGTAAGGGGCCCAGTAGATGTATCAGTACCCACTCCAAAATTCAAAGGAGGAGAAAAAACAAATTTTAGAGTTCGTTCTTGAGCCTACTTAACGCACACTGATAACTTTGCGAGTTAAGAGAGTAAAACTGCTTGCTCTCAATGTAGAAAATATTTCTTAATGAAATCAATACTTCAAGTAAACATTCATATATACGAAGTGGCAAGGCGGAGAGCTTGAGCCATATTGTGACATAATTCATAATCTACAGATATTTAGGGTTCACGCCACTGACAGTGCTCGTCAGAGCTTTCCAATAGCAGGATTGACTTTTGATCTTGTACAAAGAGGTTAATGAGGTGCTCCTCCAAGCACAAAAATTAATTTATGAAATACAATTAATCCAATTTGTTTCCATATTGTCACTCGAAATAAAGATTTTCATTTATTTAATCCAAAAACAGCATCACGCCAATTAAATTGGACAAATGACAAACAAAACAAATCATACCAATTAAAACGTAACGGATAACAAATGACGAGGGCGAAAGTAATTCATGAATATATGTAACAGTGACACCACGTGAAGGCAGATGACAACGAATATCAGTGAATGGTACACCCTCAGGGGCACGAGACGATATCCCAAAGAGAAGTCGTGGCAAGGGGAAAGAAGCAGGCGTTACCTTATAAAATGGGCCGAAAAATGAATTTCGCAGCGAAAAAAGGATTGAATGGGGAGTGGTCGATGTGTGGGGAGGGGAATCTATATAAATAAACAAAACAGCGCAAAAATAAATTCACCTAAGCGAAACTGAAGAAAGAAGAGGAGTCGTGAGCTAAGAGATATGGCCGGGGGGTAATTATAACGCGGTCACGGTGACCTTGATCACGCAACGACAGCGAGCGATGACGTACGGGATGGGTTGGTGGCGGCGAGGGCCGTTGCAAAGGGAAGGCGGACGGAGGCGGTGCACTCTCGGGGGCGGGGGGGGATGCGAGTCGCCCTTTCTACCTCCCACCCTCTCCCGTGGAACGAAACGGCGATGCAACATCCAGAGACCGACGCAGAGCTTCGTCCCCCTTCTCCCTCCTAAGATCATCCCCCTACCCCCGTAAGCGCTAATTGCCATGGACGACAACATTCCCTTTTTTCCTCTCGGTGTCATAACATTCCACAATCAATCGTTCGAGTTAGCGAAGTCACGCTTTGGAAAATGATTGCCAAATTGGTAAAAAAAATGGCATGTACGGCTTAATTCTGGGCGGCTAATTGGCCAAAATAATTTTCATTGACATTAAAATGGACGATTTCACATAAAAATCATTTGAAAAGGACGCACGCTATGCTCTCAAATTACATCGACGTTTGGCCATTAACACTTCGTCGAACTGATTTCTGTTTAATTCTGGATGGAGAAAAAAACACTCAAAAAGTAGTAAATGTACACTTCAAATTTCATCTCGTTCATCTTGACTTTTAGATTGTAACCCTTAAAGATAAAGAATGGGAGTAGAAATTTCGGGCTATATTTCTGAGAATTTAAAAAGGGATTGCTTACTGCCAGGAGGCATGCGAAAATATTTGCCGAGAATGCAATCGATGCACATACACACACACAATGCAAACTGAACAGAGGGACAACAATTTTCCGAGAAGCACGGAGAATATTTTCTTGGGAATGCGGAAGGTTCATTCAAGTTCTCGGAAATCTACGCATTGGGATGCGATGCATAGATGAACCTACATAAAAAGAGCCATGCGTGGAAATCAACCTCAGTGGACCTTGTAGGAATCGGTGATTCAGTTCAAGAAGGCCGACTTCTGTTTCCTTCGATCCTCATTTCTTACCCTGACGAAAATGATTACCTATAACACACACGAGGTTAACTATCCAATTAAGGCTGCAAGCCCGCAGCAATCATATCAAGTATCTGCATATATGACCATGCGGGTCCATTATATGCTAATGTTTCCGGTAGTCTTCCGCCAACATAAAAATAATATTCTGAATAATATGTAACAAACTCGAGGGTAACCGAATGCAAAGGATGACGCTTAGTGAATACCTCTGAATTGGAATGTTTAATCATATGAATGAAAAATCCTGCTCCTTTAACACAAAGTAAAGCGCTAGTAAATGGAAAGAACTACTGAGGAGTCGGATACACCTTGCAGATCGCAAAAGCACCAACTTTCAGACAGTGGGTGACAATAAATTAAGAATCTACGTCATTGAAATAATGAAGTAGAAATCTCGGATGTTAATCAATCTCCAGCAGATATAAGGACAAAATTACAGGAGGTACTTTAGGATGTTTCAATTTATTTAAATTATTTGTATCAATAAACTATGAGGCATCCATAACTGTGCAATCTTCCATCCACGTAGTTGCAGATCAGGTAGTGAAATACGGCATTTTAAGAATAGTGGGTTTTGAGGTGGTGCTAAGCGACCATTCATTTTAACGCACCGGATACATTCAATACCAATATTGATTACAAGTGGAGCAGACAATGTAAAAAGACGCGATTTTTTAGGATTTGAAAGGAATTAGGAAGCAAATGAGAAGAAGTGGATAGCCGCGGGAGGTCAATCTTCTTATTTCACATTAACACAATTACCGTAGTCGGTGGTCGGTCATCGATAGTTAACGCAAAAATGAGCGGATGATCAGGAAAATGTGCTGGACGAACTTTAGTGCCCAAAAATGACATTCGGTCCCCCTTCGATAGCCTCACCTCAGCTCTAAAGGTCTACAGATTCAAAAATTCATCTGATTTTTTACTTACAAGAGGTTTCCAGAGTTTAATAAATAAAAAGAAGAAATCAAGGGCAATATTTTTTCACGTTCCGATCGAAAATAATACCAGCATCATTTGAGAATAATTTCAATTTGCAAGATTTTCCACCATATCCGCTATGCCAATAGTCTTTTTCAAAACCTTTGTGTTTTTTGTCTTCCTCGCTGAGACAACGATCTTGAGGAAACCTTCACTGCATATTTATTTTATCCAGATGACTTTGGAGTAGGTAAGAGTCATCATGTAAACCTCATATCACGTTAGTATGAACTAACGTGATATGAGGTCCGTTTGGAAACACGTGAAAAATATTTGAAATGGGCTATAAAAGACAATATTACAACAATTGCAAAACTTTGTTTCCTAACCCTTAAGAGGTATTTGATTTCTGGGGAAAGGGAGAGAAGAATAAAATTTTGCAATCGCAGAATTCGCTCAGGAGAGAAGTTACAGCTTACATCGACTTGTAGTGTAATCATAAATCACCACTACGACATGTGGAATGTGGTGGTTCCACAACAAATACATGCACAAGGTCTTGTATGTCCGCAAGGCACCATCAAGGTATGTGGAATGGGGTGCATCCGCACCAGGAATGCGAAGTAAGCAAAGAATTAATTGAGAGAATAATAGAGAAAAAAATCACGACTTTGAATACCGTTGACCATTAACATGGTTTTTTAAATGCACAAACTTCCGTAACATAATGATCATAAAATTTCCATTCAATTATTATCAAATAGCATTCACACTTGCTAAACTGCAACAAAGATACCAAATCTTCTTTCACTGTAACACATTCAATAGTGTGATAATTGTTGCCGCTTGATTGAAACTTGGCGGGTCATCATTTTCTCACGGACAATCGACTCCGGACTCGGATTAGCTTATCGACAAAGCTATTTGGTTTGATATCCATACAGGAGTAATTAGTTCAGTGATTGATTTCCATTCTCACTGTGTAATACACAGTGTTTAATTTCCTCCTATAATTATATCATTATAAATATTTGGTATTAGCACTAATGCGAGGACTTAAGGGGAATGGATCGTCAGAAGGTGAAACGTTTTTGGGCTTATAGGCTATATTTCAAACACGCAGTTAGTTGAATATAGTAAGAAAAGTACGCATATCTGAAATTTGAGATAATTGATCCATATTAAATTATGAAAATACATAGTGAAAATGTAATTTCATCTTTTTATAGAGATTAGTTATTACCCAACACAATATACACTTCTAGTTATGTCGAAAAATAAAGTAACAGTCAAATCTCGAATACTGGAACCAATGGATTGCCAACTAAGGAAACCCCTAACCCACTCTACGCAAAACAAAAATGACAGTGTATGCAATAGCATAACGTCATCCAGTGGACCAAAATGATATAAAAACAAAATGAAAGAGTGACTTTTATTAAACTAATTCCAAGATGGCCTAATTCAAAAGATGGAGTCATGGAATTTCCCTAGATGGATGACAAATTGGACAAAGTATTACTTAGACGGAAGGACATTTAAAGTTAAATGGGGCGAAGAAATAAGCGATAGTACAACTGCCAAAGCTGGTGTCCCACAAGGATCCATATTAGGCCCACTGCTATTTAATATTTACACAGCCGACTTCCCAATACATAGAAATGACTGGCGAAGTATACTGCCCTCTACGCCGACGATGCCGCAATCCTGGTAAAAGGGAAAAATATCAACTCAGTCAAAGAAAGAGCACAATACGCATCTTGGTACAGAAAATGGAAATCGCAGATAAACACAAAAAAAAACCAAAGCAATACTCTTCGCCCACCCAAGATCACCTAAAATATCTTGCGAATGTATCAGGATTGGACGACAACCTGTTGAATGGAGTAAAAGCATCAAATATTTAGGAGTGGACATAGATGACAGACTGAACTTCAAAATACATATTATACAGATACGAGATAAGGCGGCCGCTATAAGGTCGCAATTGGCACCGATTCTCAGACAAAACGCCACCCCTAGAGACATAAAAATACTAATATACTCGACAGTAATAAGACCAGTATTGACCTACGCAGCACCTGCGTGGATGGGACTAGTCAGTAGATCCCTGATGGATAAATTAAATAGTACAGAAAGGAAGACGCTGAGGCTGGCTTTTGGTCTCCCCCCCAGGGAAGAAAACGAGATGGTATACCAAAAAAACAAACATGGAAAAACTTTCAGACTTCTTACTGACAAAGTGTAAAATATATTTTGATAAATTAAAAGAAAACACTAATGGGGCTATGACATACACCAAACAAAATAAAATAGACCAATATGACAAATATAAGAGACCAAATAATGTTACACTCCTAAACAATACGAAAAAATAATTAAATAAATAAAAAGAGGGCAATACAACGACGCTGGTGGTGCTCCAGGAAGATATAGGAACTAAATATTGTGACACAGAGCATAAGCCCAACTAGGCGACCTCTGAAAAATAAAGCCGCTTGAAAAAACAGCAAGGCATGTCGTCGTCTTTTATTAAACTGGTCTAACGCCTTGTCGTTGCAGCGTTTACTAGAAATATTGCCACACTTCCATTACACCAATCGCTTAGCGTTTTAATGGGTTTACAATAAGCTTCCCCCATCGATGATCGTCAGTCTATGGATGTCTTCTGGATACTTGAATAGAATATTACGAGTCATGTCATAAGCGTTCGACTTTTCGCATAGCTGGCAAAATAGGAGAAGTATCCCGAGGACCTTTGGAACTACGCAAGTCTGCATAATGCTATCAAACTGTTGAGATAAAATTTCACTCTAAGGAATTCAATGAAGATAGTACTGGATGTCCTTAAAATATATTGGCAGGAATTAATGGACACACTGAACCAAGTGAAATCCAGAAATATTGGGGGAAAATCGTGGTGTGAACTAATCGGGAATAAAATCACTCAAAAATATGCTCTTATTTGAAAAAGGGCGTGCAGAGAGACTGTTAAATAAAATATATAATAATAATTAGTATCACCCTTTGATATTCAGTGGCTAGTGAACGCAGAGAAGGTTTACTCGAGTCTCAAGTGTATGCATATATAAGCCTTGGGAAAATGCTGACTACAGTAAGTCGATGGCTCAGGGAAAATTTAAATCATCTTTAGAATTCTCAAGCAGTGAAATTTCAAAATACCTTTTGTCAACACTGGCAACACATATCTTTAGATTAGGAATCGAGATCAAAATCCAGTGATAAAATAATAACAACATAAGTGGATTTGGGGGAATCATGAACTCTTGCGGTTTGATAGCATAACTGTTTACTCGGCATTCCACTTTCACAAGACTATTCGTTTCGCGATGGAAAAAGTTACAGGGGGAATATCGTCGATGAAATGATTCAAATTTATTACTTAAATTGGATGTGGTACGTCTTCTCCACATTTACAGCCGAGGATGCTGTTGGGATATAACCACGTTCAAATTATGACCGAGGTGAAAGATTTGGGTGGGATTAGATAGAGGATTTTTCCTTCACATTCCAAACGAAACAACATACCAGAGCTACATGAGATTCTTTACTTATCATTTAACTGTGAACATGTAAAGACAAACATGAGATTTATAGCAAGCTAATCGCCATGCCTGCACTCATGTAAGCTTGATGATGAGATCCTTTTAAGGCAATGTCTTAAGAACTTAAAATGTTTTATTCTTAAATGCATCTCCGCTCTTTTAATCCAAAGTGAAGGGATTCAGTTTTTTTCCGATTCCCTTCATTGCGTTCACACTAGTTGCCCAAAATTTAACGGATTTTTTTTCTGATTAAGTTTTTCCTTGAAATCCATAGAGCATTATAATGCAATTTGACTTTGCCACTCGAGGGTAATGATTTCTCATCGAACGCTCCGTAACATTTAACTGATTAGTCGTTAAACACTGACCTGTGAAGGATCGCAAGACACAAGGCTATTCAAAATAGTACCATGCCTCTATAAACTTTCTGCGAGAGTTGATATGGCTTGAACTGTGTTATTCACCTTGTTTAATTCACTGGATGAAAAATGGGGGCGACCTTCTTTCCTTTTAACAAGGGGAAATGCTGAACAGACATTTCTCGTTGCCACCAGCAAATGAGTAGTCAAAGTCAAGAATGAAGTGTGGGGAGTATTCATAGTTTACCTACGGCCTAAATAATTTTATCCCCGACTACCGCTCGAGGTCCACTTTCCCTCCTACTAATATAGCGCCGCTCTCAAGGAACTCAGTTCATCAATTACATATCAATTGTACGCGCATTTACATTAAATTGGTGTAACGCAGTCATGCTACGACGTTGCTGGTGTTTCTTGGTAAGGTATTACGAACAAGGATATCGAGACCACTCGGCGTTCACACCTCGGAGCTGTCCATTCATTCAGGTACGTATCCACATTAGTTCAGTCAATTATTCAAAGTATGGACCAGATATTATTCAAATTCCAGCCTTGAAAATTTAGTTTCATGCTCATTACAATTATTAACGGACTTTGGAGTTACAAATTACATTCGATTTCAAAACAGGCTCAATCATTCTGCAGTGTCGCGGAATAACATCTTGTGATTAACCTCCCGCATGGAGATCAAATTCTGCTAGATTCGCGTCCCGAAAATATCCACATTTAATTTTATATGTTTCTTTTTATATTGCAATGAAAATATAAAAAGCATTTCACTAAGTCCCTTGCACTGAGATTAATTTTGAGGTTATATTTATAAAAATGGAAATGAAATTATAATGAACGAAAAAGATGTTAATGAAAAATGGCAGGCTCGTAATCAGATAATCTATGGTAGTTTATCGCGATTTTTATCATTTTTATAATTGGCACTCTGTTGGCTCATTCATGAACGGCTGATGTGCATACTAACACCCTATGCCACCCGTCACGTAGATGCTTTTAGGGTATAACATACGTATAACATCGTACCCCTTGGACTTTAAATGGATTTGTCCAAAAGCATTACCAATGGACCCCATGAGCAATAGGCGAAATACCTACTAACTGAGCTACCGCGCCGCAAAACAAGAATTGAAAAAACACTCTTGGGTCAATTTTTTCGAGTACCTATGAATAAAATCATAAATAAACAGACAAGATATATTATTTGTGTGACGTAGTAAGGGCTCACACCTTCAGCATAGAAGTTCTATTTTCAGCAAAAGAGATTTTAAGACACGGGTGTGTGCAGCTTCCATTTGAGAAACTAATCCAAAATTGGCAAAATATTTAAGATCGGAGAGTTTTCAAGTGCACTAAATTCGATGTAAGGATCACTTGGTTCATTCATAGTTTCTCGTTAGTCATCATAGTGCAATCACGGCATGGTTCACCGATTTGATTCACACGTTTCATCAACTGAAATCCTCATCGAACTGTTTATAACGTTAGCACAAATTATACTCATATAATTTCAAATAACGAGCAAAAATATTGAACCTAATTGAGTAATTTGTTTTGATGAGAGTTGCGGTAATGCTGAACCCATTTAAGAGACGGGAGGGTGTACTGAACGATGCGGAAGTCAGGAGGAGGAAAAATGATGGATGCCCATTCAGGAATATCTTTCTATAGAGCTCAAGGTAAATTTAACTAGAAAAATGATTATATTAGAAGTTTCAGCTGTGTTTCACTCAAAGTCCGGCAGCTCCTCTCTCCCCGTAGCAGGAATCCGGTTCGATTCCGCCTCGGGCATCTACGGCCGTGGTCACGATGAAATGCTTTTCTTTGTACCAAGCCAATCGTGCGAAACGACCCAAGTCGTTCGAGAACCTAAAATGACTGCATCATTACTATTGTGTTTAGACCTCGTTAAAGAACCACGTTCACTGCCTAATAATTCCTAATTCCGTGACGCAATAAGTTTTCCGGCATGTAAATTCAAAGTAAAACTAAGTATAAGAGCATAATTCATGTACCAAAACACTTTCAAACAAAATTACTCCACGATTACAACTAATGAAATTCGAGGAGAAACTTTTTCGGTCGCTTTTCACGAAACACACTTCTATTATATCCATTAGCCGCTCCAAGCCATAGCAATCACTCCCAATTGAGACCCTTTGTCTACTTTTTGAGGACTGCGAATTATGATGATACTTCTTTTTCTGCCCTGTAAAGAACTTCTCAAAGGTACTCCATCCCACCCGCGAATGGAAAACGCTTGACACGGCAGCATTAAGGTATTAAAGCAGTCTGCGAATTGCAGCTGCCGTCTTTACTCAACACTAATCCAATCCAATTGCACCGCCAAACTCGAATCAATGCTCCAGGGAGACGACTATCCGTTACACAAACGAGGCAGCCTTGGCTCTTCCCCCGCCTCCCTCCCCGGCGGAATTCCGAGGCCGCGAGTTTGGCCCACGCTTTCCCGGTCGGCCGGTCCCGCCCGCCCGAAACAAAACAAGCGCCACCTGACAAGTCACCACCACCACCGGCATCTCAGTGGGCACTTTCCCTCCCCGCACCAACCCCCTTCCCCGGGCCCGCCATCATCCTCTCGCGACGTCAAGGAATCTTATTTTACGACACGTTCCGACTCAGCATGCAAGGATGCTTGAAAGGCCAACGGGCCAAAAGGATTTAGACATGCACCACACCCATCCGCTTCCTATTTTGACCACCCCCCATGCAGATTTTCCTTTAGTGGACCAGGTTTCATTTTCCCAAAGACATTTCTCCGCCAATGTCGAAAACTCGTCGCTTTGAACGATAAAAAATCGTCCGGCTGTCGACGGACAATTTATTGTCGTAGAACTCGATACCTACTTGGCGAGAGACTCGCCGACAAGGACGGAATGGGAAGTTTTTACGTCGCCGTTGTCTTGGGGCGCCTATTTCCGTTTTTTTTACTTAGACACAAGAGGGGACAGATGGCGCGAGACGAGGCGAGAGGATCGTAAACATTTCCATCTCCTGTGGGAGAGGGGAGATGAGATAGAAATCCGTTCTTGCCCTGACCTTGCACTTCCGGTGGCGCTTCCGCCGACCCACGGCGCCACCTCGCGACGGCCCAGGACGACCGCACCCCCCCCCCTCTCCCCGCCCGTCCTTCGCGAGGCGCCACACACACACACACGCCCTCCTCGGACAGCCGGAGGCGTTCTCTCGAAGACGGCGGGGAGGGCACACACTCGCTCGCATACACGCTCCCGTGATGTCCTTGCCGACGCAAAGTGGGTCGGGACTCACAGCGAAGGCATACTCTTTAACACGCACACTGACACCAGCGGGTGGCCGAAGGCGTGGACGGAGCGGAAGAGTGGAGTCGGGAAGAGGTGCGGCGATCCGCAGGTCCTCTCCCTTCCGCCCGAGGTGGCGACGGCGGCTACGACCCGAGGGGCGCAGGAGGGCGGGACAGAGGCGGGTTTGAGGTCGGAGACGCGGTCGTGTGGGGAGGACAAGAGGGAAGAAAAAAAAGGACGGGGAGGACCGGAAAACTCGGCCTCGGGCGAAATTTGATGGCGCGTCTAATTACGGGGCATGGCGCTTCCGATGGAAGAGGTCACTTGGTTGTGCAGGTGACTCCGCGAACTTGGTCGTGGATGGCCAGGGCTGGTCGGGGAGATACTCGGGAAATATTCTCCGTCGTGGCACCCGTATGGTTAAAAAAAGTGGGACGAACCTTTTTTTTGCCACGCTAGACTTAGTTCTGACCAGACTTAATCCAACCCATGATAGCAGAGCGATGCATTCCAAGAAAATTTAGAAGGCAACTAAATTGCATCAAATTTGCACTGCATGGAAAGTGCGTTGTATTGATAAAGAGAAATTAACCATCGTTAACGCTACCCATTGACGAGCAAACAGAGGCAGATCAAAAGTGGAAGATTATTCTATAAATAGGTTCAGTGAGTGGATCCTCATACTGCCAAAATACATTTCTGCATGTTAAAAGTATCATTTGCATGAGATACTACTTAAAATATTGAAATATATGGCGATAGTATCAATGACTAACTTTTACGTAATATGAAAATAATTACCACTCCCAATGGGCAAGTATGACTTACTACCCCAGTCCCAGAAAATGTTTCCAGTTCAGCTTTGGTTAGTAAATTCTACCCAATTTCCAAAGCATCCAATAACAGAGAAAAGATTATACTCAATCTACTGCATACAGTGTTCACTGGCGTAGCTTGAAGGTGCATCGATACACATAATTTTGGTTGTGGTTATGAGAGAGACCATGCATACCTAACGGTATCGTTATTCAATCTACCTTAAAATATTGACTATCTATTCATTAATACTCGATAAATACACGTGTACCCAAACATATTTACTCGCATGGCTGGTGCCCTAAGACCCCCCGTCGCACGCCCTTGGACCTCGCATGGATTCTGTAGAAGCATGTCACTCAATATGAAATTACTCACTGTTTTACTAAATACTTTAAATTACGAAGTAGTCGAAGTGGAAATTCATGATCATGTCTTTAACATAATTGATTGAAAAACCTCATATAATTTTCACTCATCAATATGGATTAAATCATTAGAAACGCATCATTAAGGAAGTTATAGATTTTATTTGGGATCTCTCATAAAAACCGCCACAGCTTCTTCTTCATTTTAAGATCTTCGATTGTTAACGAACTTTCTGTCGTCAGATGGAAGCTTCGCGCGTTTTAGCGATCCGTGGAATTCTGCCAAATACAAAAAAACAATACCTAACAAAACCATATCATCATAAAATAAAATTCTTCCGAAGTGAGTAAAAACATTTCCGAACTACCATACGACATACTACAAGTTCATATGACAATACCTCCTTCATGCGTTGTTCTGATGTTTCCATTCATTACTCGAGGGAGTTTCTTCAAACGAGATGAAATCCTCATTAATTTAGACACTAGCAGCATTCAATACCGTTTCCCGTTTGAAATAAGCTTGGGCAAACGAAGTATTCGTTTGAAATTTTAGCCGATATGTGATTTTGGCGAAATGTCACACACACACGCATAACCTCCAACTACGTTACGTGAAATTCATATTTTATGTACGTCATATTATTTCCCATCACAATTTTCCACGTTTTTGTTAACTATCTAAAGAAAAACCTTTCGTGGAAGAATTCAGAGTTGCGTCACTTAGGGAAGTATAAATGAGTAATCGCATTCACCGCGTAGAATATGGGGCTCAGCGACAAGAGGCATGTTACAGCTGACAATTCGTAGCCAACCCTTTAAGGTCTTTAATCAAGGACAGAAAATGGGAGTATCATATTGAACCCGACCTAGATGCCATGCATTCATAATAATATACGTTAGCATTCCCAAGTAATTGGAAGTATTAGTAAAAAAAAATATAGTGCCTGGGAATTCGACTTCCAAAACTCGAGTCATTGGAGCACAAAAATCATACGATTTTTCTTTATTTTTAAATTGGAGTTCTAAAATGTTCACTTCCGACAACTTTAAATATTGCGAAACGATTGCAAAGAAACAACATCGGAGAGAGATGTTTTTCTTTGGAAGTTGAAGAGCGTTCTCAAAACTCTACATGGGAAAAAGTTCGTGCGATACCCTCATGAAGTTGAACCCCAATATTGGTCACCGATACTGCAGCCACGGAGTAAGGCTTGTAAAATTATTTATTCTATCCAATAAAAAGTGATTTACCCAATTTAATTATGCCACAATTACTCTGATCACAAGCTGATTTAATAGATCCGCTGAATAAATGCATGCTATATCATGCGTGCGCTGTGAAACCAGTTCGACACCAAAGTGGGTCCCCTCAATTTCCAAGTAAACAAACCGACCCGTTTAACAGGGCAAAGATCACGATCTCACGTTCAACTACCGATCACGGAATGGGCAGAACCCAGCTGACGATCCCCTCGGTGTGATGGGTTGGCAAAAATGAGGAACTAGAAAGCATAAGGTCCCTCGGGACGAATGTCTACTAACCCACCTCCCTGGCCGCGGAGTGGGGTCCTCGTATCAAAGCAAAGGGGAAGCATGACCCCAGATATAAAACGTCCCACTTTCGAGAAAACGGACGAAACACGTCACACGCCTACAGCAAAATGTAATCAAATTCGTCTTAGAGGGCTGAACACAGTCATTCTCTCCGGTCAAAAGGACACTCGGGATGCCCTCATTGGTCATGTTGAATGTCAGGGAAAAAGACTTTCGGTCGACAGACGGATAAGAATTGCACCGCCGCGGAGACAAGCGGGAAAGTAAAAGCGACGAATCGGTGCCGCCACCTTTGCCGCACCATCACTGCTACTCACTCTGTGTCGTTCCCTCCACTCCTCCAGACTCCTGCCGCTGGGTCTCTCTTACTCCTTCGGTCTCCGAACCCAGGTCCGCCTTCCTCGAGACCTCGTCCCCGTCCTCCCCGCCAATGTAAGACACCAGCGTCACTTCACTCGCCCCAACCTCGGACTTCATCCTCGCTTCTTCTCGATCCTTTCTCGTCCGACTGCCTCCGCTCGTCGTCTCCCCCAGGTCCCTTTCCGACGGCGACTGCGGGTGTGACGCGACTCAGACCCCGCAAACTCCTGCTCGGTGAGCACTGCTCGGGGCGGGGGGCGCAGAGAAGATAAGCGCTCTCGACTCCCGGGCACTGTTTCCCTCGCTCACTCAGTGCTCGGCCAATGTCATTCCAGGGTGAGGGTTGCCCACGGGGAGTGGGGGGGATGTGTGAGAGGGCGAGAGGCCTCGCGGTGGGGAGAGGGCGGAGAGAGAGGGAAAGGGTAGGGATGACGTTCAGGTTCGCGAAAGCTGCGTGGCCACTTGAGTAAGGATATATAAACAAAAGGGAGATAAGCCTTCAGCACGCCGTCCTTCCGTCCGACCGTCGAGAAAGATGGGTACGGAATGGACAGCGGCGCGATAGGAGGAAACTTTAAGGGAGAGAGAGAGAGGAGGGGAGAGGGTTCGCGGGCGGGGGGTGAGGGCGGGCGGGCACTGGAGAAGAGGAGGGAGGAGGGCAGAGAATGCAGGGAGAGAGAGGAAGTATGAATAGATTGGGGTAAGGTGGGGTGCTGCGGTGGTTCGGGGGAGGGAAAAAGGCTGGACGTGACGGGTGGGGGAGGAGAGTAGTGAAATTCTGGCCGGGCGAAGTTGGTGAAGTCTGCGGAGCCAGCAGGTTGCCGAGTTTCTGCGAATTGGAGAGATTTGAGAGGTGGATTATCAGTGCGGCGAACCGAAATAGTCTCTTCCCTTCTATTCGAAAATGCAATCGCCTTGGGGGCACGAGGCAATATGTATTCGAAAGGGGGAAACCCGCGCGCGAACGTGGTTTTAAATTGAGGTATTGAAACCTAGAACCTGAACACTCGGAAGGAAATGGTGATAATTCACCATTAAGTGAACGCTAACCAATTAACACCATAGAATCTACATATGGGTGGAATTTCGGTTTTGGTACAATTTGGCGAATGGACTCCCGCGATATTTATTCCGCAACTAATGCAAGAATTTTTCTGAGTTCAAAAGCTTTATAAGCATAACATTTAAAAAAAGTAAAACATTCAAAGATATCACTCCACTCGTAGGAAATTATCATTGAACGCATTTGTAGCATCAAAAATAATCTTATAAAAGCCAATGAAATCTTTACATGCGTTTCGCGTCCTTGCTGTGCGTAGGGTGCACGAAAAACTTATCTGCTTAACCGTCATTATCTCCAAACTGAAACTTTACGTGCCGGAATGCAGATGTTGGAGCAGAAATGATTTCAGAGACAGCTTGTTTGCTAGCATGAAATGGAAACAGTTTCAACTTGAGTTTGGTTGAGGTTCAGTTGCACATCCACTCACCATGAGGTAAACGAGCGTCATGATCAGGGTCAGAGAAACTACAGATTGGCAATCAAGGCACGATTTATTTACCTGTGACTTCCTGGGAGACGCATTAATAGGACCAAGAGCCAACAGAGGCCAGTTTAATACTACCAACACAGACGCTCAAGGCACTGATGAAAGATACGCACGACCAGTAAAGGCACGTGTAACGTAAAAATCAAGTGTTTTCAATATGGAAGTCTGAATTTTAAAAGACTACGTTCTTTAGCTTGGTATTGCCAGGTGCTGAATTCACTTGTATATTACTCATTCTCAGTAATCAGCATCTTACCTGCAAACCATTTTCACACGGAGAGTAGAAAATCTTCGCGATGAAAAACCCCGTTGAAAATATAGAGCGTAGTACCCTTAAAGCAATTAATTTCAGCTACAAATCATTTTAATACTTCATTTATCAACTTTAAGGATTTGTTTGAATGACTATTTTTTTATGGCGGAAATATGAAGGATTACGCGCAATTTAATAAAAAAATAAAATGTATACTCAAGTCGGCTACACAATAAGTTGGCAACGAAGGACAACAGGTGGTAAACGTAACGACATTCCGACAAGTGGAATTTGAGAAAATTTTAAAATGAATAGTTGGGTTATCTTTATTCAGTAAGCTTCGTAATGGTTGTCCTCTTATTTCACACCAGAGTTGCAAGTTAAATTATGCATAGGGTGCATACTAGTTGCTTGCGACACGTTCAATAGCTATTCGAGAATTTCAAAATTTCCTATCCTATAATTTGACATATTCTAACGTTAATGCATGGTTTTCTATCACTGATAAAACTGGAATAAAAGATTTTAGAGATTATTCGTGCAACTCGTGTCTATAATACCTGAATGCCGTGTTATGACTCGATTGGGTAAATTTATTTTAGAATTACCCTCACTTATCAAATTCATGGACTCCAGGCCTCGTTTGGGAAGTAATGGAGTGATTGCCTAAAATATGAGAGGTAGAGTTTAGAATGGCGAAACAATTTCAAATGGGTATAAAATTAATAATTCCCTAATTTATCGTGACATTGATAATTTCAGAATTGGAAAATCCATTATTCAAAGCTAACCACTCAACATTTGTTGATGACTCATAAGCCTAGTCATGAAGATTTTAAAATACGCCCCATCACAAAAATTTCGATTCAAGAATATTAGAAATTTTTTGCTCTGTAACAAAAGAAACATTCTCCTTCATCAATATTCATCATATACTTAGGCAATTTTCTCCTATCTTAGACTACAAACGAATGGAACATGGATGAAAGCTCTTCGGCGAGTTCTTCTGACAAATAGTCTCAGTGGAAAAATTCGCTATCGATTTTATCTCCCACTGATAACTTAAGTTTTTTGCACACCTTTCATTTCAACACAACCAAGCTGAGTTAATCTCCCTTATATTGTTAATAAAGTTATATTTGTGAATTGTCTCTCCTGCATAAGTAGAATACTATCTAGTAATTAGTGACAGCTTTTCCATTTAGCCCGCCCGTTTTTATGATTTTACTTATTTGTGTTAGTGGTGCAGTCAGTGGAGTAGTCACCAACGACATAATATTTGTAATATGTATAATAGACATGAATGGTGTCCGTTCACCTCCTTCCACGTGCCCTTTCATTGGTGTCATGCCATGGGTGCCATGTGCATGCGGAAGTAGTGAAGTAGAATTAGAATTGCTGGCGCCCTAATAGCCCCTGCCACACGTCCTGGGGTGTGGTGTCTCAAGGGGTAGTAGAAAGATGTCATTTAAACCAATATTTCAGGTACTTTTGAAACCTAAAAACTAATAATTTTTGCGATTGATTCAGAATCTTAAGAAAATTGTGCTGAAAAATATTCGTAAAAGTCTAAGGTAGAGCTGAGATAGCAGCTAATTGGGAGGAGAGGGTAATTAACACTAAATTTTATTTGTGATCAATAATAGTTTCAGTTAGTTCTGGATTAAACCTCAAGATAACATTTCAAGATGGAAAAGGACCATTGTATAGCCTCTAAAATCAATAAAATATTAAATTGGTTAAAATTGACAAACCATTTAGAGACCATTGAGAAAAACTTTGAAAAAGAATAAGTTTTTCAGGGATCATACTTTTCTATAATTTAGTTAGATTTTTATTAGTCTTTAAGCTAAATAAGTAAACTGCTTCTCCTTAAGTAAGTCTTTGGAGATCTAATATTTCTTGGCAAAAAGTAAATAATATACAGAGACTTCAACGCTTGTCTTCATGGATTTCAATGGCTCCGAAATTTGAGATTTTTGTTGTGTTATTAATATTCGCACACAATTATCTAAATTATCATTTCAAAACACTATGACTTCAAATGTTTTCGTGGATAATATCATAAAGTTTCGTTTGAGCAGTTAATCTTAAATTTTCATACTCTGGTAACCACACTGAGAATTTACTTCGTGCAAGAGTTTTATTGGTATATTTTCGAATAGCCTCCCATTTACAAAAATATAAGGAAAAAAAACATATCCACTTGAATAATGATAAATCATTGAAAACATCGCATTCCATTAGTTTTATCGTAGCTACGGGTAAGTCCAAGTTGTCTAATTTAGTCTATAAGGATAATCGAATGACGTATCTCGTGGTTAAATTTCTCTCCGAGAAACGAGTTTGTATCGTGACGCTTGTGCCGCACGGGGACAATTTGAATCGAACGAAATACTCTCACTGAATTTTTCACCCCATAATATGTCGATTGCCGAAAGGATTTCCTCATCAACTCAAGGACCATTCTGAGTGCACTGCAAGCAAACGCAGGTAAACAAACCTTTTTTTTTTTAATCCGGAGAATGAGCAAAACCGGCGTCGCGGGGGAGAACCGAATGTTCCCTCCTTGCGCGCACGACTGACTCCGGGTTTCCCAAGAGAGTGCCCACCCACTCTCCTCCCAGCGGCGGCGGCGGGTGCTCGACTCGCGCGAAGGGAGAGAACGACGGCGGGAGTGTGGGGACAGGGGGGTGGGAGAGAGAGAAGTTTACCTTGTAGGTCATCCCGAGACTCTCGCCTCATTCGCGCACTGACCTAAGGAGGCGAGGAGCACGCGCCTTCGAGGAGGAAAACGGGTGCATTTACACGATCTGAAATCCTCTGACGTCTTAGAACTGTCGTCACGGCAATCGCGTCACAGGCGAGACCGAACGAAGTATTGCGCGAGCCCCATTTCCAAATTCCTCAAACGATCTGTTCCTCCTGGCCTGGAAGGAGTGCTTTCGCTCTCCCTCAAGCCCGACGAAAACAAGTTTAAATCATTACATCAGAAGCCCTTAGTAGTGCAAGAGTACTCCATATGGTTCTGCCTCACTCACTTGTTCATAGCTTAGGGCTTCGTGTTATATTTATATTTTGAATATAAAAGTCGGCTTACGAAGAGTTTTGCAAAAGTTGAGATGGGTGTTATGGCTTCATTGGCACCTCCTCGTTGGCTCCACACACAGATAAGTAGAAACGGCATAACGTTCAGTTCATAAGAGCACTTACATCGCATCCCTCGGGGATCAATTCTGAACTGTGACATTTTAAGCAAACTATCTCAATATCGCCGCAAGGAAAAAGTGTAGCCATTTAAAGGAACGATGACCTCCGACGTTGTGAATGCAAAAGTGGAAAATTTTTGGCCCATACACGAGTAGGCCGAAGGAATATGGAAATCGTTCTAAGTTGGCTAATATAATGGATTCCCGATTTGACGTTTTCGCATCAATTCGTTGGGACGCGTCATTTCTATTCCACCACGGTCTCCCCTCGAATGCCGTTTGAAGAGATGAATAATCAAATCCATAGGGCTGGATGCTGAACCACTCTCACTCTTTGCCTTATTCTAGCGGAAATGATATACAGTCTGCATTTACTTGGCATGCGAATATATAAGAATTCAGTCGACCATAAATATAATACCCCAAAATCCGGGCGGTATTTCCTCGTATAAATGATGAATCCTTAGTTAAAAGCGAACCTTGGACTTTTGGTTTTCTGGATAATCACTGAGAATTACTAATTTTAAGTAAAGGAGACTTTAATTTTGACACTCTGAAAGTCAAATTTTATTAAGAAAGCCTCATATAATAATGAGAAGAATATTATGTTTAAATTTACCGGTGGTCAGCGTTCACTTTGGAATCAAAAGGTTCGTGGTTCATTTTTCGGTTCCCGTTTCGCTTTACTGGAAGGGTTCACGATATAATCATCAACTTCGGTAACGAATAAAATCACAACTTGATTGAAACTAGGTTTTCCGCTAGCGCGTGCACGTCATCCATATTTTTAAAGGATTTTATGTGAATGTTTCCCCTTCCTCTAACCCTTAAAATATCCTTCTTCTCCCATATCCCTTAACCTTTCTACATGGGGGTTGCAGTCCCAGCCACAAACATTCTTGGTGGATGGCGGGGTATTTGTGTAGATCTAGATTAAATAATCAATTTTCCCGAGATGGAACAAGAGAAGGTTTTACTTTTTAGATTTGCTAAAATATTACTTCGGAGAGGTTTAAAATTTAAGAATTCCTGTATTACCTCGATACTGGTGTTGCATGAGTCAACTTTTATCGTAATGAAATAGCCTTAGCCTTGCGGACATCGTTGTGAGTCACATTTCCGCTGCCAGGTGATTGAAAAACCACTACTAATGCCGCAGGTCACCGTTTTCCTTTATCAAGAATAGATAAAAGGAAAATGTAGTTTAAATGGGTAACGTAAGCAGCCTGACTGCGTTAGGTGTCATTCAATGCAGCGGCAATTTTGCCCGCATGTTCTCCTCGCTTCATTCTTCCTTTTGATGGCGGTGGGTCGCTAACCAACGACTGCTTTTGAGCTTATTCATGCTCTCTCTGCCTTTGTAGCTAGGTATCTGACTTACTATTATTAACTCTTGGAATGGAGTCAATTTTTTCTTAATTTTTTAGAAAAGATCAGTCTCCCTTGACACAATATGGTAAAAGGAAAAGGAATTTATCGTTCAAGATTTGCGCTATTCCAAATGATATTAAAAAATTCCATTCATCAATGGATTCCTACTAATATTAGGATGGTTTAGATTTTTTTCGAGTGATGGAGTTTTCTGAATATGGCGGAGTTTGAGAATCTCATCAAAAGTGAATGGATGTAAAATTTTCGCGTTGCATTGCTATCTGTCGTCACGGTACTTGCTAATAGCCTACCTTGGTTGTAAATTTCTCCTTTATTGGTATTTTTGCTGTGTTTTGCAGTTTTTTCAGAGCAATTCGTTCAGGGAAATTATTTGAATACGATTATTTACATCCACAGCTTCTTTAAATAATGCACTATTTTAAAATGTGAAACATTACATCAACACACAAATACTGCAAAATATTTCTACCAACACTATTTAAAATAGGACAAAAAAGTTTTAGTAAAATCATTGATGCCCACCATTAGCTAGTGAAAAAATAGACCAGCACAAACTCTACCATTAAAGGAGCCATCACTTATAGAAAAGTATAGAGATTCATGAATGTAAATCTCCAAATCAGAGATTTCACTCAATGATGATGATAGCATTATATCAGTATACAAGTATAATTGTACGTACGCTGATCGTATACGTTATGCCATTATGTAAGGGGACTTTTGCAAAAATTTAGTAACAGTTCCAATTTTTGCTCATGAAATGATTTTAGGTGGTGCACGGATTTAAATTATATAAACATATCTATACAAGAGTTGGGGGTTGAACCGATAGATTTAAAATGGCATTTTTCCCGCGGAATATGAGGGATAAAAATAACTGTAAACTAACGCGACAGGGAAAGAAATATTTTTCTTTCATCATTCTAAGTAGCCTAGTTATTTCATCTAATTTTAGTTAATTGTCCTTGTTACTACCAGCTCGTCTCCCATGCGTTAAGAAGTGTTTCACCCTAATACGCCATAGTGAATGCACCTGTAATACCATTACCAAAATTATTGGAATTATTTTACCTATTTATTGTGACTAAAAATTAAGAAAAACTAAATGATTGATGTTGCATGCCTGGTATAGAATCACCTCCTACCACACACACTCGTAGTGGCCGCCAGGGTACAATGTAGAAGTAGATGGCATTTGAATATGTATAGTTTGCCAATATATGTCTACCTGAGGGAATAATAATAGCACTAACGATATTATGTTGGATATCGCGTTAAGACAATTTAATTTTGAGACGAGGAAGACGATTTTTCAATTATACAATCTAAAAAAATGCGTTTCCCCTTAAAGTCATGAGATGAACAGGTCAGTATGAACACGTAGAGCCTCCATACCCAGAAAATCTTGTTCTTTGCGTGATTAGGTTCTTCAAATTACACATTCAACCATCATTTTTATGTGAATATCAAATTGCTTAAGTGCTGTTCAAATATTTCATGCTGCATCAAATGGACTACGCAATGCTTGGAACTTTGCATATTTATCCTAATATGATGGTCATCTGAATGAACCGGATCGTCACTGTTTAGAAATTAAAGCAATTTATACATCAACACAATATGAACTTATTAATATAATACAATATGAATTATTCCAATATTTTGCGATATGATGATTGAAAAATACTAAATAGTCAGAGGCATTCACAAGCAAGTCAGGTCTCGGAAAACCTCATTATTTGGTGATTTAACTTAGTCAGAATTCCATCATCAACCACCATAATAGTTACGCATTTTTTTCTTTATATTTATTTATCTTCCAAGGACACAGGAGTTACCTCGAGGGGAAAAACGCAGGAGTGAGACACTATGCCAATTAGTCTCACTGATTCTGTGCTCTTTGCTTCTGTGTGGAATTCGCTAGGATTTCAAACACCTAGATGACCGCGCGTCGCCCAAGTAGGCGCACACATTTGCATACATGCTCAGGCATTAAAAAAATCTGAAAAGGAATATGTATACATCAGCCATAATGACGGAAAAAATTCAACTAAATAGGAATGGAGAAGGCTTTTCCTTATTTCTTTTTTCATTTAAAAACATTTCCGCGATTACTTTTCTAAATATGTAGCTTTTATAACTCACTACCACGCGATTCAAATTTGATAAATAAGTTCAGCGCTTAACGTCCATTAGTCATGACTTATATACCTCAAATTCATCTCCATGAAAAAAGGAGGATGCCTACAAGAAAAATAAGAAGTATACATCAGTACACGCCACACGCCCTTGCGGCGGCTTGCGGGGTATTGTGTAGATGTAGCTACCCCGCAAACCGTCACAAGGACGTGTGGGGAGGAGTGTTAGGTCAACAGCCAAACTAAATATACTACAATAAATCCATAAACATATAGAATCATCCCGTAAGCTACCGAACGGGCTAGTGGAAAAGGGGTGACCAAACACATAATTCATTCAATAATCAATTTACTCATTACAATTTTTATGCTGATAGTAACTATTCCGCATACTATCGAGAAGACAAATAAGGAAACCCAGTGAAAAGGGTGGGCTCGCAAATAGCATTGACACCAATTATCAAGTGAAAATATGCAGAACAGACAATTCGCAAATTCACCAGGCCTACACGTCTATTTACATGACACCCCACCACCCGTCCAAGGGTGCGCGGTATGGATGTTGGTGCGCCAGCCATGAGTTGAGGAGGAATGCGCCCTCCTTGTTCCTAACTAAGTAATCAAACTTATAACAGTGCGTAGTGATACATTTTTGGAAGAAGTACAATTCCCTCCCAAACGCATTCTGCGTCGGGAACAACGAAATGGAATGCGTAGACTCAATTAAATACTCACGATACTCACACGATAGGCGCACACACTCACGATATCTCCTGAGTGAAACTCATCAGGGGAATATGTGGGCAATCTAACAAAAAAATAGGATTTATTGGAAGAGTACTGGATAAATGTGAAGAGTAGGTCAAAGAGAAATGTTATCTGTCACTGGTTAGGCGTCATTCAGAATATGCTGCAAGTATACGGGATTCTCACGAAGTTGGATTAATTGCTAAATTGAATCGCGTGGAGAGTAGAGGAGCTAGAATTGTAAAACGCTGGTTTGATAAACTTAGTAGCGTATCCAAAATATTAGAGCAGATAGGCTGGGAATCACTTACAGAGCGAAGGTTAAATAATAGATTGAAGCTCTTGAATAAATTGGAAGGGCGTCTCTTCAGCAGTGATGTTAAAAATGCATTATTACCTCCATCGTACTACGGTAGGCAAGATTATGTCAATAAAATTAGAGAGATTAAGTATAGAAAAGATAGATATGAGATGGCAAAATTTACAAGAACAATAGGGGATCATAAAAACATTGTTTGATCGCGGTTGGGTCATATTCGGGTAAAATTAGTCTGGTGAGTATTCACCCCTTGCCACACACCCTAGCGGTGGCTAGGAGGTTACGTAAATAAATAAATAGTTTAGACTTAGGAAGTAAAATAAATAAATAAACTCTTCTCACTAGTGCCTACCCATATTGTCTTATTGTTTCCCCACGAGATGTTGTCGCGAATAGTACGTGTGAAAAAAGATCGCGTTTATCTATTTGTTCCGTTGTCTCTCTCTCTCTTGTCTCGTGACAATTTTCCACCCTGCTTATGTTTGAGGGTGCAGGAAATTTAAGCGTAAAGCAAAAGGAAAAGCTGATAATATGGCTAAGTCGTAAAATGAAACCCGATTTCTATGGAGTAAACAATATTGCTAACTATCCATTTTATGCTGACAAAAATAAAACAATACAAGTTATTCCCTATGAAATGTTTCGTGTAATGGGATTAGCTCAGTAATTGAAAAAAACTGAAATATTTTCTTCTGTGGCTTGGTGGACATCTGCACAAATGGAATATTTATAACCGCATTCAGGAATGTCTTCTAAATTCAATCGGTATTTGGCTATTGGAAATATGAATTCCTTTCTTTGGCTTCACAGAGCTCTAGAGAAAGTGTTTCATTTTACTTTATCGCTACTTGAAAATTTGAATTATTTGAAAAATCTAAAAAAAAAAATTGGTAAATTACCCCGATTCCCTTTGATTAAGAATTAAATTTTTCATAGCATAATAACTTCAACTGGAAATTATGCAGGAGGTACACGTGACCTTGATACAGGGTGGAAGTACGGTTAAATTCAGCTGACAGTTACGTTTTCATTGCTGGTTCATTCCTACCTTCGAGAGACAGGAGTGACCGAGAGGGCATCGATTCAATTAATTCTCATAATTGAACACTTTTAATTTATGTATCATGCTTTTGCGCTAGTCATCACCATCTAAATATACCATGGCACTGGCTCATTTACGCCGTTAATGTGCCGTCTGTCTTGAACTTGACATCTGATAGTGGAACTCTACTAATATTCCACATCCATGGGGTATCTCTTGGAATCACGAATTGGGCAACAGTTTGGCGGTATTTTGTATTTTTGGGCAGTCAACTGAATTAACTGAGTAAAAATTCCATTGTAATGATCTGGCCTCAGCACCATTGAAGCGTGATTGTATGCGCCGTATGGCTCATACCGGTTCTACCCTTTCACAAATCACGTCTTCGACTTGATGACCGCTCAATCCGTGATGTTGCAACAATGGTTTGCATTTTCTCGCCTATAGCGGAATTTTATACTTTACCCACCCAGTTTGGCTGGGTTATTACTTTAAGATTATAATTCAACTTACAAGCTTGATTATAGTGCTGTTGCTGAAGTGATATTGATTTATGACCGAAACACCTCGTGTACATTGGGAAACGTGGTGATAAATCCGTACTTTATGCCATGAGCTTCTGTATTGCTTGCCTGTGAGGAGAGAAAAAAATTTTCACAACGAAACAATACAGGTAAGAAATGTTTGAGATCAATATTGAGCATTTTCCTTCCGTGAAGTAGGTATGAGTCACAATGTGATGCGATTATGGTTTCCAGTCGAGAGATTTAATTGGTGATTAGAAGATTTATATGAACTTCCACTCAAATATATTATAATAATCGGCTGGCGGCATAACTCCCCCCGCCACGTCTCTGCGACGATTTTCAGGGTATTTCAGGGATGCAGATAAATTGAAACTTACCAATTAAGAGGATCACTCACTGTCTTTCTTTGGGATTGTTCATTTAAGGCTTTGCGTTGCACTTTACAGATCCCCGAACATGAATGTCGATCAATAACGCTCGGCAGACGAGCATTCGTTGGTCATTGACATCAAGTCTGGCGTGGATCGAGAAGAAGGGATCCATTTTCGATGAGGATAGGTTTGGAGGGGGGGACCTCGGCATGGAGGGTCGGTGTGTTTGTTGGGAGTGGCTCCTTGGAAGTAAGGGAGCGACAAAGGAGTCGTCACGTGGCTCCGATTCCGTGAACCGAGGGAAAGGGAGTTTCGAGTGAAAGAGAGACTAGCCACAGGGCGAGCGGGAAAACGCGGAGAGAAGTGGAGGGAAGAAACGGTGCTCCGAAGCGGACCTTGCGAAACTCGGTATTTATTAACGGAGAGAGAACAAAGAGCTAGGGAGGGGAGAGGTTGAGCGACACGAATGCAGCCGAAGTTATACGCAGGAGAAAAAATCAGTGTCGTCGACATGACCGCGGAGATATTCGGCTAGGTTGGAGTAAACAGATATTCAGGTTTACTAATGTATACCCGAGTAAACGATCTCAAGTGACATTAAGCCGATGATGAATTTTGATGGCATAATTAAAAACGTTTGCATTCCGAGGCGGAAGTTGACGAGGTGAGCCGCAATGAGGCAATCGATGATAACTGGTCGTTATGCTTACCGCTTAGTCAATCAAGGATAAATTATACCATATTAATTTTCGCATAATCACTTATGTTCCTGCAGATCTAGAAGTATGTAATGAAAAAAAGATTCTACATTAAATTCTGAATCCTTATTTCGCCATTCATTTATTTTATAATTAAATTTTAATGATGAAAATAAAAAAAACGTTTCCTAAAACCATCGCGAGGGTTGGAATTTTAAATAGACAATAGATATATGAGTCACTTATGCATGATAAGGAGATTTACTAAAAATAAAAATATGATAAAACACCCATGACTTATTCATCGGTAGTGATACTAAGCCACCGTAATAGCTGCGGCTTAGGAGAATGTTAAAGAGGAAGGTATGTCTCGAGAGAGAATTTCAAAATATTTTTTTTTGTTTAATGGCAGTCACGGGCACAAAGTGACTGTTTCCTTCGCATTACATCGAGTCCATTGACAGTGAAGGTGTCGTACACTGCCTAATTCCCAAATATTTGCAAACTACCGCGTCATACCATGATAGTCTAGAAGCGGTTTCGGATGCCTATATAAAACATCGTTATGAGGATTACTTAAATTTAAATATGCATATTATTGGTTTTGTTTTTATTCGCCAAGATTCACTTGCAAAGCCAACCAACACCATATAAATTCTATTCTCATCCCTGATTCAAAGGTAATTGGCAAAGTTAATTTCGTCATTGTCATATGCAAGTAGCAATATAGTTGTGGGATTGTTCAGATTTATGTTCAGTGGATTTCAGATTTACCAGATTTGAAATAGAAATAAAAAATAATCATAAATGCCTGATAGCAAAATAATCGAAGGCTCATTTTCACGCAAACTCACAGATACAATTGGAAATACAAACCTAATAACTAATATGTTGCTTCTTCCATATTGGAATAGAATTTATCATATCACTTTTCGAAAGATTTAAAATAATGAAATGCATTATTTTCTTTTTGACCTTTCCTAGGGCTAATACTGAATATGCATGCATCAAATTTAATCTCTGCATTGGTAGTTTCCTCAATTATACGCTATTTACTGCAACCTGTTGAAATCAAACTCCTTTCTCTCCCTAAATTCGCATCAATCGTCTGCAGCCAATCACTTGTTCAGTTATATGCCTTTGAGGCACTTCTTAATTTTCGTCGCTAAACGAGTCGGCCGTGGCCTGCTTTCTCGCGCAACGTTGTTGACCCCTCGAGGAAGCGGCTGTTACCCGGTGGGAACTGAACTCTTGTCCATTGGTACATGAGATTGATCATCGAATGCAATAGATTGTACTCAAATCTCACCAATTGATGAATTTAGGATTCAAAGTGCTGCCATTATAATGAAAACGCAGCAGAAAGGAGAACCTGTGAGACTTTATTTGGCGTCCCTGCTAAATTCATCCTGAAATATGCCTATACAATCCCATTCTTTTTTTGTACGCTATGCCATTACTTTCTCTTGTTTTAAATTAAGCAATTTATTTATTCAGCACATGGTATAAACGGATGTAATATATGTTTCTGTGAGTATACATTAAATAAAATTAATATAATTACACATATTTCCAAGTCATTCGGATAATATGTACTTTAAAGATACTCCTTTTGTGCTTTTGAACAACTGTTTTGGGAATGTTTTCCAACTTCTAAGCAAATCATTACGTAATTGTAAACGCACTGACCTCAAATTGGAATAAGTTTCTACATGGGTTTCGTGCGTATGCTACCCTCGATTGAATAAAATTGTTGGTTTGTGTCCCACTCAAATTGGCCCACATTATACATGTAGTAACTGCTTCTAGTACAGCGACATGGGGTGTTAAGCCACTGTTGCCGATACTCTTAACATGACCAGCTAAATCAAGTAGTTTGAGACAATTGCTAGCCGTACGTTCTCCCAAATGTTCAATTTCAAATGCATTTACTGAAAGAGAGACTATAAATGAAACTTCTCGGGAGAGAATTGTGCATTCTCGACACATCCTTTTATATGTATACCCTGTTTCCCTTCCTCCCATATAGTTTCCTCTCCCAAAATCTTCCGCCCAATAAAACTGGGGAGTAAAAAGAGTGATGACTCCTTCCCTAGAATTTCTGAGCAAAAAAATATACCATTAAAAATTCTCCATTGTCGACGGAGCTGAATTTACAGCATTCGATACTTTTGATGAATGGCATAGTATGTTAATTGCATTCATTCACCATTATTATCTTGGATGAAGTCAGGGTACACCCATGAGCCAATGAGGTTCCCCAGGGAGATGAGACAGGACCAGAACATATGCTGGTGAATAATTATTTCCTGGAAGGCAGTACTTTCTCTCACTGGATTGTATTGCTGTTCGGACAAGCTGAATAATAAATAATAGAATGGGTGGATGGGCGAGGTGATGAAGCTTATTTTAAAGACTATCATGCTTTACTGAAATGAATTAAAAATATCGGTGAAAAGCAACCTATGGCTGAAAAAATTCACTCATGTTTAATGTACTTCAGGCAATGGCTTGTGGGCACACAAATGATTACTATTGGGAGGATGGTTTCCTTCAGTCTTCATGCATTTGCCTTGTATCTAATAATGTAATATTTGTATTTTCCTCATTTATCAACATACTGATTGCTAAATCATAGTATTATTTTCTACCTCGACATTGTCCATTCATTATAAAATCTGAGATTATCACATGTATGAGAAACTGGTAAAAATATAAAGAAAGGTTTTGGTTTGCATAACAATCGCATCTCACACACAAAGCTCATATAATTCATAAATATAAAATTCTGAAAACTGCGATAGGTATTAACATCAAGACAAAATTCTTAACACCTTTAAAATGGAATATCACCTGGTGAGAACAAACGTATCTTCGTAGCTTTGACAACCCCATATTAAGTACATAATTATAGTGAATTTCGATATACATATAATTTTTTTTCTTTCGAATGGAATTATAAAACACTTAAATTCATTTACTTATTTTGCTGATCTATGCAAACAGTGAAAGTGATGTTTTCCATTGATTGTGTCTCTGTAGTGTTAAATGAAAACAAAACATTATATACGATTATCTGGGGAAGATGATGACGAAATGGAGCGGTCATCTCTATCACTACATATATTTGCATTTTTTTATTGCGCGGTGAATGGGATTCCACTGTAATTTCGTTAGCAACATTTTCAAGTTAAACATTTCTATTATATTAATATCGCCATCAAGCCTCCTCTCTGGATAATATACAATGTAAATTTCAATACTATGTAAATAAACAATTTTGATTTCAAAAAAGCGTAAAAACGACCACTACCTCCACGATTCAAGAATGATAGATTAGGAAGAATGAGAGATAAAAATGCTTTTAAGAAGTTGAGGAATGTTTGAAACAGTGCCTACAATTATGCATTTACTTATCCATGCAATTTAACCTGCAAAAAAAGTACGCATTTTCACACAATAAACATCGCTATCACTGATATTAATTGCCAACTATTGTGGATGAAAATGGCAGATTAACTCTAAATAAATACGAAAAAAGGAACTCCAGGGTTAAGAATTTCCATCCACCGATATACACACACCACTTCGCAAGCCGTCACAAGGGTGTTTTGACAGGGTGTGTTAGGTCACCAGTCATTCTGCTTTTACTCTACTATTTCTGATTATTTATCATGAAACATATCTGCTACATTACTTCGTTATGTTACATGAAATGTCGATTTCAATCAGGCAACCTGAGCGTAAAATTCTTTTGGTCAAGACAAATCCTTGTAGATTTAACGCTAAAATACATCATGCAGGCATAATAAAACTAGAGGTATTCGGTGGTTGAAAGTAGAGTTTAAAGTAGCCTAGCAGGCGTTTAATTAGTGAAAAAAGTTTACTAGAGTTTTTCAGTTTATTAATTTTATTTTGACACTGTAAATTTAAGTTAAATGGTCTTGGTCTCTCTAGTATTCTCCACGCATGCCTACGTTTTGATAGTCATTGCTTGATAGTTGTCTATCTTTCAATATTTTACCATATTTCACGCAGTAATTAATTTCTTCGAAGAAACATTTCTGCGTGTGAATCCATCACGTTCAAATGCAGCCTCATTTTCACTAGTAAGTTTGATCAATCAAATGTGTTTTATTAAATACATTCAGGGAAATTTTTAGACTCCTAAAAGCAGTAGCAGATCCAAGGGTGGGGAATCGGAAGGCCTCCCTTCTGGAGTATTTTTGGCTTTAATAAAATTCAAAATTAACTTCATTTTGATCACCACCTGTTTCACGAGCATAAAAAGATATTTTGTAGGATGCTTTGCAATTCGTTTTAAATTTATTATGCTTTCTCAACTTTCTTTGTAGAGAAAAAATTATCATATTATTATTGTTCATACACATATGAAAATCACCCTAACCCTCAGAAGTTTTTATATCAACTACTGCCAACATGTACTAAAGTATCTTCAATATTCATATAAGTACTTAAATACAGGGTGAATACTTGCAGCATAGGGTATGAAGACGTGTTGTTGGTGTAATTAAATCCCGGAGATTTTACAGTATTGCATAGACCCTCTATGGACATATGTAGTCTACGAGTAATGTCATTTTTAAGAGGAAGTAAGAAATAACATAAATAGCCCTTGGAGCATCTGCTGAATCAACAGGCAAAACTCACGTTAGGTAAAATAAAATGACTCCCCACTCTCAATGACCCCAAGCGCTTTCGTGGGTTGGATTTGAAGCGAAATGAATGACGTATAATTAAGAGTGTTAAGGGCATCGGGAAGAATAAGGATAAAGGCCGATTAAGATATTTTTGACTGCCAACAGTTCCCAGAACCGATTTTGAACTCATTGTTCCGATTTCTAGAAGGAGATCAAGATTGTCAAAAGATACTTGTCGACGTATCGCAGATGCGATATCCCACAGGGCGACAGCAGACACGCAGACAGTACAAGGATCTTTGTTTATCTTTTCCAATGCCTTCGTATGCATTCGTGGACCTCTAGGGACCATTCCCACTGACCTTCCCCTCTCCTCGAGAGGCCGACCGCATCGATCCGGTTATGGTTTCCCCTCTTTTCTTCTAAAAGGAGAAAGGAGCGGAGGAAGAGATGGAATGGGGGCGGTCAAAATTAAGACAAACCTTGGAATGGAGGCACCCGGAAAAGAGAGTCCACAGCAAGACGATGGGGTACGTATAATTGCATTATTAGGAGTCCGTTTTACGTCATCTTACCTAATAAGTATCAAATGATTTTCATTTCCTTTGCTTCCTCATCGTTTTCTGCCTCAGATGCTTCTAGCCTTCGAGATTCGAGAAAAAATGCGCCCAATACGAGAAAAGCAAAATCGCAAAAACAAGATGTTGACAGGTCAAGTTTGTGGTACAGCGTGGTAGAAAGATTGCGAATCAATTCCCGAATGCCACAACATGCAAATATTGGCAGATTCTCTGGCCTCCAAACTGATATTTGGCTTGCCATGAATTATCACTAAGCGAGCCGTGAATAATGTATGCAATGTAATAATAATTTGTCGTGGGGAATAATGGATGATTTCCTCATTATGAAGTGCTAGCTGGCGATTAGTAATCAATATTGGCGCTATATATAGACGTTTATTTACCCAACTTAGAAAATCTCTCAATGTTAACCGCAAAATATTGCTGACCTACTTAGAACGGTGACCTTAGTCCTACTGACATCTCGTAATTTTTATCCTTCAAAGCGAACGGCAGCAGAAATTGCATTAGTTCTCTATAATAGCTGTTGATTGCCAACAAAATATTTCTGTCAAGTTGCTTTTACAAATACAGTAGAACATGTCACGAGGTACTCGCAAAAAAAATAAGGCCACAGTTGGAGTGAAGTAATAATATTCAAACATTATATTCTTTAGCCTCATTAAAGGGCAAAGGGAAACTAAAAATATGTCATCTCAGCACGTGTTAATTGATTAAGGATAACACAAGTTTGATGTACAATTCCAGTGTGTATCAAATTTAAAGCGAAATATCACTATGGAATGCGAATTCCTTTGCTTTCGCCAGTTTTATCCAGTCATTACGGAGTGTACCGGTCACAAAATCGAAAGATCACTCATTCAGTTTTTCCTGCACGAACAGACTTTCTGATCTTGGTTTAATAACTCAAAAGAGTCCGAAACACCGTAAAATCATGAAGCCAACAAATCACGTGCAAACATTTAGGTACAGCTCGTGATACTACTCTCGGGTAGAAAAACCGCTTAGAAACCATTGGTTACCCTCGTCAATTTTTGTTGAGAGTGGGTTAAGTGGTTAGTCTGCCATAGCCTTGGGTGTGATGAATCCCCATTTCACCCAGGATTCGTGGGTTTGGACTCGGGTCAGGATGTTGAGATTTTGTTCAGCTACTGTTCCGCCTTAATACGGAATCTATTTTACAAAATGGTTAGTGGTGATAAGAATGCTTTTTTAAGGGTAGCCACTCCGCAGCCTGATCTCGTTTGGCGTTCCAATTCACACAAGAATATCTAACACGGATTTGTAGAGGAAAAAAAGCGATATTTTTAGTTCAGTTATCATCCCGTTGCCTCCAGAGTGTGACTTCTCTATTGAGCTAAGAAGAGTGACTGGTCTGTCACGCTGAGGTATCAATATTTCTGTCATAGACCGTGGCCGCCAAGCACCCGTATTGGAAGCGTATAAGGAAAACAAGGAGATCTCATCTGGAGGTCATAACGCAGGGTAGACAAGATGAGAGCAGTGCCAAGGTGACGTCATGTGCGTGCGTAGGTGTCAAGGAAAGTGAAAGTAGTCGAGCTCGAGAGGTGGCTGTGCATTATGAATAGATTTTTTTCTAATTAATGGAATGTTTCCTGAGGGGACAATCCCCACAGATATATTACCGACGAGGGCGATGACATTCTAAACGGCATCAATCCATTGAACTTGATTATAGCCCGTAAATCGTATTATCACATTGGATATTAAGTGGATGCATTTAAAAATATATTTTATGTAGCAATTAAGACACTGGGCAAATATCCATTGATTTCCGATTGCGTAACATTAAGCAAGAAATTCCCACGATGATGTATCCTTCTAACTCACCGTATGTCTGAAAAGGCGGAAAATTCTCGCATTGAAGTCACTCACGTGCTCTGCGTTGCAAATTGCGGCATTAAATGAATTCAATTCTCACGTTGAAGTTGTCGACTTCCTGATTGCAAAAAGATTTGAGAGCTTCTATATTTTTAAATGACATATATATATATATATATATATATATATATATATATGTGTGTGTGTGTGTGTTAACTCCACACAAGTCAAATATTAATAGACGATCAATTTCATTTCCGCTCTCTTTCACAGGTTAATTTAATTTGTCTACAGGCACATCATGGAAATAATTGATTGTATTAGAAAGAACTACATGCATCATATACGGTACATCTAAATCCATACACTTCCCCGAGAATCATCGCATGGATCTATGGCAGGGGGTTTAGGTCAATAGTAATTTTACTTTTACTGCAGTATTTCCACAAACACGTGGCACCCTGCGCAACGAGGGGCACGTGAAAGGGAGGCGCCCAGACACCATTCATCCAAACCAACTACTCAAATAACTACAATTAGGCAACGGTATAGGGTATCGTGAACATTTTTACGCGGATAGTAATGATATTCTTATAGTCAATACAGCGACAAATATGGTGAAAAGTGTGAATTACAGATTCAGATGTGATGTGTTGGAACTATTCCCTAATTACAGAGATGAAGACTATTACAAATTTTCCACTTAATAAAGATTTATTAGGCTTCAATGCACTACATCATTTTCTATAAAATGATGTAGTGCATCGAAACAAGTCGGGAATAAATATTTATCAAGTGGAAAATTGTAATAGTCTTCGTCTCTGTTATTATGGAGAAAAGTACTATCTATTCGGCGGAAGTTTGATTAGAATGAAATTAATATTGAAAATACAAACTCAAGATGTAGTTTTACAGTAATAAAATAAATAATCAGGGTATTATGAAGCCTATGCAAATAATTTTATGTATATTCTACTCTACAAATGTTGGCAGGAATTATGGTTATTGACAACAAAAACTTAAATTCTAAAATCCAACATAGGGTTAGCTCCTAGCAATATAGAGTGAATCCTCCTGGAAGACTTACAATTGAAGAAGACTAAATTAAAAATCTATCATTATCTTGAACATTGACGGTGATCAAGGATTACACATGCGAGCAACATGGCTAGATGGAAACTCTGTGAGAAAAAAAATGAGGCTAATGAAATCAGTCCTTGCAAGTTGGGAAAGCCTAGTTCACAGTGAGAAATAATGCTGAATGGCTACCTCGGGGCGAATTCCTCTTTAATCCCTCTAGAAGGAAGGCACTAGCACCTTAGCGTCAGCTCATAAACGTGGCTGCCCACAAAGTTGCGTAGCACAGGTGCTTGTACATAAGCTTCAAACACAGAACACGTGGCTTAAGCAGACAAACCTTTTTCCTTTTTATCCCAGTTTCGTCATCAGGTCACTTTTTCGCTTTACTTTGTATTTCCACGGAGATTTCGAGTAATGTAACTTAATTTTACAAATTTACTCTTCCGCATATGCACCAAAATATCGAAAAAAAATTTTCTTGATAACTAAATGAATTGTCAATATAGCTTTCCACCGCACGATCGTAATGGGGCGTTGATCAAATTAACAGCAAACTTTACGAAAGATCATTCACTCTAATTGATGAGGGACATTTTTTACTAAATCCTTATGAATTAAATCTTGAGTGAAATCGATACGTATAAATTACGCCCCATCATCGTCCTATGACATCATAATTTAGCAAAGTTCTGGGGCATTATGTTGAAAATTGTTTTCATGAAAAATAAACGGAGAAATAACATGGAATTGCAGAGGTAACATTAAACTGGGAAGATGACATTAGTCACAATTCAAATACAGGATTCGGATTCCTGACTCTAAAAACTGTAAAAACTATCAGGGCCACCGCCTGAATAAGGCGTAAGAATTCATTTTCTATTCATTTAAAATTAATTTTAATGTAATCCGAGTTACGAGCGATTTCAAATATGAACATTTAAGGGGAAGCAAATCTATTTTGACATTTATGACAAATTAAAACTGTGGTTTAATGCAGGAAAGCATATTTAACATAAATAAAGGTTCTGGTATACTCTTTTGGAGATATCAGTTTGTGCCATTATTATTTTATAATTGATTTTTGTATAGTTCGGACGCTCATAATTTTTATATTTTTGACAAAAAAACGGTGTATTTTTTATTTTCACCGGAAAATCTGTTTTTCCGTTAAGAATTTGAAGTTGGTAAAATTTTATCAAAGAAGCTAATTGAAAACTGAGGAAAACAGAAAGGTTGGACATCTTGGGGACATTAAGAACTACAATGGAAGACGTACGTCGAGGTAAAAGAGGATAGGAAATAATTTCAGAGACACATCAAAAAAGGAAGTAATGACCGCCGTCACAGAGAGGACATAATACGTAAACAAAGGTATACCAATTGAAAAACTTAAGTGTGGTGCTACGCCGAACCAATCTAATAAGAGCACCTGCCAGTGATGATGAATAATATAAATTGGGAAGATTTCCATCTTACGACTTTTTATATCTTGATTCATTGCCTAACTACTAATACCAACCACCGCAAAGTAAGCAACCACAAAGCGAGCCCAAAGTATCGTGGGGGATTTACCGCAGCGGTCACCATACGGGTGATCGGCGAGAGGGAAGGGGACGGGAAGACCATCTACTCACACGTCACGCGGCAGCACGACTGACCACGTCAACCATGCCTTGCATGGGGCTGAACGTCCGGACTGAGTGAGACATTTCACCCGGGAAACGGCTCTGCGGCAAAGGAAAATACGGTACACTTACTCGAAGAGCGGGGAGGCAAGATTCCGGAGGGTGAGCTGATAAAGCAGGCAGAAGTGGGGTGTGGGGTGAAGGTGAGGGGCAGGGGCGGTTGAGTGCTGGACGGAGTCGGCAAGACAGCGGGCGCGAGAGAGAAGTGAAGAAAAGGAACAATGCCGAGTGGGAGTGATGAAAAAAATCAGACCGCTCCGGTAAGGGCAAATCAACGCAGTGTAGGTCCTTTTTTTGCGCCCACTACGTACTTTCTGAGGCATACGAAAAAGATTGGAGAATTACTCAAGAAAGAGGAAAAAGAAAAAAATACCTATAGGAGAAATCGTCAGAAGTATTCGAATGTTTTTTCAAGCCTAGAGCTTGAGATATGTTACAGTCAGACTAATGTGACAGCTCTTACTAAGGCCTTTTACTCGTAGTCACCCACTGTTATGTAGTTTTTACTATCAATTGACAAACTTATAGTTTAGAAATCTTTATTTTAGGATGCATATGCTGCCTATGACAATAGGTACTAAAGTAATGAATTTAAAGTATTTATTTAACTATTTTCAATATTGATTTTATGAGGATAGATTTTTTCATCTCGATTAAGTTATTATATCCTATACGTAGAGAAAAAGGGCGAGGATGAAAGTAAGGCGTTTCAATAGAACACGCAGGTTAATAAAAATAGAACACTAAGAATAGAACCCTGAATATGAGGCCTACACATATGAGCATGTATACGACCCTTTTTGTGGTGGAATATACTACATGTACATTTTCGAAGGATAAATGCTAATCTCCACCAGAGAAACTTACCACTGTTATTTTAACAAATTTTTAAATTTAATCTACCAAGTTGTGAGAGGGTGGGAGAGATGGAATTAGATGAATTATTTATGGTGTATATGGTGATAGATTTCATGACTGGAGCAATTGATTTTACTAAAGCAAAGTCATAGTATGGATTCATTCTACTCCATTGGTACATATATTTAATTTCACGAGCATGCCAGTTAGAGTAAATATCATTTTATTAGTAATTACGAATAATAATATAAACGAAGGTGAGAATATTTCAGTGCACTCTCTCCTTACAATGATCGGTATGCAATAAAATCTAATATTTACATCATCAAACGCCATGATAATTGTGAATTTTGACTCGATGTGGCCATTAGCTGTTTTCTAGAAGCGAAGTTTTGAAAAGAATTTTATTAATTATATGTATGAATGAATTATGTTTCCGCTCCGCTCCCTATAAATGTTTTAGTTTCTCTAATGTCCACAAAATAATAAAATTAGCGATTAACAACATTGTCTCCAAGTGTGCAAGCATTAATTCGTAAGAATTTTACCATGCCATACTCAGTGTAAGCCTTGTTCGACATTGCGATCGACGTTTATGCTTCTTATCTAGGTAATGATAATTTGAATAAATCCCGTAGAATATACGAACAAAAACAACACGAGTTAAATAAAATTAGGTATTATTTTACAAATTGACAATCAAACAAAAACGAGACATGTCTACGTAAGATATTAATATTTTTTTAATTTATGGAATGCGTGTTTCTTTGAAGGTTTGGATTGAAAATATACATCGATATTCAAAATACCAGAGAATTTTGATATTTGAGGAAATGAACAAATTTATTCAACTTTGTAAACATTCTTGTACACGGACTGTAAAAAAACCAAGTATAATTTCACTACTTCGTTATTTACACGCGTTTTATGAACAGGCAAAATCAGGAGATGACAAGTTCCATGTTACCCAATGACGACAAGAGTAGAGAATCAAAAATCATGTGGGAAAAAATAAAACTGGAAAATATCAACGATACTTAATTACCTACAACAGTTTCCGTGGCAAAATAATTTGAATGAAACTGAATGGAAAGACACATAAAGGAACACCCTGGACCAAAGTTGGACGGGAATAGATAAAATAAAGAAATACGGAAGCATGATGAAATTAAGTATGCAGGGCACCCGACTGGAGATGATGAATTCTATATGTTACAAGGGCAGCTATAATGTCCATATCGAAAGTGGGGCTCAAAGCTGCAACACTAGATTCCGAGGCTTCCACTTCCATCCCAGCAACTTGCTCTTCAATACGTTCGTCTCAAGGACTTGCTCATTACCCTCTAAATGAGCAGAAAAGGAGCTTGAGGAAGCCGTTCACTTTTCTAGTGAATGATATGTTCATTAACGAACAATTTTAAGGAAAACGATAAAGAATAGAGGAAATCTTGTTGAGTAGGAAGGCCATTGGTTCCTTCGGAGAATCTTCTTTTCCTCATCAGGTGCTTAGGATATTCCATAGCCAATGGGTCAAAGTCTAAAGTCAACCGAATGACCTTTGTTTTTACCTCGTCACCATTTGCGCCTGAGAACTGATTTAGGGATAATTAGTTGATTTCCCTTGGAAAACGGGAATTAATTGCGGTTTTCATATTTTGTTGAGCTCTCTTGATTGAAATCATTTCATTATCGGAGTAATGGAGGGAATGAATTTCAGAGGAGGAGAGAGTGAGTAGTGCATATAAAATAAGATCGTTATTCGATGCACAAAACTTGTGAACCTTAGCAAATAAATTGGATACAAAATCTCGGAAAACAATGATTTCGGGTATGTTTGCACAATCAGTAATTAATTTCTTTGTTCTTATATTTTCCAATGATTTCTACACCTTTTAAATATCAAACGGAAAGGACAAGTGACGACATAGGATTCTTAATGCACTGAGAGTTATTCAATGTATAAAATACTTGGCTGCCGCTTCGCATTAGGCCTAACTGCGGGGCAGCACAATTGGAATACGCGCTTCCGCCGAATTATTGAAACTCAAGATTGGAAAACGTAACCATGAAAAAGTAAAGGAAACATATTATGCCTCTTAAATTAAACATCAGTTCGATATTCCGTAACGCTGATTCAAAAATCGAACAAAATAAGCTGTCTGGTTCGTCGGAAACAGCAAGGAAGGGGGGTCACATAAAAACGTCACATCATTACATAGAAATATCCCGAAGTCAGAGCTGTTTGCGTTTAAGTGACTCAACGCTATATCAAACTTATTTCTACTATTCTACATGGTTTCTATTAGCATAAGACGGCAATTGGCAACAACCGAAAAAGCCAGCCATGACTCTTGATCTTACCAAGGTTGAGCTAGCAACTTTGGGAACGCTCTTAAAGGCTGCGGGCTTTTGCGCAGCTGGGACACAAGTTTGGCATAATCTTGGCAGGAAGGAATATTGAGAAATTTGAATCCAGGAATGCGTCGAGATGGCCGGATCTAGAGGCTTCACAAGGGAAAGTTTGGCAAATTAATTTGAGAGAGTCAGGCTTTAGGAAATTGAGTTTTTTTGGACAGTTACCCGTATACTTGTCGGACACGATTACGCAATTAAATTGAATGGTTAGACTATTTATTTATTTGGAATGATGCTGTTTTTTATTGATTACTTCGTTTTGTCTTCTCCTTTTTTCCTCGTACTCTGAATTGTCTTATCTATGTCTAACCCATTTCCTTTGATTGTAAATGAAGTTAATATATATATAATATGTAATAATATAATGATAATATATATACATAATATTAACTTCATTTACAATCAAAGGAAATGGGTAAGGCATAGATAAGAAAATTCAGAGTACGAAGAAAAAGGAGAAGACATATATATATATATATATATATATATATATATATATATATATATATATATATATATATATATATATATAATGTAATACTTAAGCATAAAACATATGCAACATGTGGATACATTTACGTTAATCACTCCAATGAATATCATTTATCGAATGTAATGTTAATCATTGCATTCATTAGAATTCATAAAATTTTGGTTATTGTTAACTCACCAAACTAATGAGTAAAAAATCAAAGATGTATCTAGGTGAACCACAGTTAAGAGAGAAAATGTTCCTATGGTAAGACGGCATCGAACATGTGATGTTAACTGCACAAATGAGGACGAAAAATCGTATTACTGATCACTAGGTCGAGCTATAGTGATAAAACTAGAGACATAGCACAACGAACAGATAGAGTATCCGTTTCTTTCCTTAAGCAACATGATTCGTACTATAATCATAGTACTAAAAGAAGGCACTCGTAGAACTACTATGATAGACTAAAATATAATTTTGTTCCTCTACATTTTCTCGACATACTTCTTTTTCCTTCTTTTGCCCTAAATACTCATTATTGCGGATATAATTAATAACTCAGAGAATTAGATGTAGATGTCTTTGAATATTGAAATAAATGAAGTTGTGGCACAAAGGTTATCGAAATACAAAATAATTTTCATGATTATACAGATAAGACTAGAGGTCTTTTAAAAATTACATGCCATCATGCTAAAAGTACAATGCTGACTTATTGATGCTTTTCAAAAGTTTTCGGCGAGTTTTTTTCACAAGCTCCCACCGTATGGGAAACTAATATTGGATCCTTTGAGTTGAGCTACTTCAGAGGCGTGGGCCCTTTGGATTGGATAGGCCCATGGCTGGTAAGTGGCACTCTTTTAACTCGAACGTCGACGGTAACGGTCATCTCTCTCATGGAAATCGTGCCTAATTTCAAAGTCGCCGCATCTATGACCTACTTTTCTAGTACTTCTATGTCCGTTATTAAGATGAAACAGCAACGTTCGGATTATCATTTGCAGACCAATTTGACGAGCACAGATAAAACTGGCAGGCAGTCAGTTACTCTTGGATTTGGTGCAATTCGAACATTATAAAGCCTTCCCTACCAATTATATCGAAGCCGATGCGAATACGGAAATCGTGTAGCCCTATCCTGGCTGAGTTTTCCCCTCATTACTCAATTAGCTGATCAGAGAATATATATTCAAGTGCACCATGGGAAGATAAACACACGAAATCCGAAGACTTTTGCAAATCTGGACATGTGGCGTTGCAAGGTGGAAAGGTGAGGAAGGGGTGGAGGGCGGGCATTTCGAGGGATTGCGAGGAGTGGGGGGTTGGAGGGAAATGGAGTGGGTGGAGTGTGGCTGAAACCTGTGTCGGGATAAGAAAGCGATCCGCAGGGAGTGGGGTGGAGGAGGCGGGTTAATGCGGGGCCGACGGCCGCTTTCCTTGTTCTCCGCCGGATTGCGTCAGCTGTACGAAATGGACGCGCAATTTACCACTACGCTCATGTAGCGGGAAGTACGACGCCATGCTCAGAATTCGTATTCTCTGTAAATGGGGGGAAAAGTAAGAACACGATTTTTTCGCTCCAAGGTCGATAAGGAAAACGGAGTTCATAAGTCTACATTCCGGAATATCGAGATCCCGATTCCGCAATAAAAAAAAACGCTCGGCGTAGTTTGGTGAGAATCAGCCATGTAAAGCTCACTGGTTTACTTTGATTAGCCGCAGACGCATGATATACATTTTAAGCCGATTTTCGAAGCGAATAAATGTCGGCCTTCATTATAGTTCCCTCCTACTTAATATCAATTAATTTACATCTCATGGATACGTCTTGGAATGTGAGAAGGCTACGTAAAAGCAGAAGTAATTCCGGGCGCCGCCGCTCCGGTGCGTGCCGGTGTTCCAAAAACTTCTTCGCTAAATTAATTGCAAATTTTTTTGAGGCAAATCCCAATTTCAGTCAATTCAGATTCTGGAAAATAATGGCTTAATGGTGAATCTTAGAATCTAGAATCAAAGATAGTTTTCCGTCTTTGCAGCCTTGGTCGAAATGATATTTCACTATGAATACCAGCCACAGTTTCCGTGGTGGTGAATAGATGTGAGCTTTATTTCGTAAATAAACTCCTTAATATTTTGGTTTCAGCTTCTTCCAGTTTCATCCATGGCACACAATACCAAGTTATACCACATTATATTTCCAATCATATCAATTGTTGATTGACATTCAATTTCCATAACACTCAGTCTAAAATAAAATTGCAAGTTGCAAGTGACTAACATGCACTGCCTTCAGGTGTCTTCATAAAAAATTTTTATCTTTCATAGTTAAATAATCAATATGAAATAGATATCACTATAAAGACTTAATGCCAAAGAGTATCTTTTCAAAGTGAGTGTTACACATGATAAGGTAACATCAATATTACGAAGAGGAAGACGATTTCGCTTGGTGTCACCATTTTCAGATTTCAATCACGACAATACCGTACAGCTAACGCATTTAAAGACGAAAGAACCAAGATTTTTTATTTCACGCGGTCTGAAAAACTAATTACATGCCTGTATAATTAGATTTTTGCTTTTAAATGCACTAAGAATGGACATGCCTATGCTGGCCAATTTATTTAGAGAGAGAGAGGCAACGGAAGTAAATGCATTCCGGCGATTTAATGAGAGTGAACGCGAAAGATTATGTTAAATCCATAGGTAACGCATAGATAAGTGGGAAATTTTGCCCTCATCTCCCGACACATGCATACTGAAAGAATTGTGTGGATTGTTATTTGACTTCATTGACCTTGATTGCAGAATACGGGTTCGCTCCCGTCCTAAAATTACAAACGATATGATCCATTTCAATAATTTTAGTGACTAGCCAAATCATCAAAAAGAGTTCTTCCGTTAGTCATTTAAATTAAAATAGTTTAAAAGCGTCTTTGGATGGCATAAAATATTTTGGACATCGAAGCACTTACTCACACGTACACATTGGCAAGCATTACGAACGGAAACAGGGCAATAACGGAGGCAAGAGGCGTCGTCCTTGGCTCCTCAATTAAAACCATTTTACTTCCTGCACGCGGTGCGACAAAATGAAATGACAGAGCACGAGAGTCCTCACGCGGGTGTCGGCGGGGCAGACAAACCGACCGCCCTTGCGAGTGGCCGACTGCCTCCCGCGGCGGTCACCGAGTCAACGTCGGCGTTCCAGATAACGGCGATGGGAAGGGGGACGGAAGAAAGGGGTGGAGAGGAAAGAAAAGGGCAGCGGGCGATATCGCATGCGAAATACAAGCCGCACCACCGCGTCAGCCCGAGCAGAAAAGGAAACGGGGAGAACTTGTAAGATGCTCCGACTGCGCTGTATCTGGTGAGGAGACAGGAGAGGATGGGGACGGAGCATAAGACGGAAGCATAATGCGGCATATACCTCACAATTCGCTGCAGACGGCGAGGTGAAGTCACTTCGGTCGGGGCGGTCAACACATAGCCTGAAGGTCATGGGTTCTAACACCGCCTCGGTCATGGATGCATAATTAATGACATGACAATACGCTTATTCGCCTTGGTGGCGGCGGCGGCAGGGTATCGCCCTACCCTGCTAGTCCAGAGGTCGCGGGTTCGATTCCTTAGTCTCATAGGGATATCCCAAACTTGGGCGTAGGTTTTTTAATTTTTTGTCGCCATATCTCTTTTATATTCCAATTTAACAGGGAAAACGTTGGCTGCGTTTTGAGTTTTTAAATAAATACATTAATGATTGATATATTTATATATTAATATCAACGGATAATAAATTAGTCGTCATTACGACCGACATTATTCTAATTTTTCTCACGGGCTGTCGTTTTATAATACCATTTTCTCTAGGTGTCGGACATTAAAGATAGCACTGTTTCTTTCAATACAGAATGAAAAAGCACATATTATAAAATTTTTAACTGTTGAATTGATGAGAGTCTCAAATCTGACAGGTGATGAAGTGATCTCAGTAACTTTTAACAACCTGACGGAAAGCCAGGTATCTTACTACTAAAATCAAATAACTCTTAGGCCAACAATGAAGTGCGTTGACCATGCTTTGTAATATAGAGTTGTACGAGTTTAACCATAGCTTTGTAAGGGCAGGAAAAAAATTTAATCCACTAAAGAGAGCGACGTTTGAAAACATCTTAGTGGCTAAAGTAGCATTTAAGACGGCACATTTACTTGAAATTTTATGACTCCTACTTTTAAAATAAGTTTTAGTATGGTATAATACTCAAAATAAGAACCAAATGCGTGGAATTTGATGTTTACTGTTTTGTTTCACTGTTTTCGTTCTCGGTGATTCGTGATTTGATTCTCCAAATGCAATCGCGATGCTCCGCCAAGAGAGCCCCGATTTCAAGTTGTCACGCTTACCACTCTTTTATTTGATCCAACGCTGCAGTAGCCGAACCCTCGCTCCTCGTCTCTCCCTCCTCGAGCTTCGGGTGGGGGTGGATGTCGCTCGAGGGGCCGTGGTTTGCTGGGGAGGGCGGCGCCGTCCCGTCTACCGTTCTAGGGCCGAGCACGTCTTGTAGTCCGTCTCCTCTCGAATGCGAGCTTCGAGATTGAGACTAATTTTTTTTCGATACACGTACAAGTCAGCCCGCCTTCGAGAACGAGGTCTGCAGGAGCTCACTCCCCACTCTCAACCACTCCCTGAAGCACGACACACCTCCGGAGGGCAAGAGCACAGCGCCTCAGCGGCCAGCCTCCGATCAGTCGGCCTTTTATATAAAGTCTTCATCGCCCCCTCCGTGCACGCGGCCTCCCCTCGCACCCGTGGGCCCCCAGCCCCCTCCCTCACGACCCTCACCACCCCCACCTTCCCGTCCTCTTTGAGATCACCGATCCCCATCACACCTCCTCCTGTCCCCTTCACCTCCGCACTCCCCTGACTTAGTGTCCCCTAGTCTCCCCTCCCCGATGCTCTCTTTCCATCCCTTCCTCGGCAAAGACGGCACACGGCGGCTGCTCCATTGCCACCCTTCCTTCCAACCGATTTTTCCTTCACGAGGCCGAAGATGAGCCATAGGCTCGCGTGCCACCCTCCACCTCGGAGGCGCCTGGCACGCCAAGAGAGAACTGATTGGACTGGACAGATCGGAGGGGCACTTCCTCATCGGGTGTGCCATCTCCCAATGCCGTGTCTTCATAAATGATTGCATAGCCAAAAGTATTGCAGGGAAAGGCATGGTTACGAAAATCAAAACCCTCAATTGTTCTTGATCTGGCCTTTCTATGAAACTTAGGGTGAAACTCGGTTCCTTACTTGCTCATTTCATTTTAAGTGTCCTCCTCAGAGATCTATTATTTAAACTGTAAATATCACGCATGAATATGATTTTTGAGTGATCACACAGTTTGATGGTGAATTTGGCTATTTACATTACGAATCGTTTATTTTAATTATATAATTAAAACAATTGTGAAGCTTAAATAGTTGATTTCTGAATGAGGTCGGATATAAGGAATGTATAGTTTCTCATTGATTAATTGAACATTTAGGCTCTAGGTCTATCGTAAATAGGATTTTTTTAGCGTGATGTCATGAAAAATCATGTCTTCTTAGAATACGTACAATTCAATACGAATGGAGGACTATACCTAAAGTGTCAATAAGAGAAGATCATAACGCAAGGTTGAAGAATAAAAGATGGCGAGGGATTTGAAGTCATTTGTGAAAAAAAGCATCCGAGAAAGAGGAGGAAACGCCTGAGAGATTCATAAAAGTATTTAAAATGCAATTACCTTGGGCGTACGAAACGTTTCCTTTGCGGTGAAGGAAGGAAATACAAGGCTAAGAATGGATATATGAGAAATAAAATTGAATCAACTTGACAAGTAAGAAAGGAGAATGTTCCAGCGGAGGTGAAAAGTATGTAAAAGGGGAATTACCGAATAAGCATACATTCGTATACATGTTAAAAAATGTGAAAAATAAGTTGGTAATGCGATGGGAGAGGATATGAAATTGAGGTATTAAGCGTCAATAGAGAACGTCTTAGGCAGAAATGAAGAAACTCTTTGGTGAGAATTTGGAAACGGGAGAAGAAATGTGTGACATTGGATGTGATGATGGTTGGAGAAAAAGTTTCGTAAAAGGAAATTTTATATAAGCCTAATCAGTGGACGATTATGCTAATCTATTTAGTTTGATGACCATGGGATGGCTTCGCTACTGGTTTACAACTTTTTCACGAATGTCACGCATAAAATAAAAGGACACGCAAATAAAAATTGTGCCAAGAATCACTCATATCAATCTTCTCATGGGGGAAAAAGCTTCCCTTCTAGCAGCCCTAGGCAACTGCAAAGGTTTTTTCTTCTTTAATGAATTTTACATTCTTGCTTTTCTTCATTGTTCCATCGGCAAAGTCCGCGAAATAACCTAAATTTTGAGTGACAACCACGATAATACCAACCATTCTCAACAGATTATTAAGGGTTTATTTATTTCTTCTAAATAACATTTCCTCGATGTATTACTTTAGTCGATATGTTTACAAGAAAACTGTTGAAAGGTTTGGCTGGATATGGAGCATAGGAACAATTGTTGAGAGGTATAAAAGAGACAGCAATAGTTATAGCGAATGGGGAAGTGAGTGACTGGTTTGACATAAATCGTGGTATAAAACAGGGGTGCCTAAAGAAACCATTATTACTATATATAAATATATAATAATTTAAATTCCGTAGTAGGAGTCATTGCTGATGACTGAATTATCTACAGATGGATAATACAGCAAACGACTATCTGATATCCAAAATGACACTGATCGCCTCGCTCTATAATAAAAAAAGGTAGTTTACCGGTTAAGGCAGTTTCTGGATGGACTCAGCAACCAAATATTTTTCTTGTCTTTCCTAATCAAACACAACCAAACATCCTATACAACAATGAATTCCCTCTTCATCTCTGTGTACTTCCTCCCTCCCTTCATCCCGTCCAACATCCCTATCCTATTTCTGTCCTTCCCTCGTTTGCCTAACATTCTCCCTTCCATCACAGTCTTCAGCATCCCATTGTCAATCAGAGTGCTTTGCTTCCATTTTTCTTATTTCCTTATTATTTCTCTCGACAATCCCCTCTCCTCCCTCACCATACCCAGGACTTCTTCATTTTTTTCCTTTTTGACAACTTCACTTTCTCAATCCTTCTCTTCATCCACACTTTAAAAGCATCCAATCTACGTCTATCATCCTGTTTCAATGATGATGTTTCCGCGCCACACATAACAACGCTCCACATCAAAGTTTTAACGGTTTTCTTAACATCCTTACTTAACTTCCCAGTCATAAATTCTCTCCTCCTCGTGAAAGAAAAGTTAGGAAGAAGTGCAGTTAAAATAGAGCAACGAACGGATAGAATATTACTAGAAGATGTAAAATCAGAACCGATGAACTTTGTCATTGTCCAGGTATACACGCCCCCAAGAAATCATAAAAGCCACCAGACCTGTTCAATTTCTCAATGGATGAATTTATATGATATGGATGCAAGGATAAGTTATGTGCACAATGGAAGCTGTAAATAATATCTCCGTTCTCATTTACTCCGAAGATACAGTACTGCTCCCTGAGGAGCCAACTGATCTACAGGGAGCCTTGGATGGCTGTAGTGAGGCAACAGAATTTTAGTTCAGTATAAATGCGCCAAAAACTAAGTAAGGTGAGTAAGATACAGAAAATAGGAAGAATAAATGAATGGAGAGTAAAAATGGCGAAATAATCTAAAAAGTGGATGGTTTGTATAAGTAGGCAGAAGGTTTGTGAAATATGGTAGGGTGTAAAAGGAGGAGAGTGTGTAAAAAATTAATGTTTTCCCTGGAAGTAAAAACGTCAATTCATAAACAAGCGTACCTCTCCTAACATCAGTGGAAAAAAATAAATATTATTACGTTATAATAAACATACATCGCGAATAAATGCTCTCAATGTCGGGTACTAGAGGAGTATTCGTGGTGAGCATGGGAAATGGACGATGCCGAGTGGATCAATAAAGAAAAGTGGTTTGGGTGCAAAGGTAATAGAAATGAATGAAAGAACTGAGCTAAACTGGTTTGGACATGTTGAGAAAATTAACGAGATTCGAATCAGTAAACAGATGTTATCGGTGGAGAGCTAATAATATTAGAGGAATGGGAAGACGGAGGTAATCACGGGTGAATGTGATAGCAGAGACTCTTAAGACGAGGAATATTGGAAGTTTCAGGTTTTTTATTTTGCCTACCCCGAAAGGGAACGGCATGAAGGCTATGCTTGTAAGCGGATTTTATAATAAGAGGCTTCGACAAAATATTTTATTATAATTTAAGAAAAAACTTGATTTCATTGACATCGGTGTCACTTAATTGACGACAAATCAAAAAATACACAGTAGAGGAATTTCCTGCTTACAAAGTCTGCCCAATTCATTTTGTTTAGAAAACTCAAGTGACCTTCATCTGGGCACAAATGGGTTCCATTTTTTATATATTTGGCTGGAAGTCTCGCCAATCTTTTGGCTATAAGCAAACCAAAGTCTCCGCCCCCAATTATCTGCCTGGAGAGCCCGAAGGTTATCTTTCCCTAACAGAAAAGGAGTGGTATTCGGAAGATGAAGATGCAATGTTAAGCATGATGACCATTCTGACATGGCATCCGGGATATTAAAAAATGTGAATCTCCGATGCTGTTAGGTCAACAGAAAATTCAATTTGCCCCTTTTTGCTCCTTGCCCATAAAGCGAAGAAAGGAACAGGGCGGCGGGCAAATCGATCCAACTCGGAATCCTTTCGCACGTGTTAGGAGAGCACTTCCTCACCATCTTCACCTCTTTGCCCCACCATGAAACTGCACGCTAGGGCGAAGGATAAATATAGCATTAATGTCAACTCATTCATTGTGAAACACACTTTTCCTCATATCTCGAATATACTACCTTGATCAAAAAGTTCCCGGAATAACCACCGTGTGGCGCTCCCATCGTTCCGATTTGAGTTCTGTTTTTTTTGTTAAATTGGTACATCTGTTGTTGATATTCCCTTTAAATCTTAGTGTCATAACTTGACATTTGCAAAAGTTACGTAGCCAAGAGTACATCTATCTCTGTGTGTGTTGGCGATTTTTTACAATTTCAGAAATGGATTTAAATTTGCAACAACGAACTTGTATTAAATTTTGCGTAAAAAACGGATTTAGTGGCGCACGGACGTTGGAAATGTTGGAAAAGTGTTTCGGCAACGATTCTCTCAAAAAAAACGGTCGTTTACCAGTGGCACGAGCGGTTCAGAAGTGGTCGTGAGTCAATCGAAGATGATGAACGCAGTGGCAGACCATCGACATCGAAAGTCGGTGAAAAAATTGATAAAGTAAAAGAAATGTTGGTCAATAACCGCAAATTAACCATCAGAGAAATAGCGGAGGACTTGAACATTGCCTATGGATCCGCCCAAGACATTGTGGTTAATGATTTGGGTTTCCGTCGTGTAGCAGCAAGGTTGGTGCCAAAAGACCTCAATTTCATGCAAAAAAGAGACCGTGTTGACGTCGCAAAAGACATGATTTGCGAGGCTGAATCCGATCCCACATTCATCAAAAGGATCATTACTGGAGACGAGACGTGGGTTTATGAGTACGACACGCAATCCAGACATCAGGCAAGTGAATGGCGTTCACCAAATGAGCCGAGACCAAAAAAACCACGTCGTTTTCAGTCAAAAAAGAAGGAAATGCTGACGGTTTTCATGGATTACAACGGTGTAGATTATTACATATATTGAACCTTAAAATATGCTAACTCTTTTGCATTTATCTATTTTATTTTCATGTCTCTAAGGATTGTTAAAAGTAAAATGAAATTTAAAGTAAATCCCTGGTGTGGAATCATCTCTGGAAAACATCTTAGTAATGGCTTGCAAGGTACCACGTGAATGTCTCTCTCTCATCCTCATCATTAGTGGGAGGAAGCAATTAAGTTCTCTCTGAAGATGTATTGAACACGAGAGCTATTCACGAAAAATGCAATGAGAATGATCGGAAATAATGGAGGATAAACAGAGGTTAATATAATCAGAGGCGGAATTTCAACACGATTTTGGATCTTTGCCCTTAGTCGAATATTAACTTACAATTTATGACAAAAGTGTGGCAAGTAGCTAGAACGAAACAGGAATAAACGCAAGTATAATTACAAGGAACAAACGGGCTGCGTGGGAGGTATCGGGAGGGAAAGAGGCTGATTGGGTCACAGATGGCATGGACATGGGCGACTCGGCTCACGTGTCTACGCCCACCACGTGCTTGGGCTGCGTGACACCTGCGTCAGGAAAGGGTGCAGCAGCTCTCTTTAACATAGCGACCAATGAAGGCTGTTCACAATCAGGAAAACGGTCATTCCCTAGGAAACGATTAAAATATCTTTACTGACTATTGCACGTTCGTTTGATGGAATTTCCACTCTGTGAGCATACAAGCATCCTGCTAAAAATTTAGATGATGCGCTTTGCAATCGAGAACTCTCTAAACGGTCGCATCGTTCAACACTTTTATCAAGACTTCGTCTATGGCGTCGTATGCGAGTCCAAAAGAGGGTTCTTAAATAAACGTGAAAGTTAAAGTCTACCGGAATGCAATAGAAAAATGTGACCATGGCGTTATCGTTCAATGAAGCCGTGCTTCCTACCATAGGCTCTTTATAGGCCAGGATAAAATTCATTACCATTTTCCAGTGCACTAAATAACATAAACCAACATTTATATTTCGGCTACGTTTCGTAAAAGGAAAACCAAAATAAAAATCAAGCATTTATATTGCTGTTCATAGTGGAGTGATGGGGAAAATTTTCATGTGGATCAGGTGAAAGATTATTGAGGACTACTAAATGAGCATAAGTGTCACACGCAAGAGCACGGTGGGTTCACGGGAAGGAATTATTTTTGCAAAATTTTAACGATTTTCTCTTATTTCTTCAACAAAAATAGTGGCGTAAATATGAAATAAGTGAATTGGATGAGCGTTATGGCGATATCGGTACCAATCATGGTTCAAGTTAAATAATTTTACAGAAAATGAAGGTCAGCAATCAACGAAAGAACTGCGTTCAAAGATACAAATTTAGCAAATCGGATACAGAAAGGGGGTGCAAGCAGCTGACTGACTGATTTACCGAAGAAAATTAATATATTACCGGGAGCGTATAAAAATTCTCATGCGATCGCTATTTCCGTTCACTTTTTAATTAGTTGGCCCATATTAAATAAGTCATAGTAGGACAAAATAATATCTCATATGGCGAGGAAATTGACATTTCCTTAATTTGTAAATCACTTTCGAAAAATGGAATGATCTCCGCTCAATAAAGGGCGAAAACAGTTTAGTATAGACCGTTGCATAGACCAATGCGGAACAACTGAATCCTACACTTCCGATACTGCGTGTGCATCATAATAATTCAAATAAATATGAAGAATTTTTAGAAGAGACAAAATGTAGAAAATTTCCAGCCCCTAATAACGGAAGAATTTAGATGTTCCTGATTTCAACAAGTGGTCCCTTTTGTTAATTTACTCTCCCCTTATTACCTCCTCACAGGTGGAAATATTTAATGAAAGCATGTAATTGCATTCAGAAAAGTAAACGAAGCTGTCTAAATCTACATCAATTAATAAAATTATGGCGTAAAAAACAATACTGACTATGAATTACAAGGTCTGTCCCAAAATTAGGACTGAGTTGATTTAAAAAAATGTACTTTCTTCGAAGAAATACCCTGGTGCGTCCACATACCGCACCAGCGGACTTTCCTCGCCTCGTACACCTTCTATAAGGTGGCGCCCGGAATGGTGCCACTCACTCCCAAGTTCCCTCATCACGGCCTATTGTAACGCTTCCAGCGAGCCGCTGTGTCTTCCTTTTTGAGGACACCACGGCTTTTGAGAGATCCGCGTGCGAGTTTCCTTTTGTTCGTCTGCGAGCACTCGTGGAACCAACCTCGTACACACCTTTCTCATACCCATGTTTTCGGTCACAAATCGATGCATATCACTTTTAGGTATGCCAGGTTCATTAAAAACCGTGCGAACAGTTAATCTGCGATCTCTGTCCAACTAAGCCTTCACTTTCGCAAGATTTCGTCAGTTTTTGAGGTCAAATAATGTTCTGTACATTCAGCGTCTTCAACATCTTGTATCTTGTCATTTATACTATAACGTATGCTTCGAATACCTAAACAATTTTTATATTAAAATGTATTCTGATAATTTCAGTATGATGCAAAAACATTTACCATTACAACGCATAAGTGTAAACTTACTATTAAAGGGGATCGAGATGGTGCGGGGGCTAGCGTACTGGCTTCCCTCCCAGAGGGCGCGGGCTCAAATCCCGGCGGTGTTGAATATTTTTCAGAGGTATCTCGATCCCTACTTGAGGTGCTTTGTGGAGGGCACTTTGAGTGAGTACGCCGTCCGTCGGATGGGACGTTAAGCTGCGGACCCCTTGGCGCCTTTCGTAAGGAGCAGGCAAATGCCGACGCCGGGTTTCTCTCCACCCTTCATCCTTTCCTGTCCATCCACTATGGCGCAAATGACCTCAGCAGTCGGTCGCCTCCCCTAAATACTACTACTACTTACTATTTAACATGCAAATGGAAATAACAACGAAGTTTTCAAAATGGAAAGGAAATCAGTAGTTAATTATATTGTCCAGAAAAATTATAAAAAATTGTAAACTAAAAAAGTAAATAATTAGCTTGGTTGTGCATTATATTTAAAATACAACAGTCAAATATATGTTAATATTCCCCGCAGTCAATTGTAATCATTTAAATTATTTATAATTTAAAAGTTGTTAATTATTTGACTTTCTTGGCTCTCACTGCTCACTGTTCCACAATGGCACGTGCTGGAGTAAATCTTCCTTCATATGGTAATTACGCAACTAAGAAAGGACATTTATTGAGAAATGTAGTTCAGTTTCCGCCTGGAAAATAACTATCCCTTCTTATTAATTCTGTGCTTGAAGGAAATCTTAATTATGAAAATGCATTTTTTAAGTTTGTGCAACATTGCAGCTATCACTGCCGTTTTTTTAAGTATTTTAAATACTTACAAAAGAGACTGTATATTAACTTTTAAATTACACGGACTAACATTTGGGCGGATGGACTTAGACTCACGATTTTGATTGAGCGCCATGTATGCCGGGTTTTATATTTACGTCCTTTTGAACACATCCTTACGGAAATTTTATTGGAAATAAAATTACTTATTTGGCTCTTTGGATAAATTAATATTCCCCATAAAACCTCATCATTCTAGAGCTATATTTACACTACCCATAAAAACATTTATGATATTCACATACATGGTTCCTTTTTATTATTCTTACCGATTAACATTAACTCCACCAACTCAACAACAACATTCAACTATTAATTTTATATTTTCTTTATTGAACCATAACAATGGCGTTAAGTCCATATACTTTCAAATTTCGTCTTCAAAAATATGGTAACGTTATTCTGTTCAAATTTCGTGTTTTGGCAATGAAACATGCGGATCGGAATGAAAATAATATCTAGATAACCCTCAAGGAAAGAGCCTCGAAAATGAATGAAAGAGGAACCATAACATTTTGGGCTTTGTTCAGAGAGTGAAGCATTCTAAGTGTTAACTAGCCTAAAAATTCCAAAAGTCGAAACTTGAATCAAGGTAAAGTGACTTTGTGAGTGGCTGCCTTCAATCTTTATGCTGCCAATACTTCCGGATGACGGGGGAAGCAGCCCTCCTTCGGGAAGTTAAGTGCAATCCATCTTGGCAATCGTTAGTAGAACACCATGATTAATTAATTTCACAGCATCGTAAAAATGCAATTGATGACTGCAATGCGTCACGGTGAAAAAAACCAGAATCAATCAACTCAGTACCTGGGGAGTATCAGCTGATAAAATTTTAACGGTAGAATTTGTTGACAAGGAAAAAGAGAAGAACCCGCCCACACAATTAGGCACACAAATTCGTATCTTCGAACCAAAGTCATTCGAGTATGTGACCTCATGCAGTGGCGTCAATCTAATTGGGATTAAGATCCGAGGGCATATAAACTTAGGGAATGTAGTCTGACAATATATAATGGTCTTGAAGATCGAGATGAACGAACAGGAACACAGTCATGATTCTGATGACGACGGTCGTGCCGTCGAAACGTCAAAACAACATAAGTGAGTGTCCCTTCTTTGTATTTATATGTTTCACAAATCTACATCAGTGTTTATACATACATATATATAAAAATCAAGGCTCCTTGCCTGATACATTCAGGGTGCGGCAAGATAACTTCCTTTTTGAAAGCGTTTTACGTTTAAAAAAAGGAAGCTATGTTGCCGCACCCTGTGTGTGTGTGTGTATATATATATATATATATATATATATATATATATATATATATATATATATATATATAACGATTGTACGGAAAAACTCACACGAGCGGCACAATAATGGGCTGACACAATATAACACAAATAGAAAAGAATAGACACATTTAAAAGAACACTCACACGGTAAATTGTTCGAGCTTTCGGCCCATTCCGAAAGCTTTCGGCTTTCGGAATGGGCCGAAAGCTCGAACAATTACCGTGTGAGTGTTCTTTTAAATGTGTCTATTCTTTTCTATTTGTGTTATATTGTGTCAGCCCATTATATATATATACATATATATATATATATATATATATATATATATATATATATATATATATATATATATATATATATATATAACGATTGTACGGAAGAAACTCAAACGAGCGGCACAATAATGGGCTGACACAATATAGCACAAATAGAATAGAATAGCAACATTTAAAAGGACACTCATACGGTAAATTGTTCGAGCTTTCGGCCCTCTCAGAGGCCTTCTTCAAGCGAGTCTTACTTGAAGAAGGCCTCTGAGAGGGCCGAAAGCCCGAACAATTTACCGTGTGAGTGTCCTTTTAAATGTTGCTATTCTATTCTATTTGTGCTATATTGTGTCAGCCCATTATATATATATATATATATATATATATATATATATATATATTTGGGTCGCGGTAGTCCAGGGGGTAGAGCGTTGGACTACTGACCCGGATTCGATTCCCGGGCAAGGCACTCTGGGCACCTGCAGCTCCACCCAAGCTATGTGATTTTTATCGGGTACCAGATCTTCCTGGGCAACCATAACCGGTACGTATACACATATATATATATATATAATGAGGGAGGGAGATGGCGTTAGACAATACAAATATAGATAGATATACACGTATGAAAAGGACAAACATTTGCTCCAGAATTTTTGGTTGCCCAGCAGCCGTTGGAGAGAGGGAACTGAGATAATGTGAACGACAGAAGGGCGATGGATGGAAGGGGAGGGCGGGGAAACGTTTAGTATGGGTGGGATTGAGATGGAAAATTTTGTAAGAGGAGGAAGGAATGAAAACCTCTGGAGAGTGGGGTGATTAACGTCTAATATTAATTCCTGGATAATTAGAGGCGCCTAAAATCATATGAATACCTACTCACCTGCTCTGTTATCTTAAGCTTGAGTGGAGAATCGAAGGACGGGAAGAGTGTTAAAATAGATAAGCCGTAGCAATTGCTAAAATATACGTACTACATATTTACATCACAATTTAGCATTAGAGAAATAAATGCTTACTTTGAAAACTCGTCGGGAAATTCTAGAGATTGAAGTTTGTATAGAAGATGGAAAAAGTAAGAGTATAGAATACCGTACCAGATTGTAGTACAACAGCGTAGATAAGAAAAAACGGAAATGTATGAACAGAGGAAAATTGAAATACAAAAAGATTATGTCATCCATAGGGACTTGGTCACCATGGATCACAAATGAAATTCGGTCCTTAATAGAAAGGATAATAAATTTTAAAAAGCCAACATAGCGAAAGGATGAAAATACCTAAAAAGAATACGAAATAAATGAAAATAAAAATACGAGACAGGGTGAATTGATATAGATGAAGAGCCTCTTCGAAGAAATAAACATTAACTTAATGCAAGAGAAAGTTACGTTAGATTACTCATTCATGAGATTCTATGGTCGCAGATCCAAAAAAATGTTAGATACGAAATGGTGAAATTATTGACAAAAAAAATGATTGAGAAAAAATCATGTGGACAAATGAAAAGATTATTTAGAGAATGTATGCATGTGTTATTAAAGAATCATACGCCGGACAATTATTAAGAAAGAGATTCCATTCTGAGAAAGAGATTCTGCATTCCAAGCTACGGAGGACTTAATAGCAAACAAGGTACCTGAGAACTTTGAAATTACATAATAATTACTAGAAAAAATCACAAAGAAACACCTGGTGGCCAACACTGTAAATAATTTCAATCCTATTTCTTTTCGGCGCAGTTGCTAGATTGGTTGAAACTAAAGGTTTTCCAACTTCCACAGCCTTGAGTATTTGCGCTAAGTGATAGCAACATGGGCCGCAAATGGTCGCTGATGTGACCTGTTTACTGTGAATTTGATAAACCTCGGCCAAGAAAAGACGGAAGAGAAAATAACGCATGTGTCAATTGCAATTACTCGTATCAACCACGATAGACGTTTTTCGTTTACACTTAGTGGAAACTTTCCAAATTCAAGGTGGACGGCTCTACTAATCCACTTTGTTCGGCCGGGTGTATAGTATGTAAGCGGAGAAGGTGACAAAGACGGGTGGCTTGGCAACCAAGGCCTTTGCTTTTGAGAATCGGAAATCAAATTAGAGTCATCATAAAAACACCCCGCAGCAAGGGCCATTGAAGTGGATGCGGCATTGTTGATGGATATTTAGCCGTAGTGACCCAAGCTTTTTAGATTAAGGTTGGGCGTTGCCTTAATTTATGTTTTCTGGATTGTTTTCTCATAACAAAATTATTTCAACATTCCGATAAAGAGGACTTACGACTCATAAACGCCTCGCTCAATTCCTAATAGCATTAAAAGAGTCTTTTCCGAATTTAAAGAGTACATACCTGTACTTATCAGAATATTCAAAAATGAATTGCTGGCATAAGGCATTATTTAGTACAGTAAAGGCGAACGGTAACTGAAATAAAGTTCGTAAACGTAGCAGATAAAGAAGTAATAGCGAAAATAGTAATTTGGGAGTTAACGAATTCCGGTGCTGGAAGAACTCGGCAGTCGCGATATTTCGCCATAGCTTCAGATGCTCGATTCAAGCAGTGTAGCAAGAGAGATATGTTCTAAGAGGTTACCTTCGACAGTGCGTGTAGGTGACATTTGCAATAACTACGAAAAGACGGAGGAGAAGTTTTCCCAAAACAGGATCAATCAGGAAGCCACAAAACTTGGTTCAAAACTAGTCACCCCACAAAGTTTATCGGGGCATATTGTTATAACTGCAATTGGTCCTCACTGCAACTGATCTAGTTGTGAAATCAAATCTCTCGCACGGACTTTATCCTGACATAATATTCAATATTACATATTTCAAGTTATTTATTTTATATTTTAAATCATAAAATTTTCTAAGTGCTCGCTTAATGAATTTTGTGTTAGCTTGACCGCAAAAGGAAAATATAATTTTAAACTATGTAATTCAAATTTCCAATTAAGGGTGTTAAGAATCTTAAATTCTTAAAAATTAATTTTATGATTTTAGAGAACACTCTCTTTCAAAAGTATTTCATTTTATTGATTTATAATTTTCCCCGATCATATTATCACAGGGTAAACCATATTTAAAAATTAATTATTTCGATAATAAAAGAGTGATTGCTGGGCACCAAATGTTTTGCATGTAGGTTTACAAAAATTAGATTCTACTTGTAAAACGCCAAGCAACATTTGTATGACCATAATCACAGTTATAAAACCAAAGGTCGGTTTATTTGGTGATTGCAGAGTTCAACCAATATTTGTCCCAACGGCGAGTGAAAGTATAATTTTAATATATACGCTTCCTTAAGTTTACATGCAATATTCCGAGTGCAAGGCTGTCCTCTTCCATTCATTAAAAGACATAATTAGGGACAGATATCCTTACTTATTTTTATTCGTTGGCTAAACCCATTTCGCATTTAATCGAAGTGTTTACGTTATGCGTCTGATTATTAAAAAAAATGTATTAATTTAATTTTGAAATAATTACATCGGATAATTCATGCTCTTTCTGTGATTGCTAACGCACAGGTTTAATGAAGTTTCAAAAGAATTAATTTTGATGATGAGATATCCTGAGTCGTTACGGAAATGTTACATAATGCAACCATATATTCCATTATTATATTCATCATATTCAAATATAAAACGTTTGTGACAGAGATTAGGAACAATGACTAATTTCTACTTGAAAAATTGGGAGAAAAGGGAGAAATATTTTCATTGTAGGTGCCTTCTTCACTAGCTCTTTCTTATTTTCTATTAAATGTTTTGAATTAACATTTGCGCAGAAATGCGTGGATGTACAATATTTACAAAACCACAAGTATTCACAATAAATATAGCAGATGTTGCAAAATCCGTTAAGAATGATTTTTGAGCATGCTCGCTCTTAATGCGGTCTCAATGGAACAAAAATTTTGGCGATAAGCTAATATTTGACGCAAGAAGAAACAACAAATCCTTCACAAATATTTTAGAATTTCAAAATTTGAAATTTGCAAATGACATTACGTATATTTCAAATAATAGTGAGTTCGTGTTAAATTTACTTATATTACACCAAAGAATAAACTGAGATTGTTATACAGGTATAGTGGAGCATGTCATGTGCAGGTTTCACGTGCTCTCTCTAGATTTTAACGATTATTTATGATGATGACTGGGGCTAGACAGCATCCAGTCGTTTCAAGGTGGTAGAAGGGTTTGGTATGGATATAGATTCGATGTCATACTCTGGCTTGTTTTTCAATAGAAGACGATCGCTTGGTGCACACTTTCTCTGAATACGTATTACTACGGGAGGGAGGAGGAGAGTAGTAGGGAGAGAGATGATCCTCTGACCTCTTCCAAGGCCATCGTACACTCGGAAATAGTACCAGAGTTAATTACTCCCAGCCGATGGCAAACAAGGAAAGCTCACGCGGGCAAAATCATCCATAAAAGAGTAGAAAAATGCGCAACAGGTTGCATATGATGACACATTCGTCCTCATAGGTGGAGATAGAGAAAAAGTACAATACCCTTCTCCGAATAAACCCCTCTAAAAACCAACTAATTCTTGGGCTATTTTATCTCTTTTTTTACGACATAAAACTAAAAATACAAATAAATAACATATCAGAATTTATATATACATATATATATACATATATATATATATATATATATATATATATATATATATATATATATATATATATATATATATATATATATATATATATATATATAAGGCACTCTGGAAACCTGCAGCTCCACCCAAGCTAAAGTGATTTTTCGGGTACCAGGCCTTTCTGGGAAACCATAACCAGCACAGGGAAAGGAACTGGCCCCCCTACCCTGATGTGTGAGTGTTCACACGCCGTATAGGGCTTAGTACTGGGTGATCTCTACCATCACCTACTAAACCGACCTTCGGGTTGATGACTGTGTTTATATATATATATATATATATATATATATATATACATATAATATTCTTTTATATTCTTCCTTTTATATTCTATTACGAGGGTCATCCGGAAAGTAGTACCCGTTCGTGCCGCATGAAGTGCTGACGACGCGAGTAGCCGCTGGACGAGGTCAGATAGCTTCAGTGGCTTGTCTGCCTTCTCTGAGCCAAGTTGCGTGACGCTAGCATTGCCTGTGTTGTTTCTGTGATTGTTTACAATGTTTAAAAAAATTGAGAACGCCGCCAGTTGTGAAGTGAGGGCAGTGATTAAATTCCTCAATGCAAGAAACGTTCGCCCATGTGATATTCATCGCCAATTAAAGGAGGTGTATGGAGACAATGTAATGGACGAGTCGTCTGTTCGGCGGTGGTGTCGCAACTTCAACATGGGGAGGGGGAACACACACGACGATGAGCGTTCGGAGAGACCGTCTGTCATTACAGACCAACTGGTGAGCTCAGTTGACGAATTCGTGAGGAACGATCGGCGCGTCACAATTGATGACATCTGTGAGCATTTTCCCAATGTTTCTCGAACAATTGTTCATGAAATTGTTAAACACCATCTGCATTATGCAAAAATTTGTGCAAGATGGGTCCCTCGCGTATCTCAATGAGCTGGCGGCGAAGGACTATGCAGCAGGAATACAGAAACTTGTCACACGTTATGACAAATGCCTTAATTTGCTTGGAGATTATGTTGAGAAGTAGTTTAAAGTATCCTCTTTCAAATAAAATTTTTTATGTTTGTTAATATTTACTTTTGTGTCTTTATTTCACGAACGGGTACTACTTTCCGGAAGACCCTCGTACATTCTTCCCCACCTCTACTGTGTTCGTCCTTTATATGCGTTCCTATTCGTTTTCCTTATATCTATTTCCAAGTGAATGAATATTTGTTCGCCGTGTGGTGGGATTTCGAGTTTGAATGTGTGTGTGTGTGTATATATACTACCTTGATCAAAAATTTCCCGGAATTTATTCAGAAAATTAAAAATACAAGTTTATTCATCTAAATCTATATTGTCCCCTTCAAAGTAATCCCCATCGACTGCAACACACTTATGCCAGCGCTTGATCCAATCCTCGAAACATTTTTTATATTCGGTTTTCGGTGTGTCCATCAGTGCTTCCTGCGATTTTTCCATTACTTCCTCTCGGCTGCTAAAACGCGTTCCCCGTAATGGTTTTTTAACTCGATTGAACAGAAAGAAGTCACAGGGAGCCAAATCAGGTGAATTCGGTGGCTGTTGGATGGTATTTGTTGCAGTTTTCGTCAAAAAATTACGAATAATGATAGCACTGTGCGACGGTGCGTTATCATGGTGCAAAATCCACGAGTTTTCTGCCCACATTTCTGGTCTCTTTCGGCGAATTGCTTCACGCAAACGTCTCATAACGCCCAAATAATACTCTTTGTTTACTGTCTGGCCTTCTGGCAAAAATTCATGATGCACTACACCGTTGTAATCCATGAAAACCGTCAGCATTGCCTTCTTTTTTGACTGAAAACGATGTGGTTTTTTTGGTCTCGGCTCATTTGGTGAACGCCATTCACTTGCCTGATGTCTGGATTGCGTGTCGTACTCATAAACCCACGTCTCGTCTCCAGTAATGATCCTTTTGATGAATGTGGGATCGGATTCAGCCTCGCAAATCATGTCTTTTGCGACGTCAACACGGTCTCTTTTTTGCATGAAATTGAGGTCTTTTGGCACCAACCTTGCTGCTACACGACGGAAACCCAAATCATTAACCACAATGTCTTGGGCGGATCCATAGGCAATGTTCAAGTCCTCCGCTATTTCTCTGATGGTTAATTTGCGGTTATTGACCAACATTTCTTTTACTTTATCAATTTTTTCACCGACTTTCGATGTCGATGGTCTGCCACTGCGTTCATCATCTTCGATTGACTCACGACCACTTCTGAACCGCTCGTGCCACTGGTAAACGACCGTTTTTTTTAGAGAATCGTTGCCGAAACACTTTTCCAACATTTCCAACGTCCGTGCGCCACTAAATCCGTTTTTACGCAAAATTTAATACAAGTTCGTTGTTGCAAATTTAAATCCATTTCTGCAATTGTAAAAAATCGCCAACACACACAGAGATAGATGTACTCTTGGCTACGTAACTTTTGCAAATGTCAAGTTATGACACTAAGATTTAAAGGGAATATCAACAACAGATGTACCAATTTAACAAAAAAACAGAACTCAAATCGGAACGATGGGAGCGCCACACGGTGGTTATTCCGGGAACTTTTTGATCAAGGTAGTATATCGATGATGTAAAAGCACTCACGAAAGTAATATTACATTTGGACGGCACAATAGAACACAAAAATAAAATAGATAACACGTAAACAGGCACTAACATTTCAGAATGTTTAAGCTTACGGGCCATCTCTGAGGTCCTCTACGCCGATTCTTGGATCACCCTTACTCCAGTAATTCTGCCTAACCTTTCACACACAAATTGATAACTCGCGAATCCGCGTGCATATTCGCTGTCCGATAATTTGCGATTCCCGGGCTCAACCGTCAACACCAAATCCCTTCCCAGCATGCCCTGCACCTCTCCCGCCACAGAAAAAGTAAGCCTCAAAAAATACCGAAAGCTTAAATCCTAACACCTCCCCCCGCGCACTAAATTGGTCTCATTAGCTGAAACTTTCCACTCATTAACCAATCATCGAATACGTATGCCCCTCAGTTTACTCTCCCCTCCAGGATTTACTGGTCTCCTTATCTTCACTTCAGTGATGCCTCGTACCCTGATGAAGTTGAAGGGACCACCGAAATATTAAAATGAACACCGGTTCTTTCCACTTGCCAGGCGGATGCTCTAACCTATGCGTGCCACGAAACACGCTGTTCCTATCCTTTATGATGTTTATGACAGCTTTCCCATTGTCTTCCTCTTTTGTTTCGTGTTTTTCTCCGTTGGTGGGTGAAAATGCCCCCTAACGCCATCTCTTAACTTAAGTATCTGGGCACTTGGTTAATATAAAAGACCCGCAAATCTCAGTGTTAATTACATTTTCCCGATAGCTCAAGTAGTTAGAGCATCCGCCCGACAAGTGGAAAGATCCGGTTAAGGAAATATTTTTGCGCTTGTGATTTGCTCGATTCCACCTTCTCGCACTGCTCCTCTGCTCGTCCTTTATACGTGCTCCTATCCCTTTTCCTTATATCTAGTTTCATGTGAATGAATAAATATATATATATATATATATATATATATATATATATATATATATATAATAAATTGGACAGCAACGAAAAATATAGAAATACATAAAAAGATCACTCACACGGTATTTCTTGATCATTTCGACGGAATTCTGCTCCGTCTTCATCGGAAGATGTAGAAGTAATCCTTCTGCCATCGTAATGCCATTACTTTTATATCTTCCGATGAAGATGGAGCAGAATTCCGTTGAAATGATCAAGAAATAACGTGTGAGTGATCTTTTTATGTGTTTTATGTGTTTGTATATTGTTTGTTGCTGTCCAATTTATTATTCAACACTTCCGTTTACGCCGACGAAATCATGTATATATATATATATATACATACACACATACATATATATACACACACACATATATATATATATATATATATATATATATATATATATATATACTATATATATATATATATATATATATATATATATATATACAAACATAAAAAAACATACGATGGCTATTCAGAAAGTAACTTATGTTTGCGTGTAGTGAGCGAAGTAGTGGGGGGAGCCGAATGTTTGCTGCATTGGCACACATATGTACTAGGGCATCATGCCTCGAGCAGCAGTGTTTCGAAGGCCTCACCACTTGTCGTTTGTTTAAGGCAGTAAGTCAAAATGAATAGTGCAATTAGCAATCCCGCCAAATGTAAAATCCGTTAAGTGATAAGGTTTTTACTGGCAAAAAACTCAAAAGCTGCTGGGATTCATCGGGAAATTAGTGCTATGAACCGAATAAGTGATGAGTGACAGTGGTGTGCGTTAGTGGTATTTTTAGGTTAAGAGTCAACGGGCAAATTTCCATGATTTCCAAGAACGTACCATCCGTCAGTTCATCTGTCACAAGGCTAGGCACACCACTATATCGTTTGGAACTACAGAACGATACGTTTGATTTTCATGCAGCTAGAGTGGCTCTCAAGATCATCAACAGAAAGATTGAGATCAAGGCAAATAAATACTCAGGGGATGATCACAGTTTGGGCTTAGGAAGGGGAGTGGTACATGGGATGCAATCACAGTAATGAGATCACCAATCGAGAGTAATATAGAATAAAATCAGGAAGTATTTTTCTAGTTCGTATATTACGAAAAGGCGTTTGATAGAGTGAATTGGGGAGAACTATTCAATATATTGCAAAAAGTAGGAATAGATTGGGAACACAGGAGGTTAATCCGAAACATGTACATGGCACAGACTACTCAAATGCGAGTGGGGGACGGCAAGTCCGGTTGGACAGTGTTAGGAAGAGGTGTAATGCAGGCTTGTCCATTATCACCAGTGCTGTTCAACGTATATGTGGAGGAAATGATCAAAGAGGCATGGGAAGAAAGAGAGGTAGGAATGAAAGTCGGAGGGAAATTTGTAAAATCAGTTAAGTTTGCTGATGATCAAGCTCTAGCTCGTTAGTCAGCAAAGGATTTGCAAGCATTGCCAAGTGAATTGAAAATTCAGTGCGATATATATGTGATGAGAATCAATATAAATAAAACCAAGGTTATTTTCCAGAAAGACAAAGGCTAAGCTAAACATTAAAATAGGAGGGAAAAAACTAGATCCGATATAACAGTTTGTATCTCGGAAGTGTTTTGGACCAACATGGCCAAAGTAGTAGGGACGTAAGGAGAATATTTGCAATAGGGAGAAGAGAGCTGATGACAGGGACGTTAAGTAAAGATGTTAAAAAAAAGACTCGTCAAAACTTTGATATGGAGGTAGCTGTGCATGGTGCGGAAACGTGGCCACCGAAGTAGGATAGAAGTATAGTAGAGGCTTTTTAAATGTGGGAGTGGAGAAAGATGGTGAAATGGACCAAAGGGAAAACAAATGAGGAGGTGCTAGGTATGGTGGGGGAGTAGAGAGGATTGTTGGGAGAAATCATGAGGAGGCCGAGAAAATGGATGAAGGGCGTATTGATCGGCAGTGGTATGTTGAAGACTTTAATAGAGGGGAGAATTTTAGGCAAACGAGGAAAAGGCAGGAATATGATAGGGATGTTGGATGGAATGAAGGGAGGAAGGAAGTACTCAGAGATGAAGAGTGACTTCGTGTAGAGTAGGTTTCTGGATTGTGTTTTTTAGGAGTCACAAAACATTTATTTGGTGGTTGTGTCCATGCAAAACCTACCTTAACCGGTAGATTATGTAATTATGAATAAATAAATAAATATATATATATTTATTACACACATACATATATATGTAGGTATATGTGTTTGTCTGTTGGTCTCGGTAGTCCAGGGGGTAGAGCGTTGGACTACTGACCGGAGGGTCCCGGATTCGATTCCCGGGCACGGCTCTGGGCACCTGCAGCTCCACCCAAGCTATGTCATTTTTCGGATACCAGATCTTCCTGGGAAACCATAACCGGTAGAGGAAGAGGAACTGGGCCCCCTACCCTGATGTGTGAATCTCACACGCCGTCGGGCTTGGTACTGGGTGAACTCTACCATCACCTACCGAACCGACCTTCGGGTTGATTACTGTGTTTATGGTTTATGTGTTTGACTGTGTATGTCTGTGCATGCGTTTGCATATGGAAGGGATATGAATAGGACAAGTATGTTGGATGGAATGACGGGCGAAATGTAGAACGCGGAGTTGAAGAGAGATGCCAGGTTGTGTTTTGTTAGGAAAGGCAAGTCAATGTATCACTGTACTGTTGTGTTGGCTGTGTCCATTCAAAGCCTACCTTAACTTGGAGAATAGCAATAAGAGTAAAATATGTAATGTATAAATGTTTGCTTGGGATGGAAACAGATGATTGTAGACGTATTCCCGAAGAGAAAATCCATACACGTAAAGATTTCAAGTGAGAAACCACCATGGGTAATGATTAAGCGCTACTAAAAGAACGCTTTCACATATATACAACCCAAAGATACCCTAAATATGATACAACACTACAGTGTTACAAATATCGCAGAGTAAAAGAAGTTCTCCTAGCGATCAAAGCCATTAAACTTTCATATTAAATTGTATATTTTGTTATCTGGCGGCACGGCATGCAAAAGCTGAATGATTTCCTGAGTCACGTGAACAGTCAGCATCGGGCAATACAATTCACGATGGAGTTGGAGAAGATCAGACAGATACCCTTCCTAGACATAATGGTAAAGATGAGGGAAGAAGGTAGCCTAGGCCACGCAATGTACAGGAAGGCGACTCATACTGATCGCTAACTTAATTCATTATCGCACCACGACCCAGCGCAAAAGGCTTCCCTAGTAGCAACTCTAGTACACCGTGCCTATGTGCAGTCTCATGCTTAATCATTACCTACAGAAAAGAAACATGTATTGACAGTCTAGCAGAAAAACGGATACAAGAGGTCCGTGGTCCTGAAAAGAACCGCCAAGGAAGAGAAGCGTCGCCTCAACGCCACTCACCACGGTGAAAAACGGAGCGACACCGAAACGGCCAAGGTCTACGCCACGATACCTTACATCGCCGGCACGAGTGAAAAGCTATCTCGGGTACTGAGAAAATACAACACTGCCGCGAGATACAACTGTCTCACCTAAATATCTCATTTACTTCCTCGGCCAAAAGACAAAATTCCCAAGGAGTTGCACGAGGGAGTCTACCAGGTGCCGTGCTCATGCGGAAGGTCATACATAGGCGAGACATGCTGATCAGTAAAAACACGCCTGAAGTAGCACGGAAGGGCTACAAGGAACAAACAATTCAGTTCATCAGCCATTGCTGAACACGCTTGGAGCGGGCCTGGCCATGACATTAAATTTGGTGAGGCCAAAGTAATATCTAAAGAGAGAATATATTATCCAAGGCTGATTAGAGAATCGATCGAGATATCCAGGGAAAAAGATAGGTTCAATAGAGAGGATGGCTACCGCCTAGCAGGCGCTTGGTGGAAGATTTGGCGGGAAACCGTGGACCAATCACAGAGCAGGGAGGGAAATCAGACACACACAAACGCGGCCAAAACAACGTCCCGACTATTCCGCAACCGCTACCTTCTTTGTAGCCTTTCTATATTGTTATTTTCCACCCCGAAGAGGAGATAATCCTAAAATGGGGTTTCCGTATTGTATTGTTTGTTATGTTTCACTTATATTATATTCATCCTTGTACACTGTTACTTTACGGAAATAAAACCTATTAAACAGAAAAAAACTGAAAAACGTCCCGGCACTTCGACCTGAAGACGCTCGTTGGAACACGGGCGAAACTGTGTTCCCCAAAAAAACAACCTACGCGATGGCATTCCGAGAATGGAGAGTCATCCATTAAACTTTTGATTACTTATGCGCAACCTTGCTAAGAGTTTTGTTTATTATTCAAGACTGGATTCTGTGATTAGAGAAATTGAATAATTATTTCCCCAATGAAATTTCTCTAGAGCCAATTATATTTATTGTACGAGACCTGATGCAATCTACTTTTTTTTCTTTTAGCAATTTATTTTGTCCTATCTTTTCGCACCTTGATTAGTAGACCCCGATTACATGGTACTCTCCGCAGAAAGATTTAAATGGTAAATTTTAATGGAACAGAAAAGGCAGTCGTTCCATTGATAATATCTCCTACAAACGAACGGAATGAATCATGTAATTCTAAGCAAACATTATATAGGATCCTTCTCTTCATGCACAAAAGCGGGGTGCAAGCCTTAACCTGATGGCGAGATAATGGTTGTCTCCTCAGTCTTGGCTAATATTTGTTGAATGATCTGTACGAGAGATCTTATTCTTGCCAAAGTTATGGTCCGCTGGCATGTTTTGCAGTCTAACGCGACATATAATACTCTCTTCTGAACTGTTCAAATGGGGTATCTGTTATCCTCAGAGGTAAATATTCTTTAAATGAAAGGTTTGCGACAGAATTAATTACAGCATATCGTTGTATCGTGGGAGCATGGTTCTGTTTAATAAAGCGACAGCTTTGCGATACATATTATCCAAAGTGTCATCGTCTTTCACCAGCATGTAAATAGTGAACGCAAATCTTTCAAGGTTATGTTTAGCAAAAATGAAAAATAACCTTTTTTAAAATTGCCTTTACTTTTCACATTCATTATTGAGGCGTATTCATACTTTTCTTATTTTTTATGTACCCTGCAAGCCACCGCTAGCGTGTTTTTATATAGTTTTTTTACTGCCTAAAGATGTTTATTTGTTTAATATTTTTAAACTGCCGTCATATGGTCCTTGAATTTTTTTCATAGACCATATGACTTTTCGGTCGCCTCGGCTTCCTAAAGCATATTATTACGTGCGTGAAGAATGGGTGCAATACTGACGCCACAGCACTGACAAACGACACCGGCAAGACTTTTAGATTAAACTTTTAGCAAAGTTCAGAACACACGAGTTTTTGTAAGACAAAAAGAGAATTGTTATGGCTTCAAAATATTTGGGCAGGTTGGGCCATAGAGATTAAATTAGGGAGATGAATTCCAGTATAGATAGACATAAATATTCGTTCTTTCCTCGGATAATCAGGAATCTTAATAGTCACAAAGCCGAAGTCTAATTTCTTACAAGCGGGAACTAGATTAAAGGCTGTGTAGACATCTAGTGCATTCGTGGGCGCATGAGCTTGCGCAAATCAGTTGCTTGAGTTTGTATTTGTCACTTAAAATGGGTTTTGCATGAATATATACATCTGTGTGGTACGCATTAGCATGTTTTTTGTTGATTTCATTGCATGTAGTTGTTCTTTATTTTTACGGGTGGTGTACCAGCACCCCCCACCACACGCACTTCCGGCGACTGGCGGGGCATTGTGTGGATGTAGAATTCCTTTAGCTGGGGTTTTCTGGGTGACACCATTATCGACATTGGCAAAAAATACAGACAAAAAGCAACGGATTTTTAAGATATTCGTACTAATGCCACATGAATATTAATACAATATTAGATTTTTTCAGCTATCCGCAAAACCTTTAACACCTCATATATCCATCACTGTGGATTATATGACAAGAGTTTCCTTTTCACATTTCCTGTTCGTTAGGAAGGTAATAAGAACTCTGACCTCTAACGTACACCGGTGTGGATGTAACGTCATCTGGTACTCAGCATTGACCTCAGGATCGCACTTTAAGATGCGGACGATTATGCTTTTTCCTTTCCACTGGGCATAGAGAAAGGAGACGTTTCGTTAAGATGCTACTTCAAAAACCTATTCGGGAGAGCCGTTCTCAATTCCAATGTACAAAATAAGGCGTGACTCACAGAGAATAAATTACCCTTAATCTTCCCCCAATTTACCCATAAAAACTATTGCTCCACTCGAAAGAAACAGTTGTTAATGTAGGTAGTAACATCTCCGGGTTTATTTTTACGCAGCACATAGAGTAAACAGGAAATAAGGTCGACCCAGGAGGTTCTTTGGAAGCTGTAAGAGCGGGACCAAGGTTTAAGGTTATTCGAAAGTTTCTCTATAAAACTTGTATACATTCTACGTGTCATGGCGGCGGTCCGTCATTCCACCGGAAGTAGGAACATGAACTATACGTGAGAGCGAAAAGCGGTATTGTGCTAGACCAGAAATGCCAAAACTCCCACTGGATATGCCCTTGTCGTAAATTGCAAGCGCCGGGATCATGACAGTCTACTGAAATACGCATACACACACGCTCTTGATTTACGACACCGTCTTGGAGAGGCCAAATAAGGTACATAAGGACAAATTCGTGTGCCTACTTAGTTCATCTTTAAAACTCACAATTAACTCATAAAATACCCAGTGAGTGAGTAAAAAATAATTGATTTTCTGTTCTAGATTGCGTTCATAAATCGATAAAAGTTAAGCAGCGTTCTGACTTAAACCAAATCTTTAAACACCAATAGCCTTTCAAGTTGGGCAACTTCTTTCCCAATTAACTGACTGGAATTTCCATGAATTATCCCCACATTAGAATAAGTACTTTTAAAAAGGTGATTATTATTTATTTATTTCTTCTTACTATTTATTTCTTACAGACCAACAGGAGAGAAGCTCAAAAAATGAAATAGCAGAATTGAAGAATGAATAAAATACTTCAACGACATAATGCGTATGATGACATCTTTAGTAGGCCTTATTTTTCCAATATTAAAAGGTATACCTTTACACATTTTGATCAGTTATTTTCCCAGTTTTAGGACTGGAAATTAAGAAATTTAAAAATAGCCACATTAAATAGTCTAAATTATTTAACCGGTGAGATTCGGATCAGAATCTGATCACAGAATGATGGTATCCCATGCGATTGGGAAACGATTCATTTGGAAGTGAACTATTCAACTAAGGAATGTTTCCACCTCGCTGGCATGCTGCAAATTATTCGATTTTTTTCTCGTTATCAATCGTCCATTCTCCAGCATCCAGGAAATACCACAGTTGATCGCGTTGCGAGAAAACGCTCAAGAGACAAAGGTGAACGCGCAGAGAGGAGTGTGTGTGTGTGTGTGCACGGTCGTTGGTCGGTCGGTCATGTCTCCGACTGTTTGCGGCATTCTCCGTGGAGTAAACGAACGGCATACCCGGGGGATTTAGGGAAGTGCCGGGAGAATAAATGGACCACATAAATATTTATCAACACGTCCGCACCGTCCGATTCCCATCGCTCGTCCTGTTCCATTCCTCTTTCCCTCCCTCCCTATCCACGACGCACCTGCATTCTACGGATCCAAGTCCGTCCACGATCACGTACACCGATCACTTCCCGCGTCGCCCTTGGAGCGGTATCCGGCAGGGACGGGGATTTCTATGCTCTTCCGGAAATATTGACAGGAAGCGTTCGATCCGGTTAATTCGCTCCAAGGTTTGAGAAAGGGCATTGATGCTGGGTATATTTTTATCTCAGAGCGCAGCGGGTTTTTAAGTGGAGGGCAGCATGCAGACCGCTACCAAATACAGATATCTGGTGTTATTTTTGTCAGGCGCTTAATGCTGATCTAAATTACCCAACGAGTTTTCATGTCCAATGATAACACTACGCCGCGGTCATTGTGTAACCTTATGAAATATTGAGCAGAATAGGAATACGATAAAGTCAAGGCAAAAAGCAAACTCTAGCGAAATGAATGCACTCTAAGGACAAAACATTACGTAGAAGAATACCAAACACAGAATACAGACACTATGGGATGCAGAGCAAGGCATAAGCAGTTGGGCTGAAAAGAGATCACGTATTTGGAACAAGCACACGAGGATGTAAGACATAAGGTTGGTAAAAAAAAGGGCTAGAGATGAGCTCAAGTACAACAAGCGAATAAGAGGACGACCATTGAAAAGAAAGGAATGTTGATTGGGCCACTGAATCCAAAGGTTACATTTGTTAGAACAGTTCGCGGCCTAACAAGAAGAAGATAAAGAAATATATGCCACTTTTCCACATCTTCGATGTGGTCTTAATCTATCGGGTTGGGAGTTTGCGATCAGTGGATTCAGGGTTCAAATCCCTTGAAATATCTAAAAGAATGGTCTAAAACATCCAAGCATTGTGATTTTCTGATCATTAAATCTACAAGGGGTTTCAAAGGTAAAGGATCTGGCCTCCAACATGTCATTTGAAAATGTCACATCCCTTAGGGTTTATTGCGGTATGAGCTCTGCCCGTGCTTATCAAAACCAAAATTACTTGTTGATTATTTTGAATGAATACTTACGTACAGCGCGTTTATGACTTTCAATTTAACACCAATTTAATTTTAATATCTAAATTCCAGTATTTTAAATATTCTTATGTACAGGGTGGATACTCGTTACTACATAATAAGCTACCAGTCTTGCGTAATGTGAACATTTAATCCCGAGGGCTCAGTTTACATTCATTTTAAGAAAATAATGACAGGGCCCTTCCTTCACTTTAAGTTATAGGGTGAAATTGAGTCACTTAAGACCAAAGGCAATTAACAATCAAGTACAATTGATTCAACAACCCCAACAGTATTTACACATAGTTTGAGGAAAATTTCCATGGACGCTAAACCTCTGACTAAACTTGGATTTTGAAGCAAGCTATGGTGAAGAGAGGTGACAGCATTGGAGAAATCGAGAAAGATGGCATCAAGCTATGTCAAGTTCATGTTGCATTAACAGCGACAATAAGATTGAACTGACCTTTATTCTTAGCAATATATTTATCATATTATTATATTTATCATATTTATTATAAATCCAACATTTGAAAAATCTGAAAATATTTACAGCATAATTATATCAATGACATAGGGCTAGATTACATATTTCTAATCCTATGACATTTCACGATGTTCTCCAAATATATAATAAATATCCCATATTTTTATTAGATTGACTTTATCTTTCAATTGAATACTCCACAAGAGCCCATGCAAAATTAGTAATTTTCAATTAAAAATAATTTTAAAATGAGGACGATAAAATAAATAATTTCCGCCTGGGTTCACGTGTCATTATTTTGTAAGTCAAGTTTCAACTTGTTCTCTTAAGTAGTTTGTTTACACGTACTGTCGTAGGAGACGTCTTTTGTGTTTGTTGTTAAAATGGTAAAACTTGAATTTCGTGCGGTCATCAAATTCTTCGTTTAGGATGTAGGATCCTGTTAAGTAATTATCTTGTAAAATGCAGAACAATAACACACACGAATATTACTCCAACTTTCTTGGCCAGCTGGATGCCAAAATCCGCGAGAGGAGACATGGCTTGAAGAAGAAAAAAATTATCTTTCACCAGGACAACATGCTGCCATCTGCTCACGTAGGTGCGTTGGCGATGGGAAAACTACGGAATTTGGGGCACGATTTGCTCGGCCATCCCCCCTATTCTCCTAATTTAGCATTCTTATACTTTCATCTGCTCCCAAACTCGAAGACATTTGTTTTTGGGATGCGCTTCGCGCCCAATGAAGAAGTTGAAAGGGCCGAAGATGGATATTTCCGCAGCCTTCCAGACTCTCTCTTTCGGGAAGGAATAATGATGCGGGAGAAAAACTGGACCAAGTGTGTGTAAGTCAAGGGAGATTATGTAGAAAAATAAAATCATTTTTCAACTGAAAATCGCAGTCTTCTTGAACTTTTCAACTGACTCTCGTACTTGAAATGTCAGACTAACTTCCTTAAAGACAGAGAGCACATTAAAAAGGAGAATGCATTTTACTTTTCGGTGGACATACTTTGTCGGTAGAATGGAAATAAAGCAGTGTTTTCGAGGGGGGGACAGGAAGGGAGAGAGAAGAGGAGCGAACCGAGGCAAGTAAGATAAAGGAGGAGAATAGACCTATCGGCTTGGTTAAAATGTTTCAGTGTGCGACGTGATGTCAAAGTGAAATGAAATTGTAGACATTGTAATTCCACACACTTTAAATGTGTTTAAAAGTGTGTGGAATTACGAAGTCAATAATTTAATTTCATTTCAATATGTTATGCAAGTTCCATAAAGTTACGCCTGAAATCTACATCTTCATCTACTTAATACCCCGCAAGCCGCCGCACGGGCGTGTGGCGGGGGGTGTTAGGACACCACCCGTAATTTAGAAAAGAAAAAAAAACCGCATGCAATAACCAAAAAAACATACATCCACAAAAAAAACATGGCATACATTCATGCATGAACACTTACACCCCACACACATGCAAACACTCAAACTACATCTTATATACACATGCACCTGAAATTATACCTAACAGCTTTGCAGTATTTAACTTTGCTCCGACTTGTAAATTCAATGTTTTCAATAAAACATTTTAGATGTCAAAGTGTTTTTGCGGATTTCCAATTAATCTTAATCTTAAACCTTAAAATAATATTAAAGCTCAATCAAAGTAAGCGGTTAATGTGGTCAAATGCTAGTGACTATTCTTTAAGGGGAAGAGTATGTGTACAGTTTTTTGGGGTCGATGAAGATTGGGAACGATTGTTAAAATTGGAAAAGGGGGCTAGAAAAAGGCATCACTCATATCTGTAATGGCTGAATGGCTAGGTCTTCAAGTCCTAGTCTTGCGGCTGCGCTTTAAGCCAACAAATGCGTCTAATCGCGTCCACCGCCTTGCCAATAACGGGTCGATTTCTTTAAATAAGACGTTAACTGCGAAGTAGGGGAGTATGCTCTAAGAATAACCAATCGTAGACGGCAAGCGGCGAGACTAGGACGGCTTAGGAGTCTACCCTTGGATAGGATTTTATTTTATCTAAATATACCCTGCAAGCCACCGCCAGGGTGTGTGGCATGGGGTGAATACACACCAGAATAATTTTACCCGAACATGACCCTACAGCGGTCGAACAATGTTATCATGTTCTCCTATCATTCGTGGAAAAAATGACATCTTATTTCTATGCGTTCTACTTTTTTTGACATGATCTCTCATACCGTAGTACGATGGGGGTAATAATACATTTTCAACATCACTGCTAAAGAGACGCCCTTTTAATTTAAGCCAGAGCTTCAATCTGTAATTAAACCTTCGCTCCGTGAGTTATTCCCAGCCTAGCTGCTCTAATATTTAGGGTACGCTACTAGTTTATCATAACAACGTTTTACAAATTTAGCTCCTCTACGCTGCATGCGATCCAATTCGGCAATTAATCCAACTTCGTGAGGATCCCATATACTTGCAGCATATTCTAAATGAGGCCTAACCAACGAAAGATAAACTTTCTCCTTGACTTTTTCATCAAATTTACCCACTACGCTTCTAATACATCCTAATTTTTTGTTAACATGTCCACATATTCCCCGTTTGTGTTTCACCCAAGAGAGATCGTGAGTGAGGGTAACGCCTAGGTATTCAATTAAGTCTACACATTCCATTTCGGTGTTCACAATGCAGTAGGCGTTCGAGAGGGAATTGTTCTTTTTCAAAAAATGTATTACTACCAACTTTGTAAAGTTTAATTCTAATTTCCGAGTGTCGCACCAGCGTTGTATTGCATTAAGGGCATCTGGAAAAGCTTCTGTGTTCTCAGGATCACGAATATCACGGTAAACCACTGCACCGTAGCCAAATAAATGTATGTGTGAAAACGGAGTCAATGTCGTTTATGTGAAGTAGGAATAAAAGAGGTTCTCTTTGAACCAGACCATTCAAAAAGTCTTTAGTCCAACCCCGGATATTTTTTCTATGCCATATGCTTCTAGCTTTGCAAGTAAGTAACTATGAGGTGCCTTGTCGAAGGGTTTCTTAAAATGTAAAAAAATCGCATCCACTGGAACATTCCTTTCTCCCGAAATATGGATATCATGGACAAAAGGCGCAAGGATGGCCCAGAGTTTACAAAAAGTTCTCCCAAAGCACGGTGAGTTGGCAAGTTACTGCCGTCAATCACCCGGGGGGAGCATTCCATATCCTTATGAGTGAAAGTGGAGACCTAGGCGTTGGTAAGCACCGCTCATTTTACTGCAAACGTGCAAACAATTACTTTAACGGCTAAAACATTACAATGAGGAAGGCAGAAAAAACCATGGCGTAGCCAAATCTAGGAGCAGTGACTCGCCAATTTTCCTTTTGACCTTTGATCGGCTCGAATAACGGACGCGATGGAAACCTCTCGGGTAAAATATTTCAGTGATAATTAGTCCCTCATTCGGATCACCGGGTGGGGACTATCCGAGAAAGCAAACAAGGGAAATGACTCGGTCAATTATAGGTTGAGACTTGGAATGATAAGTCACTCTGAACATACGTCTGGTGAAGAACTTAAAGGCAGAAATGAAGAGAACGGAATAGACATCTTACATGCAAGTAAAATGGAATTTCCTGAGGAGGACGTCCTTTTGAGCAGTAGGCACTTGATAATTCATAGTATTTATTTGGGAAGACAACTGATAACTATGGCCATTTGTTTCAACAAGAATATGTGGGCAATTTGGGAGAGGTAAGATGCTCGGGGAATGGGGAAGGCGAGGAGAGAGACCCGCCGTTTGTATTAACCTACTCTAACGGAAAGGCCAAGGGGCCGTCCGTTTTCCACCGCGAGTTGAGTCTGGGCCCTCGGGGTGGGAAGCCAGTGCACTAGCATCCGCACCAACCGATCCCCGGAGATAAAACTCAGGTAATGAAAATCCGGAAGTGAGTGCGATATTGCAGAAACTTGCCTTCTACCACAAGGCTAATTTAAAAAAAACCTTCTTTGCCATTTCAAAGATAAATTCAATCCCCTTATACATGAGTGAAGTATATAAACTGCACTATGGTGACTGTAACGAGGTATACATGGGCCAAACGGGAAGAAGAATCGAGGCATGGGTGAAAGAACACCAGGCATGCCATAGGAAGAACGATTCCTCATCCCTTTTCGCCAAACATATGAGCGATTGCGGCAATGGAAGTGACTTCTCTCCAGTCATTATACATGCAGAGAGGGGGGACGCCGCCTGCATGCATTGGAACAGTTGGAGATCCTACACCATGTCAATTCGGGAAAGGATGGGTTAACTAACGAATTTTTATATCCCTCTAGCTCCCAATTGTAGTATTTCCCAAAGACCAACCCTTTAACCCCCACCCACCGACTGACCATCCCATCACCAACCCACCCTATACCATGCCATTAGTGCTCTCTCGTGGTCCTCCACCTAATCGCCATGTCATTAACTGACTGACATTCCTCCAGCCTTCCACCCTTAACTCCCTTACCACCCACTCTTAACCTTTTCCTTTTCTCCCCCGATCCAGGCTTTTCCCAACTTTCCCCTCTCCCCGTTATCCTATGGTTGTTCTCTCCTCACCTCACCTCTTTCCCAGCATTTGCACGTATATACAGGGTTGTCCCAAAAAGTAAGTAAAATGATTTTTCCTGGCGAAGCAGAGGACTAGATTGGGCCGATTTGTAGTGGGAAAAATGGTGAGAGGTCTTCGAAAAGCAACACGACTCGCATCAGTAGCTTGCGGGTCGTTGCAGCCTGCGGATCGCTGATAGATTGAACTTCTGTTCGAGGGTCGCGTCACAAATTCACGATACCACTTTCAATGGAGCGATGGAAATATGCGATGAAATTTTGTGTTAAATTCGGGAAATCGGGTTCAAAGACCATGACTATGGTTAAGGATGATTTGAAGATGGAAAAATGTCCCAAGTGATGATTTTCTGCTTGCACAGGATGTTCTGGGAGGATATCGAGGATGTTGATGATGAGGAATACCCTGAACAGCCATCAACAACGTTGTGCGATGAAAATGTGCAAAACTTGAGACAAATGTTCAATTCTGATTGATCCCCAAGTGTCAGGATATTTGCAGAGTGCAATATTCAGAAAACCATAGTGCATGCATTCTTACAGAGGATTTAGCCATGAGAAAGGTGTGCCAAGATGGTCTCCAAGGGGCTGTCGGAAGACTACTTGTAAGAAAATCTTTCCTTGGACCTCATGGACCACTATGAAAGCAAGAGAGAATTTTTTAGAATAGGTGGTTGGTCTTTGATTATGACCCAAGTACAACCCCCTTGAGTACCATGTCAAATAGGCCGTGACAAGGTGCCTGGACGAGATTTGCGTCGACACCTTCCAAGTAGCGTACCAGAAGCGTGGAAGAGGCGCTGACATCGGTGTGTTGATGTACTAGGGTGATATTTTGAAGTTTTAACAATATCTGCTTTGATCCGCAATAGAGTTTTGCCCCGATTCATTCTAATTATTATTTGGGACAGACCCTGTACATGCGTATTCCAAAATTTCTAATTTACCGAAAGATGTTACACTGTAACGAAACCTAGGTCGTGATAAAAATATTGTACGTGAAAAAGTCAAGTGTTTTCTTTCATCACGAAGGTGTTCCACCATGTTACACCTGAAAATGTGTTATTTATTGCCCATTAAGATGCATCCTTATTGCGGGTCGAGAATAATTGAATATTTTTGGACTTGCAGGTTGTAAGATATGTTTATGCAATAAGGAGGTAGACGATTCCCAAACTGAAATTCCGACTAAATAAATTGGAAAAAAATTTGAAATATTCAAGATGTACCCTGAATGAATAACTGCATGGAAATTGAATACTAAATGATTGATACTAATCACGGTGGTTAAGTTGTTGAATACGACACTCCATTTTTATTAAATACAATAATTTGTTCCTTTACAGTATATAAATGCGATATATTAGTACCTACTAACGTTATAACTATCAGCATTAACATTTTATTGCGCGAGTACTCCCAGGCTTCGTGGAATTGAGAGTAAATAATTATAACAGAATGTAATAAAACCTTTAAAACATCAACTGAGAGTTGCCTCCCTTTAGAGACAAATAGGAATAAGATAAAAAACGCATCTAGCACATTTGATGACGGATCTGTTTCAGGAATCTTTTTTACAAATGATGAACTTAATTACTACACATACGATAATGTTTCGTACTTTTAGAGTGAATATCTTCGTCAAAGGAATTGATGATAAAGAATGTTCAATAGAACTTTCTTAACTTAATCAAGAAGTAAAAATTTCATAAAACACCACGTAATTGATGCTTGAAAAGGATATCTCTGCGACACTCCATAATTCAGGAGCTAATAAATATAGGTTTTCTCCCTTGAAAGCTCCAATACATTTGCCTTGAGAGAAATATTTCGAGCGTGTATAAAACTAAGAGAAAAATATGAGAATAGCTGTAATGAGCATTTCTTCATGCGTAAAATTAATCTTTTTTCCAACAATTTACCGTATATCCTTATGGAATATTTTCATTTGACCTCACGATACACAAAATACCATCGAATGCAGGAAATACTCGAAACGCTTTCGGATCAGGGACAACCTGTAATTCATAATTACAGCTTTTAGGTCTTCTTAACTTCGACATTTTTCATGCAAGACGGAGGGTCGCTAAACTAATAACCATACTTTATTGATATCTGATACTTTTTTGCCTTTCCCTTATTATTCCAAGCATCGTCACATAGCGCCACAAGGACTACGAGAGGATCATGTTAATTGAATATTGTTTCCATTTATTCCAATATATGAAATGGGCAGGAAGAATAAAAAACGAAGAGTTGTTAGGTATGGTGGAAGTGAGAGAAGGTTACTGGGGTAATATGTAACATGGAGTTTTCAACAGCATTTATTGCTGTGTTAGGCATGGGGCTAGAATGGGCGCAAGTTTCTGGGTGATTTAAAATTTGCACTGAAATTGTTTGATCACGAATTACTGCCATTGCGTGGTGTTTAAACCATCAACTTAATGGCGTGGTTTAAAATTTAGCTAAACAACCTTCAAGTTTCTGTAAATGAATTATTATTGACATGAGCGAATATTTGTCAATATGTTGAACATTGGCATGGCATTCACTCGTAAATATCAATTGCATTAAAACATGAAAGACATGCCGTATTTCACTATATTAAATGGCACGATAACAAGCAATGGATGATTGGTCTCGGCGTACCCCAATATGTTACTTGTCGCGACCAAAGATCAGTATTTCGGAAAAATTCCTATGGCTTCCCATCATAAATACGGCGAAATGTGTTTCACCTCACTACTTTCTGGTATAATAGTGGAAATAGTTATCATATTCCATATTCATATTTGCTAATAAGCTTTTTTGTTATTAAGTTACCTCGTGCTGACGATACCTTCGTCAGCCAATGCTGACCTGCTTCCATTTAAGGTCAGGAAGGCTCGCCAAGAGGTTAATGAAAGACTTGGCTGACTAAAGATCTGGTGTCCAGTAAGATTTCAAAGAAGGAAGAAAAACGTTGGCAGAGAAGCCACAGTGTACCGTTTACTCCTAATCTCTTGATGAGAGTTTGCTGAAGAACAGATGAGAGTACTTGGTGTTTTTCCTTAAGGTACCCATGAACATTTTTGCTTAAATTTTAAGATAAAGGTTTTTAGATCCATGTACTGTGTATGTTTGATCCATCCAATTTACTGCTCACACACGCACACAGTATTAATTATAAGTTAAACCATGCGAAACTTCAATATCCATAAACATTACCCGATGACTTCAAGTGCTTGGTAGAGTGCTAACAGAGTAGCAGATAATGTATTAAAATATATAAAAATTGTAGCAAGACAAGATAAACATATTATGAGCAACGAGTTTTTCTTCAAAAGGCAACTATCAGTTATCAAGAAGTTACATTATTAATCGAATACATCTGCGAATAAGCCAATCAAGACCAAAAGATCAATTTCACCAAAGAGATAAAAAAACCACCATCTTAAAAATTATAAACACAGGAATGGTCTGGTTTTTTTAATGCATTTATTGCGTAATCATTTGGATATGGGTTATATTCTCTGTTAATTATACGAACGAGCTTGATATTTACAATGTATTTGCACTAAGCCATCTTTTTCGCCAAGATTTTTAATTACATCATGGATTAATTAGCTGAAGCAATTAGCTATCAGAAAGTACGAAGAGATAAACAATAAACTATAGTGAGAAAATAACAGGATGACGGAAACGTAGATAGAAAGCATTTTGAGGATATGAGGAGTGTCCAGAATAAGAGTGAAATGAGTGACTGTACACAGTGTACACACGGGTTGGTACTACAAAAGGAAAAGCTATGCACCTTATCACAGACACTTGACAATTATAAATCAGCAGAGATAATGTGCAAGGGAGAAGGATAGAATGCATTAACGGGTCATATGGTAATCATACTGGGCCAGCAATTGTAGACATACACGTGGAATGAGAGAATAATGCCGATGAAAATACTTACAAGCAGGTCTAAACATTCTTCACGGCGAGAAAAAAAATGCATTTAAGCAAAGAAATGGGGCCGCGCTTTCGGGATGCATTAAATCCACGAGGAACTACTTCATAGGGTGATCAGCCAATTCTTTGCATTTATGAGGGGGGAATCCGGGAGGAAACTTTCGTTTGATCAATATTAATTCCCATCCCATAGAAAGGAAAAACAGACAAGAAATGATGACCACAAAACTGTTAGGTGAAGCTGAGAAATGTAGCGGCGTAAGGCATTGTGGCTAGTAAAACATGTGAACAGGTAGACTAACACCAAATATAGGGGGCGTTCCAGATGTAATGCAATTACTTTTTTAAGTAATTAATTGAACAGATTTGCACAAACACTTAAAGTTCTTCAAAGTACTCTCCTTAGGCCTCTACGCATTTTTTCCAGCGACTTTGCCTTGACCGGTACGCGCCCTGGAAGGCGTCTTCAGGGACCTCTCGCAAGAGAAAAAAAATCCTTAAGGACCACTCCTTTGCTGTCGAAAAAGACAATGAGCATTGTTTTCACTTTTTATTTGCTTATTCTTGCCTTTTTGGGCTTGGGGGTCTAATCAGTTTGCCACTCAGAGCGTTGGCGTTTTGTTTCGGTGTCGTATTAATAAAACTCAGGATTCATCACTAGTGATGACGTTGTCCAAATAATCAAGTTCATTTTTTATACGTTGCAAAAGTTCACTTGCAATTTCCGCTCGATTGGTCTTTTGGTCGTCTGACGTCACCTTGGTGACGAACTTGACCCACACTTCCCTCATCGCTTAATCTTCGGGCATCGCATAAAGAGCATCGGCCAGGGAAGTCGAAATATCCGATGTTCAAGTCCCGATCAAGGAAATATTTTTGCGCTTGTGATCTGCTCGATTCCACCTTCCCCACCTCTTCTGTGTTGGTCCTTTATTTGTGTTCCTATCCCTTTTCCTTAAATGTACATATAAACATTCCCTGTATAGCCATGTGAATGAATGTTTGTTCACTATTTTGCGGGGCAGATGAAACTATGGCTAGATGAAACACAGGGCAGGGCTAGGGGAAACGTAGGGCAGATGAAACTATGGCTATAGCTATAGCCCCCCCCCCCCCCCCGACAAATTTCCTCATATTTCCCCTACTTGCAATCGCCCCCAATGTAAAACATGTCTACTTATCAGATCTGCTCCCCTCTCCCCACATCTCCTCATTGCCCCCTCACCTCGTTCCCACGCTAATTGCCTATCAAAAAAACATTATTTGTCTTTTGTCATGCAAACAATGCACTTCATTTTACATAGGCGAATGCATTACACCCTTATCCATTCGAATGAACGATCACCGCTACTCCTGCAATTCTGCCTCACTCTCTTCTCCCCCTATCCCTTTACACGCAAATTCCCACAACCTTTCATTCGACCAGTATTTCTCCCTTAACATCCGAGAAGCCGTACCCGATTCAGCCACCAATATAGAGGTTAGAGCCCTCGTATGCACTAGCTTTCCGATCTTTTGATATACATATGCATATATATATATATATATATATATATATATATATATATACACACACACAAACATAGACACACACATACATACACACGCAATCCATTATAACTATTACTTTAAAAATATATTTTTCCCCACACTACAATTTTTCTATTGAGGATATCAGAATTTTAATAAAATTTCCCTAAAAAGAAAGCTGTTAAGAAGTAGAGCCAATAAGAATTGAACATACAGGGTGCGGTGCTTAAATCTGGACAAACGAACCTTTTGTTTTAAAGCAAATTTATTTCAAAAATACAAAGAAAATTAAAATCGCTTTTCATATAAGTAGTGGTATCTGTCAAGAGTAACATTACTCAATGCTACCTTCTTAAGCTGCAATTACCGTCTCCAATCTTGCCCTGAATCGATCGCACGCACTCTTAAAAACAGCGCTGTCCATATTCGCAAATGCTCTCCGCTAACATTCAATTCTGACGCCAATTTCCTCAGCGATCGCCCCGGGTACTCTGAAATCAGCGCCTGAGCCTTCTCGACGACTGCTGCAGTTCGTGACACGCGTTTCCTCGAATGAGGTTTCCTCGCCGGGTTAGTGAAGCCTTCCCTAGACTTCTCTGAAGCATTATACCCAGCCACAATATCGTAAACAGTTGATCTGGGGTACTAGAAGAATCGAACTATTTCACTGGGCGAACACCAAGCGAGAGCACTTTCGATAATAGCCGGTCTTTGATTGTACTCACCACGTGTACGTAACAACTCGGCCATTTGGAGGTTATGAGTGTTTACTAGATGCCTATAGCTTTCAAGAATTTTAATTGCGGCCTCTAGTGGATCTACGATATGGCGGTAAATTCAAATTGAAATTTGTCCGGAGCTAAGCGCCGCATTATGTATTGGGGAATGAAATTGCGTATGCATAAAGTAAAGATAAAATGAATAAAGGCAAAAGAGTAGTTCTACGATATTGTAACCGTAAGTGTTTGCATACTGTGTTACAACATAGTAAAAATTCTTTTACCATACGTACTCTCTCCAGATTAGAATTTTCAATTTAAATATTGCCTGATAAGTACTTATAACCTTCTACCAGCAATAACATTATAGTTAAAACCATAAACGTACTAGATCGACCAGAATATTTGCATTTTAGTAATTCATTGATAGAAATCATCATGCAGCAATACTGTACCTGTCCGTCTTTTGTGAATACAAAATTTGTACGCATGCCAAAGATAATAACGCTGAACGATAAATTTATCTCAGAGGTAAGAAATAAAACAATATATTTGAACAAAGTGAAGGACTTATTAAAACTTAATTACCAAAAGAAAGAAAAATTATACATAGTCCTCGTGAAACAATCAGTCCCTTTGGCATGCACTCGAAACGGGAAGCTGCTGAGTGTGCTTTTTGTGTAAAAAGTTGTGTATTTTTTATTATTTAGTACCATAATTGCACAAAAAGACTTTCGATAGTGAATTTGTTCGCTATTTCCACTTATATCTAAGCTAAAGCATATTGCAAGACTCTCCTTCCCTCGTTTGAAGGGTGTGTACCTGTCCTCAATGTCAAATACACGGCCACGGCTCTTCCTTATAACCGCTCAAGTGTGAAAACTAACATTGAGACTTTATCCACCGTGAAATTGGTAAAGAAAAATACAAGGCACTGGACGTAATATTTCGTAATGCCACTACCACTTCAGGTGGATACCAAAGTAATCATTCTACCCGATGAATGTTTCCCACGCAAAGGGATTTGTGAAATATTATCGCTCGCGGGCAACAGAAAACACGACACATCATCTGTTAAGAGCAGAAGTAATGGCGATTGGTTAAAAGTGAATGCAGCGAGAGAGGTAAATGATCCACTGAATTTTTGTTATCTCATTTACGACTTCGACCTCGGATCAATGAAAAAATCGGAAACTTCCATTTTTGTATATGAAATAATTAAATGTAGGAATGGATCTATTGTCTCATGCTGATTTGATTCATATCGTTTTGGATGAAGTCATTTTGTTTAGTGACGAAAAATGACTTAGTATCAGTCACCTTCATTACGTTCTTCTACATAAAAACTTGTTACAATCACTCTTCAAACTGTCCACCATTTTTACATAAAGACGACAGTTTATTTGAAAGAAATAACCTTTCTTTAAGAAACAGTAGTGCGCAAGACAACTTATACTTCACCTTAGGTCAGTGCACCATTTTGGTAAAGGATGAATCGAAATATCTCCATTGGTCGCATGCGACTGGTAGAGATAAACAGTTTCAAATCGGCAAAATAATTTGTTTTTTACCTATCACATTGTTAAAAATTTACAGTAACATAGGCTCTAACCACATTTACTCGTAATCTACCTTTTGGTATCCAAGAGCTCTCATTGCTAACGTTTTTCATTTAGCAACAGTCTAACAATAATTAGCCAATTTTCGAAAAACTGGAGGAAACGTATTGGCAATGTATTGGACTAGCTAGGAACCAACCGTGTTCAGGGAGAGATCCCCGGGTTTGGACATCTTCTGCTTTATATCGCACAAGAGATGAAAGAGGGTCGACGTCTCACTCTAACGATACCGTACATCATTTGACGTGTCCTCAATTCACCACCTAACTAGGGGTCACCAATCGTTCGCTCTGAGCAGAAAACAAGTGATCTCGGGTCACACTCCTGATAACACGTGAGCGATTTGCCGGAAAAAGAGAGCGAGATATTGCATTCCGGAACCCATAGCCTCATCGCGTCCTCAGAGTATGATACACGTGCGATTCAACTCACTAATTGCCCGACAAGCTGCTAACGACTTCAAATTATGTCACACGCGGTTTAACGAAATCACCTCCTCTAGAGCGAGGGGGATTAATACACGGAAAAAGGAGAATGAGGTAAACACAGTGACTACGGCAGGAATGTCGAAAGTAGGAAGTTCCTTTCCCCACGCGGCTCTTTCGCGGGTCTTGAGTCCTTCGCGCTCGAGAGGCGAAAATCTAACTTACGACCTCGGAACAAAAGAGTGGCGTGTTAGGAGGGACAAGTCACTGATGAAGAGACATTTCCTCTTATTAGTATCGTCTGTTCAAAACAACTCTGCAGCTGGGAGAGAAAGTTTTTAAACACGTTACTTGCGGAGCCAATAGCAACCAAGTGGGCGTGAATTACCCGGCAGATAACTCCGACCTCTCGTGTTGTAAATCTCCACTCCTTATGCTCTGTGTTTCCAAATCTGTGTTCAACTCCGTCTTTGGTAAAATAAATTTATCATTATCAATTATTCAATATTTTTTTATTTTATTCTCGGGTTTTTCGTTTTCTTACATTCGCTGAACGTAATGGGCAATTACTCATATTCACAAGATCAAATATTTGTTCCTTAAGGGGACAACAAACAGAATTTACTTCATCTACATCTACACAATACCCAGCGAGCTGCCAGGGCGTATGGTGGAGGGTGTTGGGAAACCAACCATAAAATAGAGTGCAACTACATTCAAAACAAACAAAGAGTATGCTTATGCACACCCACACAGATGCATATGTTCATGCAAAACATAATTTAACTTACACGCACACAAATAAACACGAAAAACTATTAAAATACGCAAACACATGACATACGAATCCACTAGATGTCTACACAGCGTTTGGTCTTGTTCTCGCTTGTAATTCGATTTTTTTACTATTTTCACTGTGACTTCAATTTGTCACTATTATGATTCCTGATTGTCCAAGTAAAGAAATATATACATATATATATATATATATATATATATTTATTTATTTATTATTATTAGGTAATCTACCGGTTAAGGTAGCTTTTTGGATGGACAAAGCTGCCAAATAAATATTTTGTGACTCCTGACAACACTCAAAATCCAGCATCCTACTCTACATCAGGTCCCTCTTTGATTACTTTCTTCCTCCCTTCTTCCCGTCCAACATTCCTATCCTGTTCCTTCCCTTTCCTCGTTTGCCCCTCTATCACAGTCTTCAGCATCCCACTGCCGGTCAATACCCCCTTCATCCACTTTTCCTGCCTCAATAGAATTTCTCCCAACAAACCCCTCTCTTCGCCCACCATACCAAGTACTTCCTCATTTGTTTTCTTCTCTGTCCATTTCACCTTCTCCATTCTTCTCCAAACCCACATTTCAAAAGCCCCCAAAGATAAGATAAGGGAATTAGAATTGAATTATATATATATATATATATATATATATATATATCCTGGAATCTAATTACCTTATCTTATCTTTGTTGTCTAACTAGCTAAATAGTACGGTGTCATAATAATTTCCCTTGCGTCATAGTTAAGCTCGTTTGTTCTGAACATGGCATAAATCCTGTCTCGCTTGTTCTCTTTGAGCATTGTTTCCATCTCTCTTGGATCTCCCATTATTCATTTATTAATTTTCCTTACTTAACTTTGATAGTTTGCACGGATTGTCTTTTCTTGCTTCTGAAGAGCGGTTTTATATTCCTTTACGGCGCAACGATTTCGCCCTTTCTCGTTAAAGTTTCCATATTTTCGAAATGCGCCTTCCGCCATAGTTCTTTCACTCCATTAGTTTCCCGCGTTTGGAATAATGGGAGAAGGGAATTTTTGGAACAGACGTAAATTTCTTTACTAGTTCTCAGAACTTCCTCGCTGTTTGTCAAATGTAAATGGCAGGACACTCGCAGGGCAGTTTATACTCTCCAATATTTTCCAACTATGGGAACATTATCGTTACTATTGGATCTGAGGTTACCCAAGCTGTCTTTATTATAGAAGAGGTTTTGGAAACTTTACAGGAAAAATTACCCAGAAAGAGAAATATTTTCCATTTTGTTATGTAATTCTAGGAAATGGAGCTAAATATGATGGAGTCTACTGCCAATTTTTCTAATTAATCCAGGTACAATTTTTAAACCAAATATCCCCATTTAGTTCAAAAATTGTTTCAGAATTAATTGATTTAGGAAGATTAAATTAAAAAACTGTTATTTTCGGCTTTTATTTTTAATAGTGAAGGTTTTGTTTTGCTTTGTAGTGGCAGGGGGATTTTAATTTTCACACGGTCAAAATGGACCATTGAGTTGAACGCAACTATTTTCGGAGGAAATGACATCTGCGTGTGAAATGAATGACAAAATCTGTGCCGGTATCTTTACAGAATATGGAGAACTATAGTACTGAATGTTTTTGCAATCGTGGTATGTGAAAAGAATCCTTATTCACCTTGCTCACTTTAAGCTTAACTCGTAAGTTTAATGTAATGGGGAAGATCCAAGTAATTACCGACCTATCTCCCTCACATCAATCTCATGTAAAATCTTGAAGCACGTATTTGTAAGTTCGATTATGAATTCGATGCCCTCGATTCACCGACACACCTCGATTCCCACAGTTTACTGGTAAAAATACCAACAGTTTCCGTGAGGGTAGATCTTGCGAAACCCAGCTGGCACTTTATGTTAATTATATTTAGCCTTGGGCGAAAATAATGTTCAAGTGGGTGCCAATTTCTAGATTTCAAAACGACATTCCACCAAGTTCCTCATAGGAAGCTGCTCCTAAAGTTAGGAAGCTAGATATGAGTGTAGTAGACTGGATTTATCAATTTTTAACAGATCACGAGGGTCGCTATAGATGGCGTACAGTATAATCTGACACATCAAGTGTCTCATTGGTGTCCCTAAAGGAAGCGTTATCGGTTTTCTATTGTTACTTTTATACATCAATGACATCGTTTCCCAAGTTTCCAGTAAGCTTCCTCTCTTAGCTGACGATACAGTGATATACAGTACTGACTCGATATATCCTGCTAAGACGAGTGCAACGTTGAACATCTAGGTTTGTGAAAGGCTTTTATGAACAACGTAGCAACGTCACGACACTATTTGAAGAATTATTGCAGGTCACTTATTATAGGATTTTAAGGCATATTACAGGCTCCGAATTACTACGAAATGTTAAATCAGGTCAAGTACTTAAATTAGAAAATTTTAAAAAAACTTATATGCAAAAATATTTAGGATGAGGACAATTTTAAAATCATGCGGGAACAATGAAATAAAAATGGGAATATATAAAAGGCATGCACGATAACGAAAAAATATATACACTACCAATAATAATTATTTTCTGCACCCCTGCGGTCATATCTATTTTGACTCTTGATTGTACGAGGAAAAACGACGTTTTAAATGTATCCGTTCTAAAATCTACGAGTACATCTCAGATTGTTCATATATACCTAATCTGATTTTCCATAGTAAATGCATCTCGTATAAATATACTCATCTATTATTTCTCACTCATTGCCTATTTTAGTCGACTTTATTAAAAAATAATAAATTATCATTTGTAATATTAATAAAAGTAAACAATACAACACTGCATTTACAGGTTACAATACATGAAAAATCCTCCGAGGAAAGGACATAAAAATGGAGGATTGACTCGATGAAGGTAATGTTTTATAATTTTGGGTGTCTTCACTCCCTTCTTCATCCCAAATATTCACTTTCTTGCCTACCTTACCATAGTTTTCAGGCTATCCACGTGTCTGAATGTAAGAGGAGAGCATTGAAGTGAAAAGAGATTCGAAGGACAAAAGAGAATGACCACGGATTAGAAATACGAAAAAAGGAAAAATGAGGAGAGAAGATAAATGCGAGAGAGCGAAAGTGACTACGACAAATGCGACAAAGCGGAACGATGCATCTCACAGCTCTGCCCAGTCGAACGGCACCGAGAGCATCTGATACAAATTTATTTCCCGGAAAATCCGTCACCTCTTCCTTGGCTAAGATGCGAGCATTAACATTTCCATGCGCAACGTTCGGAAAGCAGCGTGCCACCACTAGATGGAGCCAGGACTTGGCTCTTGAAGCTCATGACATCCGTCATCGCTTTCGTGGAATTCGTAACTTTAAAATTCAATGTCAGAGACTCGACGAGTAGTGCCAGCGAGAGGAGGAATTGTGAGGAGGCGAGTAAGGTGACGTGAGTGAGGGTGGTGGCAGAGGCGAGGTGCATGACATTACTCGAGGCGACACGGCCTGATTGAAGTCAAACGGCTTGAAGCACGATCGTGAGTGAGGGGACGAGAATGTAAAACGTATCCTTTTTCGTCCAAGAGTCGCCTCGAGAGGGGTGGAAGTCAAGAGCGGGCTCCATCTCAAAATCGGAATGATTCCGCCCTCACGTATTGAACGACAGCAGCGTGGTTCGCACTTCAATGGGTGTTGAACATTTTATGCCATGCCCCTTACGGTTTAACATTGAACCGCCCATTAATAGGTACAGATCACCCGAGTTTACTTGAGACACCAAGGGAATTGATATTCCTCCAAATTACAGAGGCAGACGGAATCACCAGCATAAAATAGATAGATCCCATCACTGACAGATTCAAACAATCTCCTTCTCCGGCACAATGCATACAGCATTGCACAACAGAAGACATTACCTGTACATACATTGATCATAAAAAATCAAACGAGATTTCAACAATTTTTTGATTGAAGTAATTTTATTTAAAATGCCAATCCATTATTGTATGATGTAAACAGATATGTATGTTTATAGGCGTACGTATTTTCATGCATTTGTGCAATAATATATTTATGCATCAGAGGTTAACAAATCCCGCCACACGCCCTTGCGAAGGCTTTTGGTACGTAGCATAGATATACATTAATATGCGAGAATACAATAACCATAAAGATGAAATCGACTTAGGGTTCAATGAATAGTTTTTGCCACCTTGTCCCAGCGAATATCCCCAACTACATGAGATTATGCCCTCCTCGATGCCATGCTAGGTCCCTCACCCCTGTTTTACGAGGAAAGAACACAATGAAGGTGGGTTAAAAGTGAACAGTCAATTTACCGATCTTAGAATGACAGATGAAACAATGTCGTGTGGATTTTATGGTCCGACTAGTCAGGGAGTATGTGCGGCCTAAATTATTGGCGGTATCAAGGGAATGCAGGTGGCAAAACGAGGAAGACGGATGAAGACGATAAAATGAATTGGCGAACAACCGAGAAAAAGAGATAAAACGGGAAGGGATGTCTGACGTAATAACGGTCTTGAGGCGTGTGATTTATAAAGCACAGGATATATCCCTTTGTGCAGGAGAGGACACCAGTAAAATTTTACCAGGAGAGAGAGCAAAAGGTAGTCATCAAATCCACAGTTGAGATACAATGAAGGGTGACATAAGGTCCCGCCAACCAGTTATGCATAGAATCATTTTCACAATGGCACGTCTAAATATTAACGACAGAACGGTATTGCCGACGATTTTCGATTAACACTTACATTTTATTTATTTATCATTCGGTACACTGCCAGCCACTACTATAGTGTATGGCTGTGGGTGAAAAAACAAGCCAGACTCATTTTTACCCAAACATGACCCTACGGCGGTCGGACGTTTTTCTGATACCCTATTAGTCCGTAGAAAAAGTGATAGCTTAAATTAATTCTATTCAATCTATTCTATACATCTATTCTACACTTAATCTCTCTAATTTCCTGACATGGTCTCTCCTACTGAATGGGGATGGGGGTTATTTTACATTTCCAACATCACTGCTAAAGAGACGCCCTTCCAATTTAAGCCAGAACTTCAATCTATAATTTAACCTTGGCGCTGTGAGTCATTCCCAGCCTAGCAGCTCTAATATTTTGGATACGCTACTAAGTTTATCATAGCAAACGTTTTACAAATCTAGCTCCTCTACGCTGCACGCGATCCAATTAGGCAATTAATCCAACTTCGTGAGGATCCCATAATATACTAGCAGCATATTCTAAATGAGGACTAACCAGTGACAGAAAACATTTCCATTTGACCTTCTCATCACATTTACCTAATAATCTCCTAATAAATGCAAATTTGTTGTTAGCTTGAAAGATTCTGCATTCTCGGGTTTCGCCGCGTTGTTGTTTAATGCTGACAACAGTTTCGCCGAAGTTGCATTTCAAACCACCGCCGCGAAAACCTACGCAGCCATATTGTTGTTAGTTTTTTCACATATTCCCTGGTGTTTACTACAAGTCTGGTGCCACCAGGTGTGTAGTGGGTAAGATATTCGAGCACTGCAGGGCTTTTTTAGATTAAAGTGTAGGTCAGCGTGTAGGTCAAAGAGTGGGACTCAAAAGTCTTCTTTGCCAAATAATGTAGCTTTGCATGATTTGAGGTTCAGCGCTAGCTATAGTTCATTTAACACGAACCAGATATCATCGTACGGCAAACTTTATAAGGCATTCAATATTAATAAGAAGACGAAATTCAAAAAAACCGTAATGTCAATGAATTTATAGACTAAAATAAAAAATAAATGGATCCTAATAATATTCTCCGACCGCGGTAGGGTCATGTTCAGTCAAAAATTAGTGTAGTGTCTTTTCACCCATTGCCGCAAACCGCTATTGAATCGTGAATGAGGGTAACGCCTAGGCATTCAATTGAGTCTACAGAGTTCATTTCGGTGTTCCCAATGCAGTAGGCGTTCGGGAGGGAATTACTCTTTTTACAAAAGTGTATCGCTACGCACTTTTTTAAGTTTAATTCTGGTTGCCAAGTATCGCACCTGCGTTGTATAGAACTTAGGTCATCTAACAAAGCTGCTGCTTCCACAGGATCACGGATATGACGGTAAACCATTGCATCGTAGGTAAATGAACGTATCGTACTAGTGACTACGGAGTCAATGTCGTCAACATAAAGTAGGAATAAAAGAGGTCCGATAACATTTCCCTGGGGAACACCTGAAGTAAATTCCACTGTATTTGAGCTAACTCCATCCATGTACCCGACTGTTCAAAAAGTCTTTAATCCAACCCCGGATATTTTTATCTATGCCATATACTTCTAGCTTTGCGAGTAGTCTACTATGAGGTACTTTGTCGAAGGCTTTCTTAAAATCTAGATAAATCGCGTCCAATGGAACATCGCTCTCTCTTGAAATAAGAATATCATGAACAAAAAGCGGAAGTTGTGTCTCACTGGACTTTTTCGGGAACCGAGCTGGTTTTTCATTAATAACTCTTTGACTATCGAGGTAGCTCACGATCGAACTAGTAACTATTTGTTCAATAAGCTTCCAAGAAATGGACGAGAGGGAAATAGATCTGTAATTGCTCGGTTCTTCCTTGTCTTTGTTTGTGAATATTGGCGTAACGTTAGCCGTTTTCCTATCTCTGGGAACCTTGCGATCTAACAGCGGCTTCTTAAATATTATTTCAAGATACGGTTCAATTTTTGTGCTAGATCCTAAAATATACGAGTGGGTATTGCATCGGGCCCGGAGGATTTATTATACTTCATATTTTTTAGCAACGTTCTATTCCATTATATGAGATTTAAATTTTGGGCATCGGTTGACCGGCCCGATTTGGTAAGCCATCGGAGGTATTCTGTGAGATATTGGTGAAGACGCTTTGTAAGAATGAATTTAGTAATTCAGCCTTTTCCAAACTGCGGATTACTCTTTCGCCTTTTTCCTTTTTAGCTTTGAATAAGGTGATGATATTCTGCGACTTAATATTTTTTAAACATCGGCAATTTACTACCAATACAGATAATGTTTCCTTGGAATTATGGTTTTTTGAATATTTAACGAGGATCGTCTTCTTAATGTTCGCGGAGAAAATGGCATCTTTAATATATCTGCTCTACACTTAATCTCTCAGTTATAGTTAAAAGCACGATGTTTATATATATTGTCATATATTACATGTATAAGTTAAAACATATATTTGAACTCAGTGGAGAGGAGATTGATCAAGGAAAAATGATGAACTTGAGATTTTGAAACACCACGAATTCTGGGAAAGCAAGGTGAAGCCATTTTACTCTGCTACCCCGACACGGTTTGAGCATTTTGATACCCTTGAAAGCTCATTTTCGCCCTTTCATTGAGGTTTTGTTTTACGAAAGAGCTCAGCCAATTCCAACCACGACGCCATCAAAGCAAAGATGAGGCGAAACCAATAGTTCCATGCACTGTGAGAAAAAGACATCGTTAAACGAGTCGTAACTTCTATTGCTTAGGAGGTAAAGTCAATTGAGTATCTTTCCTACAATTACTCCAACAATTCGAAGAAAAATGTTTGAGTTCGAAACGAAAAAAAAACTGGTAATTTAAAAAAAACTTGACACTGATAAAAATGAGGCAACAATCACTAGGAAAGAGTGCACGCTCACAAAATACTTATTAGAAATATTAGTAAATTATTTAAATATTTTTAAAACTGAACTATGACTTATGCTTTTTCATTTCTGATTGCCTCATAATTGTATTGACGAGAAAAACGGGTTAAATACTTTTTACTTATAATTTTCTGACATTTATTGAGAGGACTATAGTTCCATCGCTGAGATCGAAGAGGTATGATGAGACCCCTTCAGAGCTAACAATTGAAAGGAATGAAGAACTGTGAAATTAAAGGATTGATAAGATGAATCTTTGCCCAATTATCTAAATTACTTCATAAAGATAGCGTCGAATCCCCACGTTTTCCACGCTTCTGTCTAAGTTATACCGTTTGACCAGCAAGATAGTTTTTTAAAAAGGAAAAAAAGGGGTTAAAATATCGTCAATTACAAACGCAATTAACATTATGAACATGAGTGAATTCATACTTTGAGGTTACAAAGTTTAATAACACGAACATGGCAGTTGTGAAAGTCTCAAATCAAGCTTGTCTGAGAAACTCTCCTGCGCGGACAAAACAATGGCCCACGTAATTCATAAACAATTAACGTAAGAGCCAAATGCGGTTGTTGGGTAAGTGTTGAATCATTTCTACGTGTATCCAAAAAATCACTTTCACTCGACGCAAAAAAAGCCACTTATTCCTCTTCAATTGTGCTTTCGAGCGGCAAAAAGGTTGCCATCCCCAGTTGCTTACACAGGGATTGGACAATGGAAGCTCTCTCCCCTTTTAATTTTCATTTATGCGCGTGGATCTTGCGAGGCACAGGATTATTCAATCGTTTGCAATCACCATGGTTTCAAACGTGCAAAACAATACGGTACGCTGTGACCATTAAGTGAGAGTTTTTATTCGACTCGTGGCTTCCCATTATGGTAGTTAGATACCGGAGAAAACTTCCAAACCGCCAAAGGCATTCATCCTCGCTAGAGATGGCATCTTGACATTCAGACTCACGACTGCCAGTGCATTGGAGATAAATCAGTCCAATTGACATGCAGGTATATATGCAGGTGGTGTGACGTATTGATTCTCATCGCATCGAAGTGGTATGCTGTGTTTCATTCTCATGCATCATGTTCCCGTGAAAGCTGAATTAATTACGAAGTATTGATTACTGGTATTATCATGCGGATTTGAAAAACAGAAGTCTTCCTTCACCTATTTTCTCCAAGTAAAGTCAATCGCTTTGGAATGTGAACCGAAGGAATATATCCACAAATTATGTTGTGGGTTTTCCAGAAGTTCCCAATGGGTCAGGCTATTATTAACGACACAAATTGGCATTTGTATCAGTAAGTTATATTGAAAAAAATTCTATAAATTGTGGAGGTGAGATATAAATGTGATTAATTAGCACTTCTCGGTGTGGTGTCATAAAAAAACTGCGACCTACGTTGAACGAAGCACTTCTTTACGTCCCATCAGGTAAGTTTTATGTCTCCCGAGAATGTCACTTTTATGGTGACTGAGAAATGCGCATTCATCGCTCTGGGAGCAGACGATAGCTTCTAACTATGCGATGGGCTTTCGTGGGACTACTAAAATTAACGAGACCTTCAGTATTCTAAGAATCACTTTTCTTTTGTCATGAATAATTTAATGTACGAGTGTGAATCCGTGCATTGATAAAGCCGTATCCAATCATGATATTACGGTATCAGTCGTTCATTTACCGTAATCCGAAGCCCGGTCATATGTTTTTGCAGCGTGATACGAGGGTCATCCGGAAAGTAGTACCCGTTCGTGAAATAAAGACACAAAAGTAAATATTAACAAACATAAAAAATTTTAATTGAAAGAGGATACTTTAAACTACTTCTCAACATAATCTCCAAGCAAATTAAGGCATTTGTCATAACGTGTGACAAGTTTCTGTATTCCTGCTGCATAGTCCTTCGCCGCCAGCTCATTGAGATACGCGAGGGACCCATCTTGCACAAATTTTTGCATAATGCAGATGGTGTTTAACAATTTCATGAACAATTGTTCGAGAAACATTGGGAAAATGCTCACAGATGTCATCAATTGTGACGCGCCGATCGTTCCTCACGAATTCGTCAACTGAGCTCACCAGTTGGTCTGTAATGACAGACGGTCTCCCCGAACGCTCATCGTCGTGTGTGTTCCCCCTCCCCATGTTGAAGTTGCGACACCACCGCCGAACAGACGACTCGTCCATTACATTGTCTCCATACACCTCCTTTAATTGGCGATGAATATCACATGGGCGAACGTTTCTTGCATTGAGGAATTTAATCACTGCCCTCACTTCACAACTGGCGGCGTTCTCAATTTTTTTAAACATTGTAAACAATCACAGAAACAACACAGGCAATGCTAGCGTCACGCAACTTGGCTCAGAGAAGGCAGACAAGCCACTGAAGCTATCTGACCTCGTCCAGCGGCTACTCGCGTCGTCAGCACTTCATGCGGCACGAACGGGTACTACTTTCCGGATGACCCTCGTAAATATGTATTTTACATTCAATTTTCGACTATTTTAGTGTTTTTTTTAATGAAGAGACTCCAATGTTTGGAACCATAATAAACACATGGATGTGACAAAATTAACACTAAAACTCTTTAATTTCACAAAAATGGATGAGTGAGGAGAGTATCAACTATAAAAATTCAGCATTAGGAAAACATATTTTTCTATTTTCCAACGGGGAGATTTGTCTTGAAGCTATGAAATGTTACGAGCGCATTTCAGCTTGCAGTCGCGTGAAATAGTTATTACTGCGGACAGCCAACGCTGCGTGGAAAGGAAAACAACTCAATAACAAATGTTATAATATTTAAGGAAGACTTAGGGACTGTAATGAAAAGTAAATTCATATTTCATTAATGAAATTGCTGACATTTCATTATATTTTATTTAATTTTTGATATTCTCAATTTATTATTTTATTGTAAATATTTATTCATATTCATGATGAAAACTTCTGGTCATTGCCACTGATTGCACGTCACATCAATTGATAATTTTTAACAAGAAAGGAGCGATTCTTGTGTGTCCCTTTATCATGGAACCTACACGATAACGTACCAGACACTAATGCTGCGATAAAAATGGTTTCTAGCAATACCATTTGGACGATGCATACCGTTACACTATGAAAAAAGTCCTGTTGTTATCTTAGAATATGATAAGAACTACATATTTCTATATACGAATTGCCAATGTTCTTCCACAAAATTCCCCAGCCTGTAATAAGTTGGTATAGGACTATCTTGATTTGGGATAATTTAGTTCCACAAATGACGCAGTCCCAAAGTATGTGCATAAAAATCATCAATTAAGTAATGACCTGCAGGCTTTTTCAGTGTAAAAAATTCTGCTGGAATAATGCAATATCGTCACGGACGTTCGCTTTAGGAAGTTCTACTCGATTTTCAGGATACGAACTAGGGTGCTTTACTTACAATATCGCGCCAGGAACATCCTTCACGAGAGAATGGCATCTTCCAGAAGGCATGCATAGAAACCAGAACCTCCGCGAAAGACCATAATTAAATGGAGGCCAGAGAGAAAGCGATTCTTTTACCCTTACAGTCGTGAGCTTATTTGGTGATTCGCTCGTGATGTCTCCGTCATATTGCCGGAGTGTGTCCTGCCTCAGTCCCGATTTCAATGAATCACCGGGGTTAGATTGTCCCGCGCCGATAGCAGCTTCCCTTAACGGAAGCGAATAAATCAAACTTAAAGCGAGCGACGCGGGAGACTGATTATATGGATCGTTCCTGCGAGCGATTCAGTCGGGACTAATCCATCACGCGAATCCTCCCGTATCCCCCTCCTCCATCTCAACCCGCTCCCCTTCCTCCCCGCCCGCATGCACCCACGCCTCCCCCCGGTATCCCAAGCCACAAAAACACACCCCACTTCCCAAGGTCCCCTCACCTTCACGTCAAGTCGCCTCGGCGGCGGCACCTGCCCGCGCGGACCTCGTCGGCGGCCGCAAGGGCAGGGGGAAGGACGCCGCGCCGCCAAATGGAATCACCGGCCGATTAATGAGCGGGGCGACCGGGGGCGGCCGAAAATTTTCGACTGAGTTTACGTCGGGAGGGTAATGACATGGAGGAGCTCGAATGATGAGGGGTGGAGATGATGGCTCCCGTCAAATAAGCGCGAAAAAATATGTACGCGAGGAAATGCATTCCTTAACACTGAATGGGAAGACCCTTTGAGATTGGGATCACACGTTTCAATAAATTTGATCTCACCCTCGGGAACGACCGCGACATCGAAAAGTGACATAATAATAATTACTACCATTTGATAGTCGTAAATTTGTAAAAATCAATTCCGAGTAATTTTTTCAACTTCTTATTTTTTTGACAAATTCCAAAGAAACTGCGGGAGATGCCGCAACAGTAACTTTTAACGGAGTCATCCGCTGGGTTCGAGTCCCAGTCAAGGCGAATGATTTTTACGCTCTGAAATTGTTGCATCTTATTTTTTTGTTTATTTGCTATTTTTTAAGGGAATATGGTAGTCCAATGGGTACAGCGCTGACTAATATCCACAGACTACGGACTGGAGGGCCCGGGTTCGTTCCCTGTTGACGTTCGTAGGCAACCTAAGCTTCGCCCTAGTTATTTTTGGCTACAAAATCTTCCTGGGAAACCGCAAGCGGAATAGGGAAAGGAACCCGCCTTTGAAGGCCTTAAGACTGTTTTGGGCGTGCTCTACCCTCATTTATCTCACCCAACCTTCGTTCCTTCGTGGTTTGTTGTTTCATGCTTGTCGCTACTTTTTTATTATATAAATATATATATATATATATATATATATATATATATATATATATATATATATATATATATATATATATATATCTTTGTGGCAGTCGATAGTATTCGTCAAATATCAGGTGCCATTGCGTCATATATAATGACGGCATCAAAACCCTTTTATTTTTGTTATTTTAGTCAATATTATTACTGACGCAACATTTTTGTTTCATTCTAGTACTCATTAAAGGAAAATTTAATTGGTAATTAACATTATTTACCGGTATCACCTATAAACACACAATTGTGGGCATGATTGGTTATTAATGATGGGAAAGTGAGTAAGGAACATAATAGGGGAAAGTAAGAGGTGGATACGGAATTTGTGATGCAATGAAAGTAATACGCACAAGTAGTACTACCTGGCTAACTATCAGGTTTCAATGGCAAATTTGACACAGAATAATGAGATTTACGATTCCTTTGGATGCAATTAGCCTAGAGAGTAGAGTTGGAAGTCGTTCGCTTCAACTTGTTCTCATTTTTCGTCCAAATCAATCAATCTATCGCATCCGCGTTCAGCTGTTGGCACGTTCCAATCGTTCGCAGTCCCACGACGCTTCTTTCACCCGCTTCGAGCAAGCCCCGTTGCCTTCGGATCTTTTCCCTTCCCTCCCTTCACTGCTGCGGGGCAGACAGCACACTTTCCCTTGCTCCGGACGATTCGAGTTCAAACCGGACTTCTCCCCGGAGTTAGACGGAGTGGTGTTCCTCCTTCCGCGAGTCGGGCGCTTCCCTTATTCTCGGCCCCGCGAATCCCCTCGGTCGCCGACGACCCAGCCGTGCAATAATTAGCCCGCCCCCTTAGGTCACCGCGCACCAAACGCTTATCGGGTGGCCGCGTGTCGCCCTTCGACGGCCGGAAATGGAATCCATCGTGGGTGATGAACTTCAAAACAGTCCCGAGTGCATTCACGAGACGCTTTCGAGGTTCGCTGCGCATGTTGGGCAATTTTTTTCGTCTCCACGTTTCTCCCGCGCTGCAGTGGGGGTTCTTTAGGATACAGGTTTTCTCAATAAATTCCTTCATGGGAAATCAAGCGAGGCTCCTTGGGGAAAGAGAATCAAAGGCTATGGGAGTTTAAATATTTTTTTCTTTAATTTCCCAGCATCGTTTAACGTGATTGCGTTCACTTTCATATGCACAGTGAGTATGCAATGAATTCTTATGAGAAATCAGTTTTCAAATTGCTTACTCATTTAATTTTTTCAATTTGCGAGCATTTACAAAACTAAAGTACGACAATTTATCTAAGATAAGTAATTCTGTATCTACTGTACATTGTTTGAAAAAATGTTTTCATCTGAATGACTTCCTCGGAATAAAACATGTAATACACATTACCAATGATGCTCTCGGCTTGCATAAATACGGAAATACTGGTACTCTATTTCTACAAAGGTTGCAGAGCTCTTGAAACCTTACCTAGAACGTCTAGTATCCTGGAAAACATTTAATATGCTTCCTTGTAGTACGGATGTTCACCGAGCAGCATAAGAAGTTTTACAGCACAGTATGGCAATGCCACTTACATTGTGGAATAATAAAATTTTGTTGAAAGGAAAATAGCCAATGAAACGCCGAAGACGATTAATTACTTTCATACAATTATACATTAAATACCTATTATGTAATACTGTTCTCGGCATTCTGTGGATGAAAGGATGTATAGCAACCACCGTTATGCTTAAGTGAAAGGTGACGCTACTTCCAGCACAGCACCAACAAAGTGTTCGACAAGGTTTCAGAAGGCACAGGCGTGGAAAATTATCAACGGAAATAATCATCAGAATAAAAGGAACGATTCAAATGTTTTCATATCCTAAATGCTTGGTATCTCAATAATTTCTTAAATTGCCAATGAAATATCAAAACTGTATATTATCATATGCTTTGAACTGAAACTGATTATATGCTCATTTTTAAATTGCCACAATGAAAAAGCGTGTATTGATTTTTTTTATTACAAGCAAGGAACTGCTTCTACTGTGGCTTTAGTTAATCTTGCAATATTCTCCCACTTTTTGTCAATGACGCAGATAAAAATTAGACGCAGCAGTGCCATTTGCTACCAGCGCATTCCGAGAGGCCGACATTCCTTGGGTTTCAATAACATTTTTTTTTGTTTTCCTATTCATTTGTGTCTGCGAGTTGAAAGACAAAGCAATTTTTAGTAAATAGAAATTATAACAGAGCGTTAAGTTCTGCCTTCTGAATTACGCAGCGTCGTATTCTCGGCGGCATGCTAACAATAATCACAGTAATCAACCTTAAGGTTGGTTTGGTAGGTGATGGTAGAGTTCACTCAGTACTAAGCCCAATGGCGTGAGAAATTCACACATCAGGGTAGAAGGGCCAGTGTCTTTCCCTGTGCCGGTTATGGTTTACCAGGAACATCTGGTACCCGAAAAATCACATGGCTTGGGTGGAGCTGCAGGTGCCCAGAGAGGCTTGCCCGGGAATCGAAACCGGGCCTTCCCGTCAGTAGTCCAACGCTCCAACCCTGGACTACCGCTACCCACGGCGGTGTACTAATTACCATAAAAATGCTTTGCCAAGAGGGCACTGATGTCGACATATATGCAACACGGGAAATATGTCCCTCGAACATAGGAAACACGGGGGATATACCTAAACTTGTTTTTCTTGGCGCTTAGATTGAATCATCAACACGCAATACAACACGTCTAAACCATACGTTCCAGCAAGAGATTAAAACTGATTAATCTATCCACAATCCATTCATACATAAAAATATAGCTGCAAGTTGGGAAACTTTGGCCCTAATTTCATGAATTACAAGTGACAACGGTACCACAAGAGTAATGGTATGTATTGCGATTGCGAGGTCGCGACAACAAGACTTTTTAAACACACTCTTCCCCTACAAAAAAAAACCTCGCTTCATTTTCATAAACGTCACGCACGTCTTGCAACGTTAAGCAGAAGTGAAATGAAAACTTATTATGCTCGCATATAATATCAATTGACCATGGCTGACACATTAAGTGCAATTCGAATGTTAATAGCAACACCTAACGCCTTGAGCATGCTCGGTTTGTATTAAAAATCAGTAAGAATGATAAAAACTGCCCTTATTTCACTACTCTGATCATGATACGTTTCCATCATTCTATGCCAGAGACTCTCTTACGCTACACAAAGCCATTACCATGGTTCGCCGGCTTGAAACAATAGCAAGAGAAGGATTATTTCAATTCCTTATCTGTAAAATTTCCGAAGAATCGTTTAGAAAATTGTCTGGACTCTCCTAGATCACTCACAACACCAGAATTCGGGAGCTCTTGACCGAAAATTTCTGCTGTGTTGACATTGTTTTTGATGACGATTGATTTAAGGCTCGGGAAACTTTCCGTCTCTCGTTGACATTCGCTGACTTCTCCCACAAAACATCAATTTAATGTCCTTGATACAAAGTCGCTGAAGGGTATCAAATGAAAGGAAGAATAGACCAAAAAGGAGCAATTGAATAGGAAGAAATTGTGGAGGAGGAAAGGAAGGGAGGAGCATGGATGGAGAGGAGGGGGAGGAGGGAGGAGGAATGGATTGCGATGGGGATGGTACGAGAACGGAGGGGGTCGGACGGGGGGGGGGGTTGGGAGGCGCAAGGGTGGACTGGGAATGTAGGGAAGGGGTGGAATGGGAAGGGAGGGAGGGCTGGGATTGGCGGCCGAGGGTGGAGTCGGGGGAGGGGTGGTGGCCGGGATTTTCCCAACTGCGACTGAATTTGATCACTTTAGCCAGGGCGTCCACGAGATTGATGATTCGGAGCACACAAGTGTATGCTAAATGCAATTGGGTATTCCGAGTTCTGAGGATTCAGGATGAGTTTGGGGTCGAATTCAACCATGGGTGCAAAACAAATATTAGTATACGTTTCCGAGAAAGAAAATAAGAGACTGTTTTCGAATTCGAACCACAGTAATTGTATTGGCGTGCTATAGGGATTTCATAAAGCTAGGATGTGACCTAAATAACATGATTCATTAGAATCTTGTGTTTAATAAATGAGAAATGACGAAGAAAAAATAGTGCTATGTCCAAAAATACTCCATGCCACACCTTATGGACACTCTGGGAAATTATCACACCGGGCTTGTTGTCAAGGTTTGAAACAATAATTCATCTAATCTTGTTACTTATTCCATAAAAGATCACATTATTTCAGTTTTTCAGTCTGCCTACTCTGTCAGTCTAAATGCTCCAGAAAGGAGTCAGAATCGCTTTCAAACTTAAAGGCAGCTTTGCAAAATAAATAAAGGAATACGACTAATTCGTCATAATATATGATTACTTGTTATTCTGATCATAAGATTGCGCATATTTAAATAACACAACGTCCCATCTGAGGGATAGCGTACTCACATAAAGTCCTCCTTAAAAGGCACCTCGAGTATAGGGTATCGGGATACCACTGAAAAATACTACCACCTTCAGGATTCGAACCCTGATCCTCATGGTGGGAAGCCAGTACATTAGCCACCGCACGATTTACATCCCTTCCTTTTAGATATAATACCATTTTGGTAAAAGTGTTCTACCTGGCTCTTTACGCAATATTTTCGCGATGATACTAAAAAAATTCGTTTACTTCATTTATTACGTTAATTTATTGAATGGTTGCCGAGGGACTGAACAAAAATTTCGGAGTACTTGATCAATGACCAACGCCTTCCTTCTGGGTTAAAAAAATGTTTTTAGAGTTGCGTAGTGAGATCAGTTAATGTAAAATTTTTATATGCACTACACCTCAACGATTGTAAAAGTTATACTCATTCCCTTATAAATATAATGATTCACGTAGCTACGGATAAAAGGTGCCAAAGTCTTTCTTTCATACGCTAAAGTTCGAGAAGTCAAAAGATCTGCTTTACACGGTGAAGATTAATGCGATGGAAACGTCGACGGAGATACATCTGCAAACACTGCTGAAACATCAAGTGAGCCATTTAGTCGAGGTTTACGAGCCTGTGCCTCGAGCACTAAAGAAAGAACACTGTTGTTCCGCCTCACTTCTTTAAGTGGGATAGCGAGAGGAGCAGAGGGTATTCGAAATTCAAGTAGCGAGCAGATAAGTACTCACTCAGCCCTGAATGCGAATTGATGGTGCATTCTGAGATAAATTATAGTGGGAAGAGCTAAAAAATTGATCGTTGAGATGAATCTATATTTCCCTTCTCTGCAAGATACGGCTCGCCAATCAAGGTGGGCTTCTCTACATAAGGAGTTAAAGGTGGACGAGGGCAAATGACAAACATGAACGACGGATACATGCATTGAGACTTAAAAATAGTGTTGTTGGTTATTAAAATTTGTTTCAGACAAAGCACGACTTTCATCATGGTCAGTGTTAAAGTTTGCACTGTTTCAATGAATATATTTTCTCAAATCTTTTACAATAATCAAGCCGCGCTCAAGATTAATGGCATTTCCAATTGTGCTGGACAGAAACTTTAACTAATGCTGCATTCCTATTTTAATTGTCCACAACTTCTGCGAGGATGAAATTCTTTGAATACCTACCTGAAGTAATTTAAAATCATGAATTCAAACATTGGCAAGTATCCTTAGAGACGCATAACGGAAGCGTCTGCTGCATAGATTTATGTACCGTTACACAAATATTAATTCCCTGAAGTCAAAACCTTGAAAATGATCCAAGCCAAGAAATTCCCGTACACGGTAATATGGATACGCTGTCTTCAATAACTCAAGTATTATTGAACATGATCGCTTTTGCAGCCAAGACAAAAAACCAAGTGATTTTAGCCACTAAGTATATTACAGGATTATGCGTGAAGTCCGTGATAAAAGTTTATGATTAGGAAACCTTGGAACAAAAGTGTTGAAAAATAGTGCCAACAAGTTAAAAGTTAGAGGGCAAACACTGGGGCAGGCGTTGCATATTTTTGCGTTATACTCGGCAAAAACGGTCATAGAAGTTAGGTAATTTAAGAATAATTGCGTTTGCTAAAAAATAATTTACGAAGAGGTAAAATTGTATGAAAGATTCTCAGGCTTATAAAAGACGTAGATAAAAGATGTGAATTCTTGGATGCGGGATTTAGCACTGCATAGCCCTAAAACTTCGTTGTCAGTGAAATTAGGCTCAAGTTGAAGTTTTTGAGACGTGGAAAGAGAAAAGTAGAGGAAAGTAATAGGAAGAAGAGGTGCAAAAGAAAAACTCATGGAACTTACTAAAAACGTATTAGGTATGAGGAATTGTCTGAAAGAAAGTCGAATAAGTAAGTGGATGAAGGAAATTCTGATGGGTTCAAGTTAATGATAAGTGGAAGAATATCAGGCAAGCTAGGAAGGGAAAGAGAGAGAGTAGGTCTTTGGATGTCATGAAGACAGGTGGGAAGTATTTGAACGCAGGAAAATAAAGGAATACAGGGTAAAGAAAGAGTTCAGGCTGTTGGACGTTCACGCGAGATGTACTTACAAGTCGTACAGATAAAATGACACTAATAATATATGATAGTGGCTCACCTGATGAGGTCACACACTGGTAGAACCATGGTCTTTAGAATAAATAATAGTAGTGGAATCGCTGTTTCATTTTATCTGTACGATTGAAAAATTCCACTAAGCAACGGCTGAAACGGCTTCGTATAATACTTAATATTTATTTTGGTCATCCGAAACCTATCTTCAATACCTAAGTAAACAACAGGAGTTTACCAGCCAAGTTTACTGCTTAATTAGGCTGCATTTACTGATAACAATTGGCAAATCATTTTTGCTTAGATGGAAAGAGATTCTGAACCGTTGCAATAATGCATAGAGAAAATTTGCAAACTTAGAAATGATAGACGTAAAGGTTGAAAGTTTTCCGCTCAGAGTGAGCAATCAGTTGAGTATTAACGTGTGTATTTTAAGAGGTTTCTGAAATTTTAGTTGAGAAACATGCCATTAAATACTAAATAAGTATTTCTAATGGCTTAACCAGGTAGCAGTGAAATTATTACAGAATTATGTTTTCAATCGTTTCAGATCAGAAATACCAGCTATGCATCACAATTTTCACAAGAGTATAAAATTTTCCTGAAAATTATTTCAAGAAAAGTAGCAATATACGTATTTTTTTTAAATAGATCTGGAAAACCAAATATTTGTTTTAAGCTAGCATAATAAGTAGGCAATGTATGTAGCGGAAGTTCGTTATTATGAGAAAAACAAATTTGCACTTTGCCACAGATTTATTTGTAATGTACTACTAGCACGTCGTGGAAAAATCCACATCAGTTTTTCTAATAAGGTAATACGTACTTACATTACTGCCGGCATTGGATTCAAATCTTTGAACTTGAAGCTTGAGCCTTAATAGGGTGCCAATTGATTTCAATCTCTTCATAAGACTCCGTCGATGTGCCCACCTACGTTTCCAGATAGCCGTTTCCGTGGAAACAGGGACTGAGGATTTTACACTTTTAGCCATGAGTAGATTTACTGTATGGCTAGGAAGCAGGAATTTTTCTCTCGGTTGTTGCCCTTGTGATCTTCACGTATTTTATCAGTCATGAAGATGGAGGTATGAAAAACAAATGTAGGCACGTATTAATTTGGAATGAAAGTAAATCGGTCAATAAAGTAACATAACTATCAAGTGATATTATTTTCCATTAGTTTAAACCGATTACATTGCAAAAATCAATTCAAATCCTTCTCAGATCGTTGTTGGCACAAAATGATGAGATGTCCCACTCGGAAGTACAAAGACAGTCGAGAAATAAATTCGGAACATTCAGACATGGCCGAAAAATCACCTTAAAATACATGTTTGGTCTTATAATTGGCATTTTTCTTACTTAAATCCAATCGCAGAAGGTTCACGGAACATGTATTTGATTTGAATTTTAGTCACTCTTAATTTAAGTTGAATGCACGAAAATGCCCGCCGTAGAATTGATGAGTTCACTTCGGGCAATTTCTGTTTGATTAATTTATTCCGAATATACTTCAATTAACACAGTGTAATATTGAGATATTTCCGAGGGCCTAACTTTTTTCCATTTATCCTTCCCTTCATCAAACCAATCAAAGACTAACCGCCAAGCGGTCACATAATACGTCACAGAGTAAATAAATTTGAATGAAAGTTGAAATTTTTTATCATCTAGTAAATCTAGAACTGAATCCGCGTATAGCATAGCTATCGCATGGTATTTTCCGTCCCGAGCCTATTACCCCCCCCCCCCACCCTGCATCAACCCTTTCCTCCCCCTCCACTCAATAGTCCATCGGGCAAGACGGGACGTCGCCTGAGCCTAGTCACTCAAATGCATCATTTCCGGCCCGTCTTACGTTAATCCCGTTTTTCTAGTCATAGCCGCCTCGTGTTTATTTCCCCGCTAATCTGTACTTGAAATATTACCCTTCCGGCAACCGCAAGGGCGTGTGGTTTTGGCCATTGAGAAGGGGATTACTAACACCAGCAAGAATATTATGCATGTTCCATGGTAGCAAAAAGGAAAAAAAAGTATCAGCGTGATCGACAAGTGTTTAAGTGACGCACACTTACTTAGTATATTTAGAAGTAGTGCCAATACTAGTCCATCAATTCTTGATATCCTAAAACCCGTGCAATGTGATACATTATGGCTGTCATTTATGTTTTTGATTAATTAACACCAACTAATTTGATCAAGCGTCTGTCAACAAAACTTTAATAAATTATTGTGCTATTGAAGTAGTGACTTTTTCTGCAATTTTTTTCATCAATAGGTATCTCGATAGGACCATGCATTTTCCGATTTCTCCCATATTATTTTATGTTAAGGCGACTTGAAACTTATTCTAAGACACATATGTGCTCAAGCGAAACTCAACTCGTTTATAACGACATCAAATTCCAAATTTTAACGGTAGAAACGTTATCTACAGCAAGTGGATGTTACGGGATCCTGGCCGATTAGCACGAACACGATTAAAAATAACATTTACGGCTGAACTGAAGACAGTTTATCACCGAAAGGCTATCAATTTCTTAAAAATGTCCATTCCCAAGGAACTTTGTTACACCGGATCATTTTTTTCTAACATAATTTCTCAAATACGTATGCCACTCACCAGTCTTAAACCTAACACATATGAAAAATTAATACTATTAGTTTATGTATCGAATTTCTACGTCCTTTATACCCTTTCTGCCGCATCGTTGAGTACACAAAGCAATAATAAAATGGATTGTCATTATAATAAAAGATAACACTAGTCAATTTTCACACATAATTTAATACAAAGACCACGGTTGCAATACACTACTGTCAACATCAACACTCGTCTTTGATATAATACTGCTTTGATACCATATTTGATGTAAGAAATTAAGTGAGTAAATTTATTTGTATTATCCTTTAAATAATAGAAATTAAATATGTATATAAAGAGCTGCATGATACTCCATTCAAGTTCATTTCACTTGATCCACTCATTACCCATTTAGCGAGTACAAATAAGGTTGAAGAAGGATAAGGTCTGTCCAAAAGTAGTGGGACTGGGTTGATTTAAAAAAATGTGTTACCAGAATTGGAAATTACCTTAGCAGCATTGGAATGCCACTAAGTTCCCTCGTCACGACCTGTTTTAACGCTTCCAACGAGCCATGATTTATTTATTCATTTATTTTTGAGGTCGAAGGGCGTCCTGAAGGCTCGGCGTCTTCAGCATCTTCTCTATCCTCCCGAAACAGATTGTGCTGATCAAAAGCACTCAATCTTCCCATGGCGTTATCACCATATGCTGCCTTGAGCATATGATGAGTCCCTTTCCCGGTTTTGCCCAGTTTCATGCAAAAGATAATGCCATAGTGCTGTTCCAATAACCGGTTCATGACGGAGCGAAACGAGGTCACGTTATGGAGGTTTCGCAAATGAACGATTCGTACTCTGCAAAGGCTGGAAGCCAACTGCCACCGGCCTCCAGCCTTTCCAGAGACTCCCCTCCCTCGAACCCAGCCAGAGAAACCACCGCCCGTCCGTCTATCCGGGAAAAAATAAGTCCAACTACTTTTGGGACAGACCTTGTATTCTTCTTCGATGAAAACCTTTGGAAAAATTTAGAACAGTAATAAGTTTCACAAAAAGGAAGACAAATGAAGATGTTGGCGCTCGGTTTGGTACCACGACAAGTATAGGCGTGTTACATGAAGACGGTCCTTTTCCATGAAGATCCCATCAAAGCCATGGCCACGACACATGAGGAATGTTGGTGCGCGATAGGTTTAACATCTGAAATTGTCTTATATAGTCAATAATAAGTTTGGGACGGATAGCGTTGGGACAAATTGTGCTCTTTTTAAAAGATGAAAAATCAGAGGCAGGCGTGAATGGACGGATCACCATAATTTCCTATGTTTTTAAATTATCATTGTATTACTGGCTGAAATACCCGCCATTTTTCCTATACTCGAATACTGAATAATAGTTCCATAATTGAAGAGGAATTCATAAAATCACGGGCAGTATGGCCCCAGAGTCTGAAAAATCGTATATCTTTAGAGAATATTTACAAAGCAACACATTTTTTCATCATCACGGATTACAGATCATCAGAAGCAAACAGAAAATAAATTTCAGTTATAAACACAAACCGTTATTGCCTACTCAAGCAAAATTTATGGTTCATAAAAGGCATTCCCAGAATCAGATGCGGATAAGCTCGCGTAAGCAGGGGCCAGTCATGTCCGAATTGGTTAATAAGTTATCATACAGCTATCTACATCTACACAATATCCAGCGACGCATCGCAAGGGGGGATGGCAGGGGAATAAATAATATCTCATTATTAGGGAGGCCAAATACTTTATGGAGGATATCCATCCAGGACTCCATGATTTGCAACATCACAGAGGACGTAACGCAAGTCAAATTTCACATTGGAGGACCAACACCTTAGCTCACCGATAGAAGTGATCTGACAAAAATTGCAGTACTGTTGGCATACCATGAGCAATTTAACGGGTAACAATAATATTCCACGGGTCGTAGCTTCATTCATATCTTAGTGATGTGAATATGCAGACGATGGAACGCTTAACATATTCTGCAAGGGTTCTGTCTCTACTATGAGTCGTAAGATTTACCTTGGGGGACCGTTTCCGGAACTCATGAGAGGTAATCTGGCCTTCAACAAAACAGCAGAACTCTACGAGAGTTTATTATGGTGTGTGGCACAACGGAACGACAGATTTTAAGTGGCAAGTGTCCCTCACTAAGGAGAAACACCAAGTACAAACAAAATCAATTGATCGAACGCTGTACTTGAACGCGATCCTATTTTACTTCCGTTCAATTTTATTTCCCAAAATTTTAAGGTCGGATACTTTCTAAAAGATCGTCCATGAACTTCCAATGAGTACATTTTGTCGTAAAATGTCTCTTTTTGCAGCATCTTTCTCAAGGTTGGACGTGAAATATCATGTGCGGAGCGTGTGAAGGTTGAGTACAAACCTCAAAGACACATCATGATGCTATTTAACAGTTTATTGAAGGATTAGAAATGTAATTTCCTCCATTTTCTTTGAATATTCAGCCATAAATTGACCTATTATGAATAATTTGCCCCAGAATGTCCTACTCCTTATATTTATGGAGGTCTGTTTCAAAGCGCTACCTTGAAACATGATTAGGATATTTACAGGACCACACCAAATCAACACAATTACCGTACTCCGTATTTCTAGATGCCACTGCGCGGAGGTGAAAACGCCGCATATTGTTAAATTGATTTTTATTCCGCGGGACACAGTCCGCAGCAACGTTTCCCATGAAACCATCCCAGAAATTTTCAGGGAAAATCGTGATTTAAGTTATTCCCTAACTTACAGCGTTGGCAGCAATAGTTTTTACGCTAAGCAATATTTGAATAAAATTTAAGTAATGCTTTTTGTATAAGAGCATTCGTCAAAAATCAAATAGATGTGAGAATTCAAAACTTTTAATTTCAGAATCTAAAACATACTACTATTTTCTATGATAAAATATATTTTCCTAAATTCATTTCCCTTGAAATTTATAAATAGAATGAGTGGTTAATTCGGACGTTTTCAGAAGCAAATTTAGAGCATTTCTATAGATTACCATTTGGTATGTGCTCATCCAACATTTGAAAGTGAAATTGCGAAATTTGGAAGAATGCAAGGACCAAAAAACAATAGTCTTAATTTTCCATTGGTCCCTTCTGGTTTTTTTTTGATTTTAGCTGCGACGACGATACTTGTGAGACGGATTACTAGGAATCCGTTCGACGATATAATGCTAAGAAATGCAAAAAAACCACAAAATCCAGTCATGCTGGTAAGTTACGCCATTTTCGATCCAGCCCAAGGCCTTGGATACCGCCTTCGAATGTGAAATACCATTGATGTGGCAGGTGGAGACTTCATATGCATTGCACATTACCTTTGTGGGATGTATGTATATTGCTGCTGCTCAACCCACACACCGCCTGCTACTTCCAATTCTTATTTTCCGACAACCACGTGTTTTACAGGTCAGAGTCTGACCTGAAGAAGGCCTCAGAGAAGGCCGAAAGCTCAAACAATCTAAACTGCGAGTGTCCTTTTACGTGTTATCTATTTTATTTTGTGTTCTATTGTGCCGTCCAAATTTCATATAAAAATATAAAACTTTTTGAAAGTCTCACGGACGTTAATAATAATGTATAACACTTGGCACTAGTGGGCACAGACAAAAACACACAAAAAAGAGACTCACTATTTTTCGAACTTTCGGTGGTCGTGGCCACCTTTATCAAGGAAGAGAGGGACAGAACTCATATCCCTCTCTTCCTTGATAAAGGTGGCCACGACCGCCGAAAATTCGAAAAATAGTGAGTCTCTTTTTTGTGTGTTTCTGTGTGTTTTTGTCTGTGTCCACTAGTGCTAAGTGTTATACATTATATATATATATATATATATATATATATATGACATTTGGACGTATACATATATATATATATATATATATATATATATATAATGCATACATACATATAAAAACCATAAACACAGTACTCAACCTGAAGTTCGTTTTGGTAGGTGATGGTCCTTTGGTAGTTCACCCAGTACTAGACCCGACGGCGTGTGAAATTCACACATCATGGTAAGGGTGCCAGTTCCTATCCCTGTGCTGGTTATGGTTTTTCCAGGAAGACCTGGTACCCGAAAAATCACATAGCTTGGGTGGGGCTGCAGGTGCCAGAATGCCTTGCTCGGGATTAAAACCCGGGCCCCTCCGGTCAGCAGTCCAACGCTCTACCCCCTGGACAACCGCGACCCACTATATATGTATATATACCTGTATACACACACACACACACACCTATATATATATATATATATATATATATATATATATATATATATATAATATATTGCGGGATAATGTAATATTTGAGGTGTTTACTTTCAGAGAACAAAATGGATCAATTATCATCGCTTCTTGAAGGTCCTTTTTCCGAACTTTCAACACGGCAAGGAGAATAAAAATAGTATTTGTGCTTAGAATAATGGTAGTGAATAGAAAGCAACTCTGAGAAAACCTAAACCAATGAAAAAATGATGGATGGCGAAAGCTGGGCAAACTCTGGGTCAATGCCAGGCAGAATCAGGACAATTTGTAAATGGCAGGAATGAACAAGAATCCACCCAGAAATTATTTTCAAACAAAACGTTCACTCTGGTCGTTCATTAAGTCATCAATTCGAACCCATGGGCAGCCTCCGAAGCTTACTAACAGCGAATAGGCAAACATTATAATTAAACAATGTCATTAAATTTTCTTAGCGGATGTTATAATTTCAATGGTAATAACCCCTATTAATCTTTCGATTAACGAATGCGCTCTTTTCAGCTCATTTCCCTGAATACTATATTTCGGTTGCCAAGCTGGTAGATTTTTTCCTTCTTGACCACCACCAAAATAACTTCGTCACTCGCGCTAACATGCCGTGGGAAAGGTGACTCTCGGGTGAAGTGGGCTCATGAAGTTGATAACTGGAGGGGAGTGAGAAAAGAAGGTGAATCCGTCAGCTAGCCTGATAAACCGTCAAATTTTCTGAAATCATGATATCTCGATGGGATGTTTACCTACATATTCACCCGAGTAGGGTCGCTCAATGTCTGGCAAGGGGCAACCTAGGCAAGACAAGGACCGAATTTTCTCTTTAATTTATTTTTAATAGGAAAGCAGCTCACTTAAATGTACGGGGGACTTGGGACGCTGAGAACGAATGACATTCGTAAGGAGATCTGTAGACATTTTTATAAGATGGTTAAAAAAACCATGAAACTATTACGTTTCTTAACACAGCTTTCCCAGTAGCTCATACACTTCGGTTTAACTAATTTGTATTTAAAATGCATAGATTCATGTCATTTAAGAAATATTTAATTGTGTACCAGTCATGAAAATACTACCATGGAAAAAGGTTTACGCCTAAATCATTAAATTAATTGTAAATTTCTGAAACAGTTGACGTAACCACTGAAACATACACAACGCAGTTAAGCACCTGATGTTCTATCAAATAATGCAAATAAAATTTGAAATCTATTTGAAAATGAGTGAGTAAATCAATTATCCATTTACTGGGATGGTGATATTGGAAATATACTCCAAAGATAAGCTAAAAAATGACTAAAAATCATCTTTTTTGTTGCTGCTTGCGATAGCCACTGAATTATCAGAATGAAAAAGTCAATACAAGCGATGGCCCTCTTATTAAATAATAAAATGCAACAAATAAGCTTTTCCAGCAATAATTGTTTTAGTTTTGACAAGGACGAAGGATGGAGATTTGAGAAGGAGACAATTAGTGCGATATTATATGTAGTTAGTGTCCTTCCATGCTTTCCAACAGAAATATTTTTTTCCTTTCATTAGTTTCCTTCTACTTTAATGGATAAAAGAAGGAATCCTAAGTTTAACAGTTAGATAATTCTTTTTTGATAGTAATTTCGAGATTAGCTTGTCCGACGGTAAGTAGTTTAAAAAAATTGGATTATTTATCGAAATAATTCTTTATTTCCACTAAAATTATAACTCAAATTTTGGAATGTCCACGATTTTTTTGAAAGCCTCGACGAAAATACTTGTCCTCCTTTTTGTAACACCTAACCTTTCATGATATGCCAAACTAAGAAAATATATCAGGTGAAACCAAAATAATAAAAAAATACTAAATAAATGAATGGAGAATTGGCGACGTTATCATGTCAGCTTTAGCCACAGTTTGTTTTCTTGATTGTCTTAGCTAAGCGAAAGACTTCCTTAAGCTTAAAACGTTTTAGCAACACTTTGTGTGCAGAAATTGAGAGAACACTCTTCGACCCTAATACGGAAAATTCATGCAAACCCACAGGCTTATTTAGAATATGGATCCCTAACTCAAACCTCTAACGACTGAGGGATTACACTCGTGTGTTCAGGAAGGAAAAAAATTGACTTTCAAAATATTAAATGTAAAGACACAACAGAAAGCTCGCGGTAATTGCACGGCTAATTCTAAGATGCGCTCAGCTGACGAGGAAAATAATACGCTGACGTCATGCTATTATACGTGGTTGACAATGACCAGCAATAATGACACCCAGAAGCTCTCTCATATGCTTCTATTTAGGGATAAGAATAATCGCGAGTAAGTTGACTTAAGTTGCCGGCGAACGCAATAGATTACGATGAAGGAACTTGACCTATATGCTCAGGCATTAGGAGAGCCGCAACTATCTAAATTAAGGGCGTCTAAATAAGAATGGTTAGAATAAATTACACCCATACGATCACCATATTCAAGAATTTAATTATGAAGCATCCAAAACTCCCAATGATTATTCCACATTTACCATTTGTAATAATAGCTATACTGATTTTGATTACAGGATATTAAATCTCCTGAGAAACTGTTCGAATATAATCTAAACGACTCTACGTACGCACACGAATATACGTGTATGTAACATACACGTATATACATGCGAACCAATAGAGATCGCAAGGTCCTTGCTAGGCTCATTTCCATAGAGTTCAAGCAGTAGATAAGAAAATACTCAAACGAATTTCAACTTTAATCATTTCATGGGGCACTTTAATTCTTCTCTAAATTAAAGTTTTAATTGTCATCCTAGAAAATTCCACTCGGGATGAGCGCATTGCTTTGAAATGAATCCGTCCTTTATAAGGTTATTGTTGAACGCATGGAGGAATCAAAGTCGGGAAACAAGATAACCGGTTACATTACAGATTAATCAAAGTGCCGACTGCTTGGGGACATTCTGAGCATTGCAAAAAATTCTGCTCACTGCAGGCGGAGAGAGTTTTATGCGTCTCATTTGCTCTCTGTCCTCCTTTCGCGCTTCATTATATTGGAATGAAAATTCTCGGAGGGCATTAAACACAAGTGTGAGAAGTTAGGGCATGTTGAGTGTCCGTTTTACATTTCTTAGAGGAGAGTTCATTTACACACTTTTATGCGGCAAAGAAGAGAAATGTTAACACAGTGGGTAGGGCGTATGGATACGTATCCGAGGATCCCAGGTTCATGTATACAGATGAACATCAATGGACAAGCAAATATAAAAGCCAAGAATTGAATGTTATAGAAAACTGCAATTATCAACCCAAAGTCGGTTTGATGCGTTGGGGTAGAGCTCATCCAATACAGCGTACTAATACGGGGTACTTTCTGGTTGATGCATATCGATGCACCAGCATGCGGTTGGTTTAATGCATCCAGGGAAGAATGATCATAGCGATACGAGTTCCTCTAAGAGGAATCTTGAACACGAAAACTTAGCGCAAACCACCGTGTGAAACACAAAGTTTCGTTTGACAGGTGAGGGTAGAGTCGCCCTCATACCAAGCCCAGCGGCGTGTGAAATTCGCAAGTCGGAGTAGGGGGGTCAGTTCCTTTCCCTGTACCACCTGTGGCTTCCTAGGAGGATCTAGTACCCTTAAAGATCAGGTAAACAGCTTGGCTGAACCTGCGGATGCTTATGTATAACAGCGTGGGAAACCGAATGACGGTGGCATGCGCACACAAACTGGACATCAAACCCTGAATATATGAATTCCACACGCCTTACGTCTGACGGGGGTGAGTTCTACCTTCCTCCGTCTGAGTCAACAGCTAGATTGATTACTGCGGGTGAATGTGGCAAAGCTTGAGGAATTAGTTCCAGGTAGTAGTGGGGAGAGAGGCAGGTAACCTTCCGCTAAAAGGTGTCACATTGGATCTAATTTCATAAGAACAATAAGGGTGATCTATTACTCCTTCATAATATGCCAATCTCAGGAAAATAATATATTACTCATTACCAATTTTTACTGAACGGGACATTAATTAAAGAGTAAAGACTACTAATATTTCCTGGATTAGCATGCATCTAATACAATGAATATGTTCATGAATACAATGAATATTTCGGTAGTAGTATGGATCATGAAATTTATTTGATAACACAGATTTTACAGCAAGATGAGGAATCGCATTAGATAACGCACTGTGCTCGAAAGAGTAGCCTTCGTTTTAATATGAATATCTGCCTCTCGGCTCCGCATTATAATTTAAAATGGTTTCACACAAGTATATTCAGTACAAGCTAGATTTGTCAAAATCTCATGAAAAAAGTTATTTACTTCATTACAGAAAGTGGTTTCAAAAGTTAAAATGTTCACATTACTAGAATACTGTCTTGATCAAGAAGGAAATTCCAAGAATACTGTCTTGATCAAGAAGGAAATTCCAAGAATACAGCCTTGATCATGAAGGAAATTATTGAAATTCATTTAACATGAGACAACTGAACATTATGGCAGAAAAAACTTATAAATTAATTTTCCCATATTATACGGAATGAGAAAAACTAAGCATTTTCAACTAAAACATCTGTGTTTTGTCACACACTCATACTAGTTTTGAATGTGATTTCAAACAACTGCCTGTCTAACTTGGAATGAACGCTGGCTACTAATCACGTTCTACATTGAAGTATTTCAAATTTTATGCCGCGATGAATTGTATTTACAAAATAGATCTTCGATCTGTATACAACTGTCGATACAAGGGACATTCTAAAAATTTAATTTCAAAGAAAGAGACACTCAATTCTAAATAACGTCCCGACTATTTAATTCGGCCAGTTGACGAATTCAGCCCAACAAATGGAAATCAAGACGACAGGACCCAAAACGAAGCTTTATTCACCGACCCCAGCATTCAATGAGTCAATACGATATTAGATAGTGGAATTATTTTGATAGAATTATTAATTGCGGACTGAACTGTTGCAATAACCCAAGGTGAATCGGCTTTTTTATATAATCGCTAGGTAATTTACAAAAAGTAATTAAATTTTAAATTTATAAATCATATGAATTGTGTATGTTTAAAATCATTATTGTAATAATTTTTTTGATGCACACCTACTTCATATTAAGTCAAACTTGACAAATGATTTCCCCTTCAGGCCCTTAGACATAGAATCTTTTGGTTTATTTTGAAACTTTTACGGTCCTAATCACGGCCTAAAACACGCGATGATTTACTTTAAAGCAATGCATACTATAGTAGTGCAGCTTAAGTAGTATGCTAATGCATGCTATAGTAAATTACTCAATCAAGCTGTGTGATTTTTCGGGAGCCAGATCTTCCTGGGAGACTCTAGCACAGGGAAAGGAACTGACCCTCCTACCCTGAAATGTGAATTTCAGACGCTGTCGGGCTTAGTACTGGGTAAACTCTATCATCACCTACCAAACCGACCTTCATGTAGATGACTGTGTTTATGGCTTTTTACAGTAAATTACGCACAGAAAAACAATTACGATACAAAAAGAGAATCGATCATCTTGGCAGAGAATTCATCTTTCATAATATTTCTCAAGTTTGCATCAATCAAGTTTTCAAGTTCCAACATAGGATATGCAAAAATTAGGGCAAAGTTTGCATTGCAAGTTTTGTATGCTCCCTTCCTATTCACAATTATCTCAACATAAAAATATTAGATGTGCATTTCCATATTATAGCAAGTAATACATTATTTGTCGGTTTGAATACATGATTCCTTTTTTCTCGCTCTTAATTTAATTATTACTTCAAAGAAGATAATATTTTAAATTTCATTAGGCACACTTTAAAACGATAGCTGCTAATGACGCCTGTATAATATTGAACAATAGTCAATGCCATGGTTCTGAACTAAGCAAAGGGTTCCGTGCCACACATTATATCACAAAGTTAATACGGTAGACTAATTTGAAAAGTAGGAGGCTATCAGAGGAAATGAGTAACCTAGCATATGGGGAAACAGCAGAGAGTATAGATTTGAATGAGAACAGCGTGAATTCTATTTGCAGTAATGTGAAAACACAATCGGGGGAATTCAGCCATCGTTTCCATTCCTAGGGCCCAACACCAAACAAAAACCTAATTTATTTCCGTTGTTTTCGGGTGGCTACACACAATCCGAAGTTCCCCGAAATCTTATAGGAGAGACCGAAATTCCACCGTTTGTGTGATGAGAGCCCAGCACCCCAGCCATTAATGTCCGATTAAATGAAAAGATTGAACATTTTTTCGCCCACAAAATAGAAATATCACTCAGGATTTGTAACTTTGGTGCATTCATGTCTACATCAGTCAAATTTATTCCTTCAAGTGCAAAAATACTCCAAACAAACTAATGAGCGTTTCTAAATATCCACATAACTTCAGCTATATTTGATAATTATACGAAGTAGCAGGAGTAGATTTAGGGGAGGCGACCGACACCTAAGGGGTGATCATTGCACCATAAGGCGTGAATGGGAAAGCAAGAAGGTTGGAGAGAAACCCGGCGTCGGCATTAGCCTACTTTTAACGAAAGGCGCCAAGGGGTCCGCAGTTTAACGTCCCATCCGACAGACGACGCACTCACTCAAAGTGCTCTCCACAAAGCACTTCAAGAAGGGATCGGGATTCCATTGACAAATTTTTATCTCCAGGATTTGAACCCAGTACCCAGTCCAGTGGGAAACCAGGATGTTCAACCAGGATCGGGTTAGCCGCAACATCCCGATCTTGATTTTATTCTAAAAAATTTACCGACTTATCTAAATTGACTATCTTATTGACTCTATTTACGTCAAATGAAACCGACTTTGTTTCTATTTAACACGTTTTCAAAATTTGGGAACTCATTCTTACGATTTCGTATTTAGTTGGAAGATTGATCGCATAAAGCGCTGATATCGACTTGAGGTTTGTTTTCACTTACAAGTTCGAAGAATCAACACAGAATCACATTGGCGCATGGCGGTGTATTCAAATACTTACCATTTTGAAAGAATTCGTCTTCTTCAAGTATGCGGACATAAAATCTGGTAAGAAAAACTACGTTACTACTTAATTTATGACCCACTATAATATTTTTTCAGATTTGAATCGATTTTTTCCAGTATGACCGGGGATTTACGCTATTAGTTTAAATTCTTTTATTATCATTTGCCTTTCCTAATTCCAAGCGTAAAGTTACGCATTATCAAATCTCCATTTTACTAATGATTAATTTTTCCCAATACTTAATTCGCCAAAAATTTCGACTTTTACGGCAATTACAAAAAAGATGAAATAGTAAAAGCTAGGGTAGCATTTATGAGAAATATATTTGGCCGGAAGATTTTGTCAGATCAGTAATAGTTTCTATTCCAAAAAAAGGTGAAGGTTACATCATGGGAGGGCTAAAAGAACAATAAGTTTGATTCCGCTTGCAGCTTAAGTGGTTTTCAGGGTCATTAACAAGAGAATGGAGAGCAGAGAAAATTATTACTTAGGGGATGATAAATTTGGATACGGGAAAGGGAGATTCACGCGAGATGCCATTGCAGTAATCAGGGTACTAATAGAGAGGAATAATGAATACAATCAGGATGTATTTGCATGTTTCGTAGATTTAAAAAGGCGTTTTATAGAGTAAATTGCGAAAAAAGTGATGAATATATTGCAGAAAATAGCAATTGATTGGAGGGACTAATACGCAGAATGTACACTTATCCGACTGCTCAGGTGTGAGTGGGGAACGGGCAGTCCATATGGGAAGTGTTGGGAAGAGGTGTAAGGCAGGGTTATCCATTATCCCCGGTGCTATTCGACGTATTTGTGGAGGAAATGATTAAAGAGGCATGGGAAGAACTGGAGATAGGAATGAAAGTCGAAGGGGAATCCGTAAAAATCAGTTAGGTTTGCTAATGACCAAGCTCTAGTTTGTCAGATAATCAAGGGGTTGCAACCATTGATGAGTGATTTGGAAATTCAGTGCAATAGATATGGGATAAGAATCAATACAAATAAAACAAAGGTTATATGATTTTCAAGAAAGAGAAATGGTTAAGGTGAAAATTAAAATATGAGGGCAAAAACTAGAGCAGTTTAGAACAGTTTACGAATCTCGGAAGGGTTTTTACCCAAAATGGTCAAAGTAACATGTTATGATGTTAAGATGTTAAGAAAAGGCTCGCTAAAACTTTCATAAGGCTAAAGCTTTCTACGGCACGGGAACATGGTTATTGATGGAAGATGGTAGCAGAAGATTGGAGGCTTTTGAAATGTGGGTGTGGAGAAGGATGGAAAAGGCGGAATGGACCAAAAAGAAAACCAACGAGGAAGTGCTAGGTATGGTGGGTGAAGAGAGGGGATCGTTGGGAGAAATCCTAAGGAGGTAGGAAAAATGGATGAAAGTCGTATTAATCGGCAGTGGGATGTTGAAGACAGCAGTAGAGGAGAGAATGTTAGGCAAAGGAGGAAATAGTATCGGTATGTTGGACGAAATGAAGGGAGGAAGGCTGTATCCAGAATTGAAGAAGAGCTTGCATATGAAGATGAAGAGGGACTTCTTATTGAGTGGGATGTTGAGTTGTATTTTTTTGGGAGAGACAAGAGAATCGTTTGATGGCTTGTGACCATTCAAAACCTAACTTAACAGGTAGTTTGCCTATAATAATCCTTTGATTAATCTTTTCGTTAGTATCTGCGTATATGCGTGTGAGTTTGACAAATTGTATCGCCAAAAATTTCTTCTTCCAAGCAAAAGCTAGAAAAAGGTATGATGAGCGGCGATCGATAAGGTAACGGAAACTGGTCACTAGATCCATCAATCTGCAATGCTCGACTACGGAAGCTATATTTACAGTTGTCGAGCGTTGTGAAATCCCGTACCATAGTCACTTGAACTGAGAGGAACAACTTCATTGCATCACCTTGTGCTCTCGTGGACTTTTAGAGTGGTAGTCTAAACAAAAATTTCGCAGTGGCTGCAGCATTGCAATGATGACCTTACATATTAGATCTTAGCGACTTGATATTTTGATACATCAGTGCCACATTAGGCACGTGTCTTAGTGAGTGCTTGAAATATACCTTCTGAAGCCCTCATGAAATCAATCCATCAAAATGTTTATGCTATTTATATCGCAATTAAAATTTTCAAGTTTAGTAGACTTAACCACATGATTACTATTGAAAAACTAAGATAATCAAAGCCTCTCAATATAGTTAAAATAATATTTGGTACTAAACAACAGTTAGTAGGACATGCGTTTGACTCAGGAGTTAGTAACTTTGCATCAAAGCAGCGTATACGCCTTAATGCTTAAATAATGGCCTAGTAAGAACATTGAGTAATACTAATATTTGCTCTTCGTATTCAAACCTCATGCTGAATTAAATATTTTTGACGTTAAAGATTAATTACTGAGTCAATGAGTTGTATTCTTGTCCGTGGAGGGTGACCCTATCCTTTTGGCTGCATAAATCGCTTCGATCCAAAGTAATCTATCTATTAATCGCACATTTGGACGATCCAAAACAATTATTACCTACTACGTATCGCGTGGACTTCCTCCAGTTTTTCCTAGTTTGTTTCCTTCTCAGGTCTTCGTACCTTATAACTATTTTCATGCCGTCAAGGAAGCTCATCTTCCTTCCTCCAACCCTTTTAGCTTAATATTCGCTCACCTTACATCACGGCCTTAAACATGCCACCACCTCTCAATGTTTCCTCGAATTAATTTTTTCTTTTTCCACGGATTCTTCTCTCCCACAAAATTTAAAACGTCAATAGTAATACTATCTATTCGAAATACATTTTGAATTCTCCTGCATATCCACATCTCAAAGGTTTCTAATCTTTGCTCATCCTCTTGTCCCAAAATCCACCTTAATGGGTCCATACAGTCCTTCGCTTCATGTTAGTGTTTACTATTTTATTCTAGCTATAATTGCTTATTTCGCCAAAGTTGAATTTATCTGCACATGTCATTACTACAATGCAAATTTTCCTCCAAAGCTGCTATCTCACAAAGCTGCTATGAAGCCTCCCATTTTAGTATTTCCATTTAAACTTCCTTATTCTTGAGAATTTCATTATTTTGGTTGTCTGATGGTTGATTTTCATCTCATTCTCATTACATTTCTCCTGTGCTGCAGCCAACAATAACTACAATTCTTTACCCCTCGAGCTAACAATTTCTCTCCATGGCATTTTAAATCATTCAGTTGCATTTATGTTAAAAGGAGCTACCGGTGATATAAAACCCCTGTCTCAAACCCCTCAATATAATTTTCCACTCCCTGAGTCTTAAAATTGGCTAAATGTAGTCTCCTGGCCAGATTTCTTCCTCAAAAATACACCGATCAGATTCCAATAAATACATTTCTTCCATTTTTCTCTTACCTCTTCAGAAAATCTGTGGGGAAAGTACACATTCCTAGTGTCGAATGCTATAATGCATTTCCCTCAGCGCTTTTTTCACTTGGGTAGTAGTACTTTTAGGGGAGGCGACCGACATCTAAGGTCATTTACGCCATTAAGGATGAATGGGAAAGAAAAGGTGGAAGGAACCCGGCTTCGGCATTACACTACTCTTGTCAAAAGGGGCCAAGGAGTCTGCAGTTTGACGTCATATCCGACGGACGTCGTACTCACTCAGAGTGCTCTCCACAAAGCATCTCAAGTAGGGATCGGGATACCACTGAAAAATATCTGCCACCTACGGCATTCGAACCCGGGCCCTCTCGGTGGGAACGTCTGTACGTTAGACTCCACACCATCCCGTTTTCCGTAACTAGCTGGTAATAACTTCGTCACATTCCCCTTTCTTTCTAGGATGACTGGTCCAGTCTCTTCACCATAAAGTTTTTCTGCATATTATTTTCACCTTTTCTACATTTCCTCCGACTCCTTTAATTCTTCATTCCTTGTATGAACACTTGAATTAATTGTTTATCAAACGCCGCAAGTATTTGAAAGAGTTTCCCCTGGCTCCCATTGCATTCCATGTCTGTCTTCGAATTGCTACTGAATGGTCCACCAGAAAAGAAATATAAATTTAATATCACATCCGGTGCGACGAAACGCTCAATATTGAATTATTTTTTCAACAATAAAACCATTAGATAGAATGGCAATCATTTATCATATTATTTAAAAATAAAGCATTAATATACCACATTTTACTATGAATTGATATGCAATAACTATGAGAACATACTTTTTATCTGGATCGACTGCTAAAATATATGTACGCAGATAGTCCTTGTGCAGTTCATTTAATGGAAATTCGGCAGTGAAATTTTTGAGAAAGTGGCATAAGAAACTACGAGAAATAAGTGAAATTTAAGTGCCACAAAAATTGGTATTCAAAGAAAGAATTTTATTAATTTTGTATGAAATCCACTAAACCGGTTTGTCGCGAAAATTTGTCTCGGAGAACCATATGATTAATCATTTTATTAGAATAAATTCAGATTTTAAGAACCAGAAAAATAAAATGGAGAGCCAAAAGAAGTTCAACCAGTAGCTGGTTGATGGTTCTATGATATAAATAAATAAAATAATTGACTTACTACTCTCAATTTTCGGAAGGAATAGCTAAAATATTAATTTATGACAAGAGATGGTGAACATCAAAGTGAAATGCGTAAGAATACGCTGCCTAAATAATCATCTACTCGTACTACTTATCTTCAGAGATTTTTCCAGCTAGAAAAAATAGGTTAACATCCACCAAAATATTAAACCTATTAACATTGACAAATTCTCCTATTGGTATCTTTCTTCCCTTGAATAATTTCATATAGCTTAAGGAGGGCCTCAATCACAACTATAATTCACTTTATCGTTATTTTCAGTTATTCGTCAATTTTTTGCTAATTTAGTATTTCATGGAAATTGGAGTTAAATTGGCTACTTCTTATACTAGTGTTCAAGTATTGAATAGGTTTCTATCCAATACTTCAACTATAAGGTTCATTTAGTTAACTAAAATCATTAAGTGCAGCATGTATAAGATTTTGGGAGTGGGAAAGTTCATGAAACCTAGGGAGGCATCAAGAAGAGTCCATTACAGTTTCTATGAACAATTCACCACTTTATAAGGTTACAATGAAATAAGGACTATTACGAGGTCGATGAGGTTCTTGAAAACATTGACTGTCTCTTGAAGGCTTTGCACCTCTCGTGTGATATTATCAGTCCCATATTGGGCGAAATATTGAAAACAAGGATTCAACTTTTAAGTTTTCCTTAGTATACTAGGGAAGAATTAAAAAATTTGATCGTCGAAACATAATATTTATATTAATACCTTGCGCTAACCATCGTGATTTAAAAACATTAAGGATGTGATGCGTAAAGTAAGATCATGGCAACGATTTCCCGTGATATTTTTTCTGCTCGCGAAACTTAATTGAGACTACCGCTTCACGATGAAACAGATCGTAGATAGCTTTAAAATAAACCTAATAAACCTAAATATCCAAGTTTTTTTCCCTATTCCTATAACCTGCACTGAATTACCTTATACGAATGGGAGGTGGGATAAGTTGTGCGTATCCCTACATGGTTTGAAAAAGGGTCCTCCGACGTGGACCATAAATGCCACAATGGCCAATGACAGGCAACAACTTTCGCTCCCGTTAATGTCCACTGCTATGGTTCTGCCAAGGTTTTCCTCCTATTCCGAGAAGACTCGTGCATCTTTCCGGGCGACGTATCTTATTAGCCTAATCGAAGTCCCAAGGCATGTAACACCCAACGGGTTTCCTTGTTCGACAACTATGCACTTTGCATCCCATTGCCCACATTGAGTTCACTCCAGCAATGGCGTCGGAGGAGGAAAACGTTACTCCGGGGAAAAATACCGCGCCTCCATATGGAAAACGTGCGTCGTGGGTCGGCAGACTTTGCGGAGCTGCCTTGGGTGAGACACGCCTCGCCAGGCGTGCAGGATTATGTGAGCAGAACTTGTAAACAAACAGTGGAGAGGTTTTTGTACGGGGAAACGAAATGGTTGGGGGAACGAAGGTGGAGGGGGGACGTCGGGTGCATAGGGAATGGGTGCGTGTGGAGTGGGGGAGGAGAAAATCAAGCGTCGATTGGAATAAGTAATGGCATTACCTCGGGTCGAGCAGCCGCGGGTTAAACCAGTCCACCAGAGTCCACCGCGGGGGGAATGAGTCAGCACCTCGGGTTTTCCCCTTTCTCGTCCCCACAACGAAAATCTGGTCGGAACCGGATTGATTTGGACCTTTCCTACTTTTTATTCCCCTGGCGACGAGGAAAAACCTCTTCAAACCGGCGCGTGCTCTCGAGTCGGATGGGTTTGTCGGAATGAGGTGAAGGGGTTAAAAGAGGGTTAGGCTGGCGGCGATTCCAAATGAACGGGGCCGGGCACGAAAAATATAACATGCCGCATTGAAATGAATGAGAAGGAAAAGAGATCGCCGATTGAATGAGGAGGGTCAAGGAGGTTCGCCGGTGTATACTTGACGTAAGACATCATTCGGAGAATTTGTTTGCCATGGTTGCTGGCCACTCTAGTCCCTTCTTTCGTTTTACTTTCGTCGAGAGAATAACCGGAAAACTTTATGCTGCCAGCCACACTCCTCGAGCAAAAAAACCATGTCGAGAAGCTGCGTGCAAATAAAACGTGGTGTGGGAGATCGAAGATTGTTACATGATGCATCAACATGATTGAATTTAGTTTTACCTTAACATTTAGATAAAAACGAGGCTAACTCTTGGCCTAATTGGCGTGAAAACAGTTCAAATCATATAATCCTGTACACTTGGCAAGACGTGTTTCACCCAATGCAGCTCCGCTAAGTCTGCCAATCCACAGCACACGACTTCCAAAAAGTGATGAGGGATTTCTCCGCGAGCTGACGTTTCCCTCCTAGTTTAATAATTGGCGATAAAGTAGGAAAATGGATGGTAGAAAAGTTTTAGCGCATTTCTGGGTTTTGATAAATATTGAACCATACAACTCCAACACAAGACCCGTATTCGAAGTCAACCCTACACGCACCACTTCTATTCCCGAGGTTATTTGCAAACCTAAGGGTATTCATGTGAAATTCTCATGCGGAGTCATTAACCTCTCAAATTTGGAGGGCATTCAGAGTTTAGCGTCATGAACAACTTCGTCCGATTTGAATCCTGAATGACGGGAAATATTCTCAAAAAATGACGCTAGAAGTTGAAGATTGGTAGTTGGGGTGACAATGGAATACGAAACCTCAAAATATAATAATAAAACGCATCCATTTATGCTAATCGTACACATATACGGCGGTATGTATGATACTAAAGGCTATTTTTTTTGTATAATATCACGTAAATAACAAGCGATAATATATGTTACGGGTTTATAATCACCGCAGGTAGGTATCACTAGTGTTTAATTGAAGCAGGTTTACCATTTCAAGAAATCATTGACCGAGTACTTACAATTTGTTTTGGGTTCTTCCGATAGAGTATGACATTCTATTATTGCTCGTCACCGCACGCCATCCCAAGACCGAGGGGCAATGCAGTCTCGTGTCCTTCAATACAGATGACTTGCAAGTGAACAGCCTGCCTGCCTACCCACCAGCTGCACCAAACACCGAGAATTTAAGTTCAGCGAAAGATGATATCACTGGCCAGGAATTCGTTTAGAATTTATGAAATGGGATTTTTCCGCCAAAGAGTAAATATTTCAATTATAATCATTAACAATTTGAGAATATTAAAGATAATTAGCTACGCCTAAAGGTATATCGTCGCCAACATGACCAGAATAAATACCTATATTCAAACTAACCTAGCACTGAAAGGAATGCATGCATGAATCCATAAAATCTTAACCTAGTAAATATAGTATTTATTGATGATAAACAGCAGCAAAAGAGACATAGAAAACATGAAGGTAGTTACGGTACGTGAAACAATTATACCAGAGGTACCAATGTTGTATGTACAGGCTCATTACAGCGTCACACTTAACCTCTGCTGTCTTTTGTCATGAAAATATAATTAATACTCAGTATAAAAGCAATTGGCGTCTGTCGGATCTGAAAACATATAGTAACAAGCAAAGGTGGAAGGAAATTTGGCGATTTTATACATGCAGTTTAAGTTCCATATTGAATAGTACTGCTATTGATTTTAGCCGCGACGCAGAAATAGGCCTAAGGAATCCTGCAAATGTTACATTCACCGTTTAAAAATATATTTAGCCTGGTCATACTTTCGATTTTTGCAACACGGAAAAACCTTCTCCCGCTCTACGTTTTGATCAAAAGGCTTAGTCAAGGCCAAGTAAATAATACCAAGAACACATTCTACAATGGCATATACTATGAAGAATAAATGTTGCCAAAAAAAAAGAGCCAGACGTTAAAAGGAAAAGCCCACATTTGCATTTCATCATCTTCTTTGTTGTTGTAGCAACAGGTTCAAGTGCACATAAATCACCGTCTTTTGTTTTAAAAAATTGAAAGAGTCATTCCGAAGAAGACTCAATTCATTTTGTGGATTTGAAATTTATTTCCTCACCTAATCCTTCCCTTTCTTTTCTAACTGACAATACCGTTCGACGAGAAACAAAACTCCAGAGAAAGATTAATGGGGTATCTAGTTCTAGTTATGCATAATAATATGCATTAGGCTAAAACATATTATTTTACGTGAATATTTGTACGATTTACTGAGCAATAGAGGTAAACTCTATGTAGACCAAGAATGGACACTGAATGATATTTTGCAAGCTCCTCCTTTAAACTGATTGCGAGTAATGTTATCACACCTCCGATTTACGCCTTCCTTTAAATTAGTGGTGAGAGAAACATTAATCTGAAATTCAAAGCTCAAATGACGCAAAACTGACTTTTATAATTTGTAAGAGCTTTAACAACTCCACGTTAGGTGAAACTCTTACACGGTTGAATTCATTTCATGTACTATAAGTACTCATGTGCTTGGGATAAAAATTAAGAGTGTAGCGTAGCATATATTTACGTTTGTAGCATAATATTCTTAAAAATATTAAATTAGAAAATCCTAACGAAGAACAGATAAAACTGTATAATAAAAAGAGCAGATAAAAATTGGATAAAAGAAGAGAATCATCCAATGGAATACAGATGGAGTATCTTTGAAAGACACGATAAATAGGATCTACTCTTGAGGCTTAAGATGGATGCTTTCTCATCCATTTTTATAACTGCGGGGGCATGTTTAAAGATATGAACGTAAGTTTGATTTTTTATGTAGAACATAATTTCACCTAGAGCTTGGATGAAATAAGTGTTGATTTATTTTTTCATTCGTCAAATAGAATTCTGAATTGGCGATATCGAACAAAAATTTCCGCTATGAACTGATACATTGCATAAGGACTTGCGTGTATGCATGAGTGACCGTGTTTGTGACTTAGAGCAGAAAAATAGTCATATGAAAGTATAGACTAATATTTGTTCGTTAATACCAGGGCCCTAACGGCTCCCGCCACAACTTTTGCGGCGGAAAACTGCTTGTTGCGTATGTGTACATATAAATTTCCATGACTATTGGCGTCTCAGCACAAGATTTTGGGAAGTCACAATCTGAGAGTCAGCATATTTGCCTATCGTGACACGGCAAAATGTTTAAGACAGGTATGTAGATTTCGAAATTTAAAGTAAGCGAAGTAAAGAGCTCTCTCTCTCTCTCTCTCTCTCTATATATATATATATATATATATATATATATATATATATATACAGAGAGAGCTCTTCATATATATATATATATGTATATATATATATATATATAATATATAATATATATATATATATACAGAGAGAGCTCTTCATATATATATATAAATATATATATATATGTATATATATATATATATAATATTACATATTTTTACCATATATATAACATATATGTATATTACATATAAATTTTACCGCAGACTTGAAGGCTATCCCGAAAGCAGGGTTCCAGGCGGCAATCGAAATCTGGAATAAAACTTTGGAGGCGTTGTTTTGGCAGCCAAGGGCTGTATAAGACGATAAGCATGATTAAAGGGTGAATAAAAAAATCAAGTATTCATTCAAATATTATCATTTTTTTAACAGACCTTGTAGTGTGTGGAATATCACAAAGTTCATTTTATTGTATGCTGTGAGATGGGACTGCTCATAGCACGGCAAATGGATGTACGAGGGCGATTCAAAAACTAAGGCCCCTTATTTTTTTCACGAAAAATCAAATTTATTCTCAACTTTGTATGCATCGCAGGAAAGGCTGAGCATTTAGCTATTTTTCTTCATAGTCGCCTTGACGATAAATCACTTTTTGCAACCTTGTAAGCAGCTTTTTAATACCGGCGTCGTACCTTTCTCCCGCCGCGTCGCGAAGCCAACTGACGACTGCTTCTTGCACTTCCTCGTCTGTTTTGAATTTCTGTCCTCCAAGGTGTTATTTGAGAGCGGGAAACAAATGGTAGTCGCTAGGGGCAACGTCCGGGCTGTAAGGAGGGTGAACGATGATATCCCAGCCGAATTCATTGAGTACGGTGGTCGTTTGATGTGACACATGTGGACGTACATTGTCATGATGCAAACACACTCCTTTGGTAAGACACCTTGTTGAAACCGAGGACCTCCGACACAATATTCTACACGCAGAAGTAGCCATTCTCTTCACTAAGGCCTTCCTTTATCTCATGAAGAGTAATTCTCCGGTTATTGCGCACCATCTCGTCAATTGGAGCCACCGTTGATCCCGTCAAACTCGGCCGCCCCGACCGCTGCTCATCGTGGACGTTTTCCCGGCCATCAAAAAGCTCCCTGCTCCACTTCCGCACTTTTTGATGTCCATACACATCTAACCGTACACTTCCACTGAATGACGATGAATTTATATCGGAGAAGTAGTCGTCAGTTGGTTTCGCGACGCGGTGGGATAAAGGTACGACGCCGGTATTAAAAAGCTGCTTACATGGATGCAAAAAGTGATTGATCGTCAAGACAACTATGTAGAAAAATAGCTTAATTTAAAACCTTTCCAAATATGTACGCAAAGTTGTGAATAAATTTGATTTTTTATGAAAAAAATAGGAGACCTTACTTTTCGAATCGCCCTCATATACCGTCTAGTGTCACCACACCATCCATTTCTCCATTGCTTGCTAATATCCGGAACGTCTGTATGGTTTTTATATTGTTTTGATTAGAATTGTTTCTGTACACAAGAATATCTAGTTTTTCGAAGGGTCAAGCATATTTCATTGTTTAAACTTAAGTGTATTAGGATGCTTGTAGGAAATACTTAGTTAATTTCCACCTCAAACCTAGATAGGAATTTTCTACTGGCTCGTTATTATCAAGACTGGGTGGGCCCACACTCTTGTTTTTTTAATGATTTCTTGATACTTTGGTATTCACTTAACATTTAAGGTGACAAGTTGAGGAATACCGTATAGCAGACTCCTTGGTATTACAATGTTCACTTTTCGACTCACAGTCTAAATATAAACCGCTGCGAAAGGAGAACGTGACATACTATATGCGCACAACTGCTAACTATCCCGTAACCTTTTCAGAGCCACTCACCATGTCGTTTAAAAATGTATCGCCTGACCTTTCAAGATTTCACAACTTCGCAATTTGAAGAGAATCTGAGCTCGTGTCGTTCAACCTATTTATTCTTTTGTCATCAAAGGCGGAAGTTTCCCATTCCCCTTTGGTGTAAAGAAAGATGGAAAATTCAATTCACCGTCCGGAGAAACATGGGAAAAGGAAGAAAATAATCCTACTTAGGAATTTGCATAAATAGTATGAAAATAGACGGTAAATAGGGACAGTAAAATTTGCTCACCAAAACATTGCCCGACCATTGCAATTAAGGGAGAAGAATATGAAATTAAGAATGGCCTAAAGCATCAGGGTAAATCTTAGACAGCTAAAATATGATATTTTGGCTATCATGAATACATATACATTTCCCTGGAAAATATGTGATAGATTAAGTCCAGAAGAGATGGATTTAAGAGGTCATTTTTTCCCACGAAAGATAAGGGATCAGAAAAAAATAACGTTTGTCCGAACGCGCTTGGAGGGAAAGATTTTTTTGGGTCAAGGGTAGTCTGGTGTCTAATCACCCCCTGCCATGCACCCTAGTTGCGGCTCGCAGGTTACCATTTAAAACTAAATAAATATGACTTCATCTTCCACTTCATCCTCGCCTAACCCGTTGCTTAACAAGATAAAGGTGATCGGAAAAAATCTTGAAATCTGGAGTTTGCCATTTGAAATCAAACATATGTCCTGGTAACATAGGATAAATTTTGGTTCATTCCGTAAATTCACAATGTTTTCATTTCAGGATTAATTTAATTTTGACTTCCTAAATGTTCTCTCTTAAAAATTCAGCAATGACCTTTCGATGGAGTTTTGTACCTGTGTTATAGGAATTTAAGTGGAAAAGTATAAAAAGGTTTTCTAAGTTCGAGACTTAAGACAAGAGTTAAAATTATTTACTGCCGAAGAAAAGGAAAAGAAAAGACAAATTCATCACACGATATTGTGCATGAATCTCGATACTCCAGGATTTCATCCATGATTCTCAAAATATCGCAATGCTTCAAGAAATATAGTTTCATGTTTCCCTTATTTTTCCTTCTGCTTACTCGTATATTTTAAGAAGTTTGGGCCATCTTCCTTCTTCTCCTGGCTATCATTATCCTCGCTCCTGGCTATCATACCTAGAATGGTCCAGATTAGCCGGTCCAAGTACCCTATTAGCCGGGCCTACCCTGCTTTCAAACAGGGTGCTATTTTTAACACTTTAACATTGTGATTTGTCATAGATGACTAACGAATACTCATGCTTTTGGACACCGGAGGGTACACCGGATATAATGAAACTTTCCCGGCCAAACGTGCGCTGGACATAGATATACGATACGTGTTTTAATCCTGGCGTAGGCGTATTCTGAAGCGCTAGGTTAGTCACGACGGTTACGTTCCATCCTGATTGTCCAGCCCATATCCGTGCTTACACAGTCTGGTTCTAATACCGTTTTCAAATAAGTAACATATTTCTCCTTTCCATCTTCAGTTTGACGTTTTGATTAGTGGCGCCAAGACTCGCCTTTTTTGTTTTCCGTAGCGCTGCACTTACCGCAGGGTCAAATGGGTGTCAATGGACTTTTAAAATGGAGAACACGGTGAATATAGGGACTTTCTGGGTATTTTATTCCATGGGACATCGTGAAGGTCACGGTTATATTTGTCCTTCCTTTAAAAGGGAGTTTCCGACGGTTGCTGGTTTCTCTATCCGATATCCTGTCCACGTTTCCTATTTACCTTCCCCATCCTTCTCGTAATTCCCAATGATGATACGTGACTCGCATCGGCCGTCGTGAGTGAAAGCCGCTGACGGAGGAAGATATTCTCTTTTCCCCTTTCTCTCCCACTTCACAATAACGTACAGGAGGAAAATCCCCTTCTCCAAAACCTGTACTGGCGATCACATACGCATGCCTCTTGGAAATTGGGCTCTCCCTTGGATCACCCACTTACAATCGCTCACAAGTTGGGCTAGTAAGAAAGCATAGGTACAATGATGAATGAATTTTTGAAAACCGCAATGAAAGCAAAAGTATCCTGTTATACTCTGTGTGCCTTTCTAACGTTGTTATAAACGCTGCTATCGTATCACGCGCAACCTTTCTAAACTCCAACGTGATCTTTCTAAGTAGCCATTCCCCTCCAACCTCTTGTCGTCGATCCTTGGCTCTCCCCTAGCTGCGTGCGAAGTTTAAAAAAAATACATTTATTGTCGTAGAGCCTTCGCAGCTGGTTTTCTATTTATTTCAGGGAGTGTACGCGTATATCTGACAAAGTGTTAAAGTCAGGTCTAGCATAATTATTTGGAATGAGCATAGAACCTGTTCCTTCCACAATTTCCTCTAAAACGATTCTGAGGGAAATCATATTTATTTTCCCTTCCTTGATATCCTTCATCAGTTGTGCAGTCTTTATTAAGAGGTCTGTCAAGAAAGTAACTTACGTTTCGGCCTAGCGTGGCGATGGGTAGGGCTGGAGCCATCATCTTGGTGTCTAAACGTCCCTACACTCAGTACGCATCCTGCTGTAGTAGAGTACAGACTGTGGTTCCCCTACTTTGCTCACTACGAACTGTTAAAATGTGCGCTGCAGAAGAAAATTCCGCGAGTTTTGAAGAGCGATCTGCGACTAGACTATTACTTGCAAAAAAAACACAAGCCAATTGAAATTCATAGGCAACTTTATGAAGTGTACGGAGACGGAATAATGGATGAAGACAGTGGTGCATTCAGTTAACAAATGGCCGCACCAATGTTCGCGACGACAACCGTAGTGGTCGGCCTAGTCTTGTGATAGATGGACTGACGCTGAGGGACCCGAAGTTTTTACCCCTACCGCGGTCGGACAAAGTTATTCTGATCCCATATCGTTCGTGGGAAAAATGGCATCTTAAATCCATATATTCTACACTTAATCTCTCAAATTTTACCAGCATGATCTCGCCTACCTTTGTACGATGGAGGTAATAATTCATTTTCAACATCATTATTAAAGAGGCATCCTTCAATATTTTACAAATCTAGATCCTCTGCGCTGTACGCGATCTGATTCGGCAATCAGTCCAACTTTATGAAGATACTACATAGTAACAGCATATTTTAAATGAGGCATAATCAGCGAAGGAAAACATTTATCTTTAACCTTTTCATTACATTTACCCAGTACTCTTCTAATAAACCCTAATTATCATTCATCTGTATGCATTCAAAGCGAATCCTTTTCTCTCTTGGAAGCTCTCCGCATTACTACACATCCTTGCGTTGCTCTGTCTGCCACGTTTCTTTGACGGCATTAGTGTCTACCCAACAACTTCTAATCTAATCTTTTCCATTGCCTACATCATACTTTCTCATTCACCTTCGATCATTCTTCTTCTTTTTTCTATCTTTATATACATTCTCAGGTTCACGATTTCACTGTGGAGGAAACGAGTAGTGATGGACGCCAGCGCATACTACACCGACCGTTCTGCCATCGGCCACTGCCTCCGTCAAAACTTCTCGGCCCAGAACAACGGCTGGGACGGAAATGTGAGGCGGGACGAGGTGCAGTGAGCGCAACATCTCGAGATACCGAGAACTTAAGCCGAACTTATATTTTACAAGGGAGGAAGCAGAAGGAAGACGGGTGGGAGCAGGCGGATGTGTGCACGGTTCTAAAGACTCGGAAAAAAACTGATCCTCTTTTGGTATTGCAAACTCCTCATATTAGTATAGTCAGCCACAATTCGGCTAAAAGATTACGCATGACCCCATAAAGTCTGAAACGTTATCTGAGATTTGATATTCGAGATTTCCGGTGATGTATTGACCATCATTTAAAAAGATTCGACGTTTCATTCGTCCTACTGATAATGTCGTCAGGAATTGACTTAAGAACTAGTCTTATTTTTCATCATGATAAGTGCAAATGTGTCCTGTGATGGCCGATGACCATTGCTGACCATATTAAAATGATTTTAAACACATAAACTGGACCTTTATCACTAATTAATGACAAGATGTCTTTTCTAAACAGGGATAACAATCTTCCGTATTAAAACTATATGATCATTTGGCTGTCTGTTTGGTAAGCTGTTGAAGTAGTCAAATGATCACCTAATTTCAATAGAGAATGTGATTTTCGTCTCATGACTGTCTGGAAAAGTCATCTGGTCACGAAAGCGAGTTGAAATTAAATATACAAAAATATAGCACTGAAATTTTAGAAACAATACATAATTGATAAACTATTTTATATCTTATTAATCAAAATAGATGGAATGGAATTAAGAAACTCCTGGTCAGAATAAGGCTAAGAATAGGTCATATACTAGTGTGTTACAATAATATCACATTTTTACAATAGCATCAAATCAAAAACTGAAGAACATGCGCGTCAGCCTCAAAGAGATTAAGCTGCATTAGACGATTTGTAGGAAAATATTATGAGAAGGAAATTGTGAGGTGTTACTTCGCTTTAGTTAGGCCACATTTGGAAAACGCGGGATATTGGAATAAGAACTTGGGATCATGGATGAAAACATTGATTAAGGCTTTTCTCTGAGACTTTTCCAGTCTCAGAGAAACCGCCAGATTTGTTCAAAATTTCTACGAAAAAAAGGGTAAGCGTGACGGGTATTTTGTGGAAATATGTTGGAAGGTTTCAAAAACAGAACTGGCAACATTTAAAATTTTAGAAAGTCAGAGAACAACAAAGTTAAACCGCTACAACTGTGATAAAATAAGCAAGATAAACACGTCCTCTGATAGTTACAAGTACTCGTTCTCATTAACCTAAGAACCCGCGAATATATTTACTTGAAGATCAAAATCAGAAGATTTTGTAAAACACGCCAATGGGTTGATCACACATAAAGGCAATTATTTGTGCGGAAGTTTATGCATAAGCGCAAAGATATATTAAAACACTTCTAAGAACTAATATTGGTGCATGTATAAACTAATATTTGCGCCCTAACACGGCCATACACCCTTCGTCGATTTACGGCTTATAGCGAGTATGGAAATGAAAAAAAATAATGTTCCGTCTCTTGTGTGCTTAAAATTTTAAAATAAGGTAGCAAATGTTCAACGGATGTATCAGTAAAACACATACATGTAAGGATGACATATTAAACGAACTCCTCAGTAGTAGTAGTATTTGTGGGAGGCGACCGACAGCTATGTCATTTGCACCATAGGGGATGGACAGGAAAGGATGAGGGGTGGAGAGAAACCCGGCGTCGGCATCAGCCTAGTCTTAACGAAAGGCGCCAAGGGGTCAGCAGCTTAACGTCCCATCCAACGGACGGCGTACTCACTCAAAGTGCCCTCCACAAAGAACCTCAAGTAGGGATCGGGATACTACTGAAAAATATTCAACACCGCCGGGATTTGAATACGGGACATCTGGGTGGGAAGCCGGTACGTTAGCCACCGCACCAACTCGATCCCCACGAACTCCTCAGTCAACTCTCAATGAAGTTCTTAAAATGTGGAAATGAACCTTGAAACTTATAAATGTACTTAATCCGCTGCAGGAAATCTCGAAAAAATTAGTTAGCAAAAGCAATAATACCTGCAAAAGCCTTCAATAACAAATTATCTGAGAGTCTCAATTGGTTTTATCATCTTGAGTTATTTAATAGCTTAATAACATAAATATAAATGGGGAGAAAACTGTGTCCAGACACGCCATGACAAAGAGTAATGAAATAAACCCTGCTCTCTAACCTGCCATGACAAAACGGAGCTCTAGCTCAGAAGCCGCAATTATCGTTTCGTTAATCTTAATCGAGGAAATACGTTAATTTTATATTTAAAAATAAACAATAAATGGATAATAAATACATCTATGGATAAAGGCGAATTAATACGATGTTTTGTATTTTCCTTTTACGCAACCATATGACCCGACCCTATTCACGAGCAGTTTTCTCTTCCCAACTCGAAACATTGAGAGCTTGGCATCCCAGTGGGTAGAGCCTTCAGCTGCTGACCGGAAGGCAATTTTGATAGAGAAGGGCGCATCTTTGAACTCTCCCAAACAAAAGAAATGAGAGAGCACATGAACTATTTATATTTTCAGAATTTGAAGCTAATTAACGTTTATGCCCTACTGCCTTCAACATGGCTAAAAGAGATTCGGCAAGATTAAGGTTTGTGACGGAAACGTATCTTTACTCTCACTCGGATTATTGCCATTTACGGAGCAAAAGAGATAGCGGGCTCTTGGTTATAAATCCTTGCTATTGGGTTTTGGAAAATATTGCATATCTAAAAATCTGAATCGGTTAAACGAAGTTTTCATGATAATTTTGCTACTGCACATTACTTATGGACTAAATCCTAGAACACATCTACATAGAATTGATACTGTCGATAGGTAATCTGAGTATACTCCGGTCATGGCACGCGGCCGTGGACAATCACCTTATATGCTGATACTCGGGTCGTCATCGATGTAGGAGAGAGGACAAATAAATCAACCTGCATCATTACATAACGGTGCTTCATGATATATGTGGATACATCTGTTCGCATACCTGTGAGATCAAGCAAAGGCTCTAAGGTTTGTTTTCGCAAATTATTATAATATTCGTTTTTCCCTTTTTTTTAACTCAAGCTATGCAATGATGTCTTTATAAAAAAGGTGTACATAGTAATAAATTACACACTATTTCCTATGTAACAAGGATACCAAGAGAGAAGCCCGTTTACTGTTATTGGTGATGGAAAAAAATCTGCGCTTGTTTATTTTGTTCTTGGTTGTCGCGTTCCAATCAAAGAGAAACTCATTTCATCTCGCAAATCATCTTAATGATTCCAGTTCTCACCATCAAAGCTTTCACATTCCAGAGCGAAAATCGTAGGGTAAACGTTTCAACGATAAATAATTAACGGTATCGATATGCCTTGCTTCGAGACCCACAGCAGGTATAATTCTCAGCTTCCATCATTGTATCCACTTTTACAGTCCCACTTGGATACCGTAAATTGCTTTTAAAACGACGAGTCAGCCAATAAAAATTAGACAAGTGCTCTTCTGCTCCAATGGGGAGGATTTACGTTACAGCGGGAGGAGAGAGGGGTTAGAGTAAGGGAAACATATTGTAACGATGATGTGATCAAATGAATTTAAGAGGCAAAGACGTCAGGAAAATATTTTTCTGCCTCAAAAGGTAAAAATCAATCCGTCGATAATAGTTTATATGGAATATGCAGCAAGGAGAATACATAAAAAAGATTATCATTCGTCATATAAGTATTCAATAAGAAAAACAGCGCAAGCTTGACAATATAAAATGATCGGGTGAAGTTGATTGCGGCTTTGGTGCGATTTTACTTTACTCAAGTAATCCAGGCAACTGGAGACGTCCATCTCCAACAAAAAGATACGATTGAAGTCACAAAAAGTGTAACTGATTCCGAGTTAATGAAAGTGAAAAAGATGTACTAGAAGTTTTCAAACAAATTAATAGCCCCATGCGTATGAATGATGAAAATAATGCATACGATCTTTTGCTGCGCGGATCTAAGTCAATCAATGATTCTCTTCGCAGAACTTGTTTGTTTGTTAAACTAATAAAGCCCATAAGGATATCTTCAACTACAGAAATTGACTATAAAAGAACTTTTTTTAAATTATCAAGCAACTAGAATTTAGAGGGTACTCATTTTGTTAGCATTAGTACACATTCAAAATTAAAAACCATTCTTCCCTCTTCCTATTGTCTAAAGTCACCCCTGCGGATTTCCCTGTATGACACTTGGTTATCACAACAAAATAAAACTTACTCTTACACGATTGGTATTTCTTTTTCGTTCACGGGAAAAAATAATTTCATTTTCTGCGACAGCAAGCCAGTTTTTTGGACCATGCAGTTTCTTTATCTCTTCTCATTGCTCTTTGAAATATATTTACTCGCACTTCACTCTATCACCATCTCCTTAAGTTCATTATATAACTCTGTAATTTTTTACCACTCTGAAATAACGATTTCTCATTCATTATCCACTCCGTTATCCATTGTTTCCTGGATACTTTCATGCTCCTTTTTTGTAAAGGATTCTCATTACACCACTGGCTATCCTTTTTTTCAAATCGTTGCTTTCGACGCTGATTATCCCCACATGCGCCCATTAAATATAACCAAATGACCGGTTATTCCAATCCATTCTCTTCCTTTCACTCAAAACTCTACATGCCAGTTACCTATTTTCCTTTCCCATTTATACTTTTTTACCTTACAATGCAGCTCATTAGCACGAGAGAATCGGTCGAACTCTACTCCTGCCTGAGGAATACAAGAGAATGTTTGAAATACTTCATGAATCCTTCCAAAATACAATGGTCGTAGAACTAATTCGACGTATTCCCAGATCATCATACACTTTCCGTTTAAATATCGCATATTCGTTTGTGTTGGTTTTCAGCTCATCATCCTCCCTTTTGTTCAATTCTGCCTCCTCCATACCTTACCCCATACAAGAGTACACCCTTCTTGTAGTTAATGCTAAAGCTCTCTACTCTCACTCTTCGTGAAATTTCGCTCTACTCTATCCCTACGTTTTGCACAATATATTATTACTAAGGTGCACTTCCTCTCCTTGTAGTGCTATCATGGTACATGTCGTTTTCGCAATCGCTTCTTCCTTCCAGTGAGAGGTTTATCTGAATTATCTTTATCAATCATTTCGTTATCTCACAGGTGTAAAGCTCTCAAGCACACCTTATATATAAAAAACCATAACCATAAACACAGAAGCCAACCCGAAGGTCGGTTTAGTAGGTGATGGTAGAGATCACCCAGTACTAAGTCCAGTGGGTAGAGCGTTGGACTGCTGATCGGAGGGTCCCGGGTTCGATTCCCGGGCAAGGCATTCTGGCACCTGCAGCCCCACCCAAGCTCGAGTGATTTTTCGGGTACCAGGTCTTCCTGGAAAACCATAACCGGCACAGGGGTATGAACAAGCCCCCCTACCCTGATGTGTGAATTTCACACGCCGTTGGGCTTAGTACTGGGTGAACTCTACCATCACCTACCAAATCGACCTTCGGGTTGATTACTGTGTTTATGGTTATATGTATATGTATATATATATGTATATATATATATATACATATATATATATATATATATATATATATATATATATATATATAATATAAATCTGATCTGATTGGCCCCAAGTAAAATTCTCTCCACACACAAATTACGCATGGCTTATATATTATAGTATCCCCCACTATTGTGGGGCTTAATGGTGCCTAAGATATGACTATAGGCAATTATTTTAAAACTTACTATTCAGTATTCAATAGTATAGATTGAATTTTGAGAATTATAAAATTATGAAAACCGTATAATTAGCCAAAAAGTAACTTCATGTCAAAAAAGCATGGTTTTTGGCTATTGTGGCATCGATCTCCGTAGCAGGGAATTCTACAAAGTTTAAGTCAACGAGCACAGTAATCATACCATATTTTATGAAAAACAATCAAGCTATCCTAAAAACTGATTCATTGAAGGAATGAAAGAAAAATGTCAGAATAATTTACAATGCAATAAATTCATAGTGCAAAAATCATTCGCCATGACCAGGACTCGAGCCCGTTACGAATGCCTGTGACATTGTAAGTACGGTGTTTCGTCACAAAACCTCGTTCCTTTAAAGCCCCCAAAATTGCAGAGTGTCAGAGAATGCCTCGGTAGCTTAACTGGCTAGAGCACTCGGCCGGACAACGAGGGCTCCGGGTTCGACTCCCGGTCGATCGATTAATTTGGTGGATCTGACGAACTGGGGCCCTGGTATAAAGAAAATAATACTAACATGTTTCTATTTCAATCAATTATATAACTGGCCGCATAGAAATCAACACTTGTTAGCTGTTTACCATGGTATTTAAGAACAATATAGATTATTATGATTAATATCGTATTTATAGTACAATACACGAAGAGAGGCCAGGAATGAGTGAGTCATGAAATAATATGGATTGGATGCACTAATAATAAAATAATTTGAAAGAAGTGAACTGTGGTGGCTTTGTCATGTCAAGAGAGTGAATGTTAGTTGAATCGCCACACAGATATAAGAGAGTTGACAGAATGGTTCAAAAGGTAACTGTAGCTGAGAAAGTCTTGGGTAATTATCCAAATGGTTGTGAAAACAAAAATAGGTAGATAAAGCGTAACATTCTCATAAAGTGAAAAGTTAATTGAAGGAAGTATTTAAAGTGGAGTTAGTTGAACAATTCTTGCTTTTGATTCTTTTTGGACGGGCAAAGAATTTTAAGGAATTGAAGAACATGTTTGAAACGAGGAACGAGAATGATTGAGGTGAAAGAAAAATATAGGAACAAATGTCCCTCTGCACTGTGTAATTCTTTTGCTCTTTTACCTCTTTAGCAGAGAGAGCAAGACTCCTTTCGTCACCTAATAACAGGCTCTGCTTACTACCTATTCCCTGAAGAGTAACGGAGTTTTCATTAAGTATGTATGTGTTTAATGGGCATTTAAATAGAGACTGCGACGTGGATGATGGCCGTGGATGATTGCTGGTGTCCAGGATCAACAAACAGGAAGTGGAAGAATTAACATACGAAATGAAGTACATAGTACCAATTCAGAACTCACAAATACAGGTTTTTAGAAATGGTGGATTATAGGAAGTGGTTTGACGGAGAGAAGCAGATAACATTAGTGAAACCAATGTGAAATATAGAAGTGTACAGGGGGGATATCTAGTTTGAAACAGCTACATACCTCGAATTGCAAATGTAAGGTCGTGGGATAGAGTAAGTTACGAGATGAGAAGTGACGGAGAGGGACGTAAAACATTGTTGTATTATTGGCATTACTTTTTACATAATTTCTGAGGAAAAGGGTATAAATATAAAGGAAAGTTCTGGAGAAACGTTAGAGGTAAAAGGTGAGCTGACTGAGTCGCTAGTTTGCGGGTGGTAAAGTTTTATTTCACCAATGGGTAGTCAATGGTGAGACATCTATGTGAGACGCAAAAAATGAAGGTAAACCGTTAGAAAATAAAAGCCTTGAAATTCTCCACAAGTGTAAAAAAATAATCTGTGGGACTATATAAATTGGAGTATGTAGATCGAATACTTACTGTTTTGGGAAGAATGATGTTAGGCGTATAAGTGAGTGGGTGCAAGAATAATTCATACGCCAATAATGATTATTTATATTAGTATATACATAGAAACATATGAAGAGGGATATGATGGCTAAGCAAAAAGTAGAGAAAGTATTATTAGAGATTTACTAATAATGCAGAGAATTATTTCCCCAAAAAACTCTCTTATGCAAAAAAGAGAAGGTCTGGGGAAGGAGGCTTTTGAGGAATGGATAACAACGGAGATGTCAATCCAGAGAGGGAAATAGACACGGACAGAAGCGTTGGGAATGAAAGGGAAGAGTGGAAGTTCTTTGGGGAAACTCGAAGAAGGCGGAAAAGTAGATGGAGAAGATACGGGGAGAGGTGATGGAATATTCAAGGCTGAGCTAGCCGGGAGAAGCTTAGGCAAGCAGGAAAGAGGGAGGGAAAGAATTGGAAATTTGTAGAATATGAGAGCCAAAGAAGGAAATGTTAAAGTGCTAAAGGTAAATATGTCTTCTTGATGTGCATTTGGGGTGAATTACATTTTTAGTGGTATTATAATCTCATTTCCCAAAACACGGTAAAAACTGCTGTCTAAAGAAATATGTTCTCCACCTTTCTCAGAATATTAGATGAATGTATTTTCTTCAGATGGTAGAGCAATAAAAGGTTGCAGCAGGCGCTAAGAAGACACTGAAATGTTGATGACAAGAATAATTCATAAAATAGCTACCACTGTGCCATGTGCCACATGGCTGCCGTAAATATGAAATGAATCTTCCAAAAGTTTTTGCTCAATGTAATTAAATCAAGCCAATCCTATATTTTTTATCACTAATACTTAAGAAAGGACAAATAATAATAATTTTCTGTTAAAATTACTTTTCCTATCCAATGAATAACATTTCCGGGAAATTAATTGCAAATTAAAGTTAAAAATCTCTAAGTATTCAAAATTTTCTATTTCGTAGCAGAATTCCCTCAGAAGTTCGATTAAAAATTTACTAGGGATGAATACACAATTTTGAGATTCTTGCGGTCGTTTGGTACGGGATATGCGTGTAAACTCTCTTTGCAGTGTATTGCTCAAAACATACCCTCACTTTAAGGGAAATTGGTTTTAGTGTGTCCTAAATCAGGGCGGAAACGATAACATTGCGGAAAAATGTTTGCGTCAAAATATAGAACTAGATATATCCACAACTTCAGTTTTATAATGTATATCATTATTAATATTTTGGAACATTGATTGTGTGGCTTCTTGTAGTTCAGAAATTTCCCATTTCAATCCTTCGTCCACAATGAATGAATTAATCAAACATACACTAACTTTAAACCGTGAAATTTGTTGGAGCGGCAAATGGAGCGGTTTTTATTACACTATTTAACGCAATTTATGAATGCAAAATCAACAGTTTGGAAATACATAAAAGGCTGTAGCCAATTTGATTTTTCAAACATGAAACCGTTTAAGATATGAGCTTCAGTTTTCAATGGAGAAGAGACTAAATTTTAATGCGAATATCAGTGAAGGAAAAATATGATATTCTTACAGTTTCAATCTGTCAATAATTAGCTGCTTTATCTTTGAAAAACTCAAAAATGTCATTTGGGGAATTGGCAAGCTTTGTGAATCACTATAAAGGCAATATAACATGTACATAGATTTAGATTGCTCTTTATTTGTGCTAAAGTTTTAATATCCTCGACAGTTGAATTAGCCACAAAGAATACAAAATACTGTGGTACATATAAGTTTTCCAAACTTTTTAACGAATCCGCTGACAAATATTTTGCATTAAAATGATTAGAAGCTTCAGTTAAATTAAAAAAAACAATAAATTTCATAAATTGTTGATTTCTGAAGAAGTGCAGCAACGGCATTCGTTTTAAAATGAATTGTTAATTTTCAGTGCATTAGACTGAAATTCTTAATCCTATTAATTTCAGTCTTCTACCGTAATTCCTCTACCTTTAATCAATATCCGACGTTTGAACTAACGCTGATTTTCCCGCTTCTTCACTGTTGGAGAGTTCAAGTAGTTTATCTCAAGGCGTTCAGATGGCGGCATCGATATGAAAAGGAATTAGCGCGAACAAGTGAATTCGAACTACGTATTCATGCGAACGATTCGTATGTTCATGTTGTTCAAATAATTGGAAATGGATGAAAATGGCCAGATCTGGATTAAAATCATTTATGTTGATGACAAGCTAAATTTAATGCGTTATTCATTCGTGCAATTGTGTGATTTTTGTGTGTCTTACAAATTGTTCCTGCCAGTAATTTGTTGAGTAGAAATTCTCGCTCCTACTTCATTTCTACAAATTCAATTTTTTAGTTGATATCTAGTTTTTTTATAAAAAGAATTTATCTTTAGACTCTTTCTTTGCAAAATTTTTGATTTTATTGTCCAATTTCAGAATCCACTTCTCTTCTCTTCAGGGCTCGGTAGAAGCGAGCATCTTTTTACTTGGTATTTCCTTCTACGTGATACAAATTGAGAAAAAGTCATCAGTTATATATAAATATTTCTTAAATATATTGAAATGCTCTGCATCGTGCTTGCTTTCTCCTGCATCTTTACTCATGCATCAATTATAACACCAATTTCATATTATTATAATTGCATATTATTAATTAGATCACCAAGGAAAAAAAGGATTTTAAAAGAACTTTTCATTTTAGTCTGTTTCGTAATATGATAATATTTGTGAACGTGGAAATTTAATATTCACTTTTGAAAATTCGAATATCACAGATAAATAGAGGTCGAGCGTCATATGGTGGAGCGAGCACTTGTCTTATCTGTGAAAAATCTCCGTTACTTCTCTTCTGATCGCTGTTGCTATGTGCGTTACTTGCCGCGCGGGGAGTTCTTTTTTCATCATCCCCACCTTTCCCTCGAATCACAAAGCAGTCAAATTAACCCTACTAATAGTTCTACTAACTCGTTTCATAGGTTTTACGAGGCTTGAAAAGATGTACTTAGTATATATTATATTATGATAATATCCTACCTTGATAACTTATTTCAAGATTGGGTTACCAAGTCCACCTAGCCACTTGGTGCATAGTATACCGTCTACTTTAGATTGTAGGAATTACAGCAACGAATGTCACACCATACATTTTTATTATAAAACAAAAGTAAGCAACCAATCTATTTTGAAGATCGAATGAGAATTCGAACATCTGAACATTGAGCTGCTTCTGTCGTAAAATACGATGCATAATATATCTATTAATTATATTAAATTAATAATTATGTTTCAGTGTAGGGTTCTAGGATGATTTCTAATATAAATCGCCAGTTAAAGTATTAAGCGTTATCAAAATTTTTCATTGATGCTCTGTTCTCTAAATGCCTCCCGGAAAATACACCAAAGCAGCGAATAGTTCATGGCATTGAACGTGTGTATATGGTAAAAGAATAAATTCCCTGAAACCTTCGCTCAGGGATAGTGCAGCTATTCGTGTTCCTCAACATTCGCAAAATACTCCATGATGCCTTTTTTCGCAATAACGTTGCCAAAAACCTATATGGTTCAAACTACCTTACAGTAGTTCCTTCTTACTTCCGAAAGAAAATGAAAATAACGATTGCTACGGAGAAACATAGAAAACAATCGGAATGTATTTTTCTACCTCGTAAATTTTAAAAAGGCGTTTGACAGAGTGGATTGGGAAAAATTAAATAATGTATTGCAGAAAATAGGAGTAGACTGGCGGGTTAGGAGACTTGTGCGCAACCAATACATACATGCCTCAAACTGCACAGGTGCGAGTGACGGATGATATGGATGGGTAGCGTTGGGAAATGGAGTGGGGCAAAGGTGTCCATCATCACCTTTGCTGTTCAACTCATTTATGGAGGAAATGGTTAAAGAAGCACGTGAAGAACTGGAGATGGGAATGAAAGTTAGTGGGGAATTCATAAAATCAGTTTAGTTGGCTGATGGTCAATTTTTAGTTTTCCAGTCAGCCCGCAGATTGCAAGCATTGCTGAGTGCATTGTAAAGTCAGTACGATGGATATGGCACGAGAAAAAAACCTAAACAAAACGAAGGTTATGCAGTTTTTCAGAAAGAGAAAGGCCAGGTAAAATAATAAAAGAGGAAAAATAAAAATTTCAGAGTTTAAGAGGACGCCTCGATAGCTCAACTGGCTAAAGTACTCGACCGGACATAGAGGGATCCGGGTTCTAATCCCGGCCAAGGCGAATGATTTTTACGCACTGAAATTATTGCATTGTTGTTAATAAATAAAAGAAGTTCACAAATTAGAGCAGTTGGAACAGTTTACCTTTCTCGGAAGTGTTTTGGACCAAAATGGTCTACGTAGTAACGACATAAGACGTAGAATTGCGTTAGGCAAAGAAGCTTCCACGAGGAAGAGGGATTAATGATAGGAACGTTGATTCAGGATGTTTAGAAAAGGCTCGCTAAAACCTTGATATGGTGCCTGGTTTTGTATGGCGCGGAAAAATGATATTTAAGCAGGATAGAAATAGGTTGGAGGTTTTCAAATGTAGCTGTGAAGAAGAATGGAAAAGAAAAATTGAACAGAATGGGAAAAAAAGGAGGAAAATCTAGGCACGGTGGGGTAGAAGAGACAGTTGTTGGAAGAGATCAAAAAGAGGCAGGAAATGTGAATGCATACTATTCTGATTGGCAATTGAATGTTAAAGACTGTGACATAGTGGAGAAAGTTAGGCAAACGAGGAAGGGGTAGGAATAGAATAGGGATGTTGGGCGGACAGAAGGGAGGAAGAAAGTATCCGGAATTCAAGAAGGACTCGATGTAATGTTAAAAGTCATGTTATATTTTGAGAAGAGAAACAAGGGAATTGTCGTAGTACCATTTGGTAGCTTTTTTTCATACAAAAACCTATCTTAACCGTTTGATTATTGGTAATAATAATGATTTGAGAAAGATTATTATGAGGATAATTATTAGGATCGGGATAAATGAACATCTGAGGGTAAAAATATTATTATTGCTTTATTCTCATGTGATTAACATTGAGCGGCCAAATCTGAGCAATCTGCCCAAAGGCGACGCTGGGAATCCTAATTATTATGACACTTTTACCAAATGAAATACTTTACAAAGAATGTGCAGCTTCTGAATTTGTTCAGTCTTACATTAGATTAATATAATTTTACATATGACCAGCAAATCTAAAAACAAAAATGCATTCCGTACTATGATACCGGACTATAAACAAAGTCAATGCATTTACTAACTCAACATATTTCTGTTTGCATTTGAGTTTTGAAGATCACTGGTTGGGTCATGTCAAACCTTATAATATAATTCCATGTAGAACCTTGTTTCACATAATCTTTAAACATATACACGAGGGAATTGAACCCGGGTCGCCTTCAAGCGAACTTCTATCGATGTTTTTATCAGGTGTGCAAAAATTATAAAGAAGCGATGTATTTTGCTATCTCTGTTTTTCATTGTCATGTTAGACTTCTCATCTTAAGAATGATTTATGACAACCCTTCTCTTGTCTCCGTTTATCTCCTTAATCCTTTATAGCTCCCTGCGTTGATGCCTTCCATATCTTACACCTTACTTTATTTTTTTAGGGAGCATAAAGATTAAAAAAAACGTGAAGCTTCTTATCTCACCCCTTAAGATGCTTTATATTTACTTAACCACGCCACTTTTCCCATTTTTTATTTTTATATCCATATTTCTCGTCTTCTAATGATATAGTCCTAAACCGATTGCTTGGAATGGCAAGGATCAGTGATCGTTCTTACATAAGTAACGCATATCAATATAATTTTGGCAGCTATGGCATTATGATCTGCAAAGAAAATTAATTCATTATATACTTATAAGAATTACTGATATATGAATTCTTATAAATACAAAATTTGCGTATTTTAATGAAGCAACAACTCAACCTAAAATACAACAGGCACGTTGTAAGGAGCTTGAGAACTCGAGCCTTCGAAAGAAAAAGCAGTAGGGCACATGCGAATATTTAATTCATAAGGTAATTTATATTATATTTAGTTCATAAACAAAATACTTCCGATAAAAATTACTCCATTTCTTAATTTATAAAAAGAACGCATGGGTAGATGGCAATCTGATACCCTTTGTACATATATACATTCAATCTGGTTAGAATTACATTTTCTAGAGTTCATTATAAATTCTCTCAGAGCAGGTTTTACCATGGTTATCAAAAAAAGGACCATTTACCGAGTGTTTATCAGAAAAACATCCCACCGTACTTTGAAAACATCGTGACTCCAGCCATTGAATTTTATATCTTAAATCTCTTTCACTTCATTTCTCACAGGTACACAATGAGAATAATATGTTCTTTTTCGTAACATCGGACTATAGAAAAGCTTTGATGATTATTTTTTATCGGTAGAAGCATAAAAAATATTGCAAGAGATGATTATCTAAAAATTATGATGAAAGTGTACTGGTCGCTTTAGCGTCTCCCTGACATTGCTGCTTTGTCGTAGGTTTCATCAGCTCTATTTGGATTCCCCGCCGGATTTCTTCCTTTGCATACTTTATCTGAGCTGTAATCAAGATTTTGTTTTATTTATTTTTTCTATTTTTTACCCTTTTCTATAACTTCGACGATGAAAAACGGCCAATTTCGGATAAATTCACCCTGAAAAATATTCGAGGGTGGTCTAAAACGTTTCCGGCCTCAAAAATTTCAGAATATTTCAGATAAAATGTCTTGTATCTTTGTTAGGCCGGAAACCTTTTAGATCATCCATGTTTATTACACTGCAGCTATAGACAAGAAGTAATAGACAATTGCAATATGCAGTAGCAGAAAGTATATAGCGAAACAACATTACTCTTTCTCATATAAAATGTGAATCTTCATTTACAGAAGACATACACTTCCTTTTTTTTTGTGCGCCGGAACCAGTTTTTGGGACATACAGGGACATACCTGTATATTACAAAATGCTATTCAAGCAAGAAAACTCGTAACCCATTAGTAAAGTCTATGATTCACAATCGTTATTAAATCAAGAGCCTTGTGCCTGAGTTAAAAGTGCAGCATAAGACATAGGCGGGACTTTTATGAGGTAATCTGAATATTAACAAATACATTGAGATACTTCAACGAGAAATTGTAAAAATCTATTTTAAGATAAATTATTCATCTGCATCTATATAACACCCCGCAAGCCTCCGTAAGGGCGTGTGTTGGGTCACCAGCCGTAAAAAGGAACACAACTACATGCAAAATCAACACATACATACAAAACTATACCCACAGTGGCATAAACATTCATGCAAAAATCCTTTCATTCGACACGCAAGCAAATACATATACTATCATCCAACAAATAATGGCACCTTAGGATGCAGTAAGAAATTTATCCAATAACGTGTAATTAGAAAAGTAGGAAGGCGAAATTCCACTACCACAAGGACATGCAACATAGATCGGTCTCTTCCCCAAGGACACAGGTAGGGAATGTGACCCAACGTTGCAGGTAGCAGTTGGGTCCCCCCAAGGAGAGAAACGAGGGATGGAAGGGAAATCTTAAAAATATAAAGGCAGAACAAATAATACTGTAAAGAGGACTACTTTATTTAAGGGCATTCATTAAAGAGGTCACGTGAAATTGTTTTGAAACAAAACACACGAGGTTAGTGAAAGTGCGTGCAATTGAGAAGATACTCGTTAAACGGACTATCTGAAACGACATCCAATTAGCTAAAATACCGAAATTGGATCAAAATTATTGTATTTTTCGATAGCCTTTGATAAAACTTAAGTTCGAATGCAATCAGTTGACTTACAGACTCCCTTAAAGCTTTTCTTTCCAGCATGCAAGATTTGGGTGAACCATTCATGTATGTTATATCTGATAGGACGGGCGGTTTCGGTCCAAATGATGAAAATAGTTCTATTGATAGAAACGAACAATCATACGAGGGTCATCCGGAAAGTAGTACCCGTTCGTGCCGCATGAAGTGCTGACGACGCGAGTAGCCGCTGGACGAGGTCAGATAGCTTCAGTGGCTTGTCTGCCTTCTCTGAGCCAAGTTGCGTGACGCTAGCATTGCCTGTGTTGTTTCTGTGATTGTTTACAATGTTTAAAAAAATTGAGAACGCCGCCAGTTGTGAAGTGAGGGCAGTGATTAAATTCCTCAATGCAAGAAACGTTCGCCCATGTGATATTCATCGCCAATTAAAGGAGGTGTATGGAGACAATGTAATGGACGAGTCGTCTGTTCGGCGGTGGTGTCGCAACTTCAACATGGGGAGGGGGAACACACACGACGATGAGCGTCCGGAGAGACCGTCTGTCATTACAGACCAACTGGTGAGCTCAGTTGACGAATTCGTGAGGAACGATCGGCGCGTCACAATTGATGACATCTGTGAGCATTTTCCCAATGTTTCTCGAACAATTGTTCATGAAATTGTTAAACACCATCTGCATTATGCAAAAATTTGTGCAAGATGGGTCCCTCGCGTATCTCAATGAGCTGGCGGCGAAGGACTATGCAGCAGGAATACAGAAACTTGTCACACGTTATGACAAATGCCTTAATTTGCTTGGAGATTATGTTGAGAAGTAGTTTAAAGTATCCTCTTTCAAATAAATTTTTTTATGTTTGTTAATATTTACTTTTGTCTTTATTTCACGAACGGGTACTACTTTCCGGATGACCCTCGTATTTGTCCAATAATGAGGGTAGGTAATGAAATCTTTGCTTGTAGACACTGTGTAAAGGAAACGCACATTTAAAATCACCTCAAAATAAGTAACCAAACCTAATGTAAAATGACAGAGCCAAACTCAAGCTAACCCTTAAGGAAAAAAGAAATATAAAATAAGAAGATAAATATATAAAAAGATATATATTTGATTGCTTCTCCCAGCAAAACCCAACCCAATATCCTACTCTACAACAAATCCATCTTCATCTCTGTGTACTTCCTTCCTCCCTTCATCCCGCCTAAAATCCCTTTTCTATTCCTGCCCTTTCCTCGTTTGCCTAACATTTTCCCTTCTACAGGGATCAAATTCTTCAACATCCCACTGCCAATCAATACGCCCATCATCCATTTTTCCTACCCCCTTATTATATCTCCAAATAATCACCTCTCCACCCCACCATATCCAGCACTTCGTCATTTGTTTTCATTTCTGTCCATTTTTCACTTTCTCCATCTTTCTCCACAGCCACATTTCAAAAACCTCCAATCTACGTCTATCCCCCTGATTCAATGACCACGTTTCCGCGCCTGGCTCATCAAAGTTTTGACGAACTTTTCTTACCATCCTTACCCAACGTCCCTGTCATCAACTCCTTCATCCTTGTGGAAGCTTCTTTGCCAAGCGCAATTTCAATGCAGCTTCGCGTGACACCCTTGTCGTTGCCGTAGGCGAACTGAACCCGTTTAAAATTGTAACGGCTGCCGCATTCCTGGAAACTGATACCAGTTATACGTTGTACATTAACCTAGTAATGTAATATGAAATAAAACTTTTGAGCAATAAATTATGCCAACAAAATCAATCTTTAATGATAATCCTTCGAAGTAACTGTCAGTAAGCGATTTTCATTCGAACAAAGGATAGGTGAAGAGGTCGTGCACGTGTGACCTAGTCCTGTGGTTTTTTTCTACTTTTGAGTAATGCTTGGTGACACGAATATGAGTAATTATTGGGACTAAACATTAATGAACTATCTTTGAATCAGAAAAATGCCTCAAGTTGAATGTCCTCCATATCTTGAGCCAACTCTTCGTTCTTAAGCTCTTTTTTTACGACCTGATGCCTTATGCGTGAATGCGTTGTGCGGCAAACTTTCGAAGCGCTTCCTGTGATCTTTTCCACCTGTCTGTCTTATCTGGCGGCGCGGATTATGGAAGTTGTCATAGTCATCTCTAACCAAGTTGAATTCGACCTTCACATTCAATTCAATCTGATAATCTGATATATATATATCTTCATTTTGCCGGGTTTTCTTTTATAGCTGCTCTATATACGAGTATGATTAGAAGAATCGGTAGTTACCGCTATTCAATGTCGCATGAATATAACTTGCAAATTACCACCAGGAAATCACTATTGATCAATTTTCATTCACGAAGTGATCAACTTCGTGTACATCCCTTTTGCATAAGGTCGATTTAATTTGCATTTAGAATGACTGGGCAATGAGTACTGATGAGTACTATAAATGGATACTGATCTACCGATCATAAAATGCATTAGGCGTCTCCTTTGGAAATCCATTCCTTGCTATATGGATTATTTAATAATATAAAAATGGATACGAGAGCGATATTGAGACAGAGGAGTATGCCTAAAATCCAGGAATCTTCCAACAGATGACGAGGAGATTATATCATTGAGGTTTTCTGGGGTAGGGTTCACACAGGATGTGTTTGTGCGCGGTGTTTTCCACGAAAGATCGCTATCATAGCCCAATTCAACTGTATAACCGCGATTATCGTAGAAGTATTAATAGTTTTTATGGGAGACGACCGACAGCCGAGGTAATTTGCGCCATTAGGGATGGACAGGAGAGGAAGAAGGAGGGAGAGACACCCGGCGTCGGCATTAGCCTACTCTTAACGAAAGGCGCCAAGGGGTGCACAGTTTAACTTTCCATCCGACGTACGGCGTACTCACTTAAAGTGCCCTCCACAAATCACCTCAAGTAGGAATTGGGATACTATTGAAAAATATTTGTCGTCTCCAGGATTTGAACCTGGGCCCTCTCGGTGGGAAGCCTGCACGTTAGCCACCGCAACATCGCGATCTCCATACGACTCTCTCGTGGAAACAAATGTGCAATGTATCCCTATCCTCACTTTTGTCTAGACCTTGCCGCACGTGAATTTTTCCTGTTCCCTAATGTTACGAAACGGCTTCGTGTGCAGGGATTTTAAAGTAGGCGAGAACGAACTGAACATTTTCAATTCCAAAGACTGCTGCTCAGGCAATACTGCATCAATGAAACTTGTACCACATAAACATCGTACATTAAACTAAGAATATAGCATTAAATTAAGTTTTTGCTCAAAGAATTATGCGAGTAAAAATATTTATGATCCCTCGTAATCGAATAAGTCTCGTAAAATTTCAATCAGCCTTCTCAGATGATTGAGATTATACGATTGGAGCATTACATTATTATACCAAGTATTGTATTAATTAAAATAATTACTAATATTCGCTTCACTTCATAATTTTACTAGTTACTTCTAAATTTTTGTCCGAATGACGTTCTTACGAAAGTAATCGTTTGCTTATATCCACAGAAGAAAAACGCACCGGCGTTTTCTTCTCATTGGATATTTATCATTCCTGTTTGATCAATATCCATGGATTCTGAATTCATGGCATCCTGAGTGACTCAGCTTAATTTTATAGCATGATACAGCTATATTTATCATATTTTATTTTTTTGCTTTTTTAACATACCAATTATTTGAAAACAAATGGAGAAATTATGAAATTGACATCCTATTTCATCAAACGCAGAAAACTCTATTCTAGTTAGTTAACTTCGCTTCCTTAAAAGTAAGAGAAAGTTTACTCTTTTGATACTTAATTTTGACTTCATGATTTTCTTAATAGCAATCAAAACATTCCCGGCAAAATGATTTGCTTATTTAAAAAATAGCGATTACAATCATTCAATAAAATAGGATGAAAAATCAAAATTGGATTCTTTCAACCTATGCCTATGAACTGGCAGAGCGCGATGATTTCAATTTTTTAATATTGTACATAATATGTGCCTTTTAATATTTTGTGATGGAGTATCATTTTTCTTTATCCAATGCATATTGTTCGGGGAAAATTTTGCAGGCTCTATAAACAATGCTATTACATGATGCCGTAATTGTGAGCGTAGTGAGAGAAGGCAAAACTCATATGCAGATAAAGTTTTCTGCAAAATGTTTTCAAAGTAGCAATAGAGCGTATTATTTTGAAAACGGTGACCATGCAATTTTTTAATCTCAAAAGGGGATGAAATCAAAATTACTTTACTTCGTTTAATCTTCTCCGAAAAATCTCCGCATCGACATGATACCGAAACTCAGAAAGGGTGGTACTGTATCAGAGTACTCTGAGAGGATGAGAATCGTAATCTTCCGTAAGTGTATTCTTCGGGGGAGGGCTGAATGTTTTGGGAGCTGGGAGATAACATATGTACGATGCACGAGAGCATAACGTGACAACACCACCAAACGAGTGAATTGCAGAATTTATGGAAATACTGCAAAATCAAACACCCTGGAAAATCTACCATAAAAGTAGAATATGTCATCCAAGCACAATAATGATCATAATTGTTTTTTCATATTAATTATATATACAACTCGGCATTAAATATATATGGTTTGTAGTTTAAAGCTGTTTTTTCAATGCAAAAGAAATATTTTATTCGAAAACTATTATACGAACATTGCAGCTTTAATAAGCTCTTCCATGTTTACACTCTGAACCGAATTGTGGCTCGAAAAATGCAAATAACGGATATGAGTTCCACGCTGTACCATAAACGGCAATTAACGAGAAAAAATTACCAAATAAACTGTATAGAAGCGAGGTAAGTGGGTCACTCGATACGTACTTAGAAACAAATGGAAAAACAAATTATTTCGGGTATATTTTAAATGTTTTTTAACATAATCTGTTTTTATTTCGATTATCTATTTTCATTGCGTTCCTCACACTTTTTTAAACCGCCAAAAAGCAGGATTTCGGAAGTTCCTCAAAATAGGTATCTGTGTTGGCTATAACCTCCAAGACGACTTGAATCGTTTTCCGCTGAGCCATTTTTTCAAGTTTAGAAATAAAAAAGACGGCCCAAGTATCTTAAGACTAGATGTCTCATAAGCGAGTTTTACGTACTTTTTTTGCGTATTTGTATGCATACAGGTACACCGCTGAGTATACTTATATCTCAACCCATCCGTTCATTCATGTTTCTTAAAAAGAAAAAAATGGCTCATTTCATGGAACCCATTCCATACTAAGCTCCGCGAAAACTAATAACACAAACCACTTTTCCCATTCTCCACATGCAACCCATCCAAAAATGTGGCCTAAAATAAACTAACCCCTCTCATCCCAGCACCTATAAGCAAGCGAACAGAGCAAGCTGCTAGGTTCTCTGCAAACTGAAGCCCAGTAAAGCGAGGAAGTTGTTTTATCAATTCCCACCTGCTCACAATCGGGTGATAAGGATTTATTTGGAAACAGCAAGTCTGTGGGCGGACTGCTTAGCGTTGTACGCTAATTCAATTCTAAGAAATATAAGCTTTGAAAATGAATTCAATTCTCTCACCATTTAGTATACTAAACTGGATTTATCGAAACGCTAATGTAGTAATTTTAATTATCTGAGTATATCTTTTCAGACTTCATTATCACCTATCCCGTTCCACATATGTGCGGAGGATGTAATTAAATAGGTATGGGATGAATTGGAGATAGGAATGTCAGTCGGTGGGTAATTAATGATATCAGTTTGCTGATGACCAGCCTTTAGCTTGTCAGTCAGCCAAGGGGTTGCAAGCATTGCTGAGCGGATAGGAAAGTCAGGGTGACAAGGAGATGAGAATAAATCTAAATAAAACAAAGGTTATACGGTTTTCTGGGAAGAAAAAAACTTAGCTCTTGCTAAAATAGAATAGCAACAACTTGGGAAGGCAGAAAATTGACGTATAGCGGAAGTTTTTTGGACCAAAATGGCCAAAATAGTGAGAACATGAGGAGAAGAATTGCGTTAGGCAAAGGAGATTAAACAAGGAGAAGAGAATTCATGTCAGGGACTTTGAGCTAGTATGTTAAGAAAATACTCGTTTAACTTTTATACGGAGCATAGTTATGCACGGCGCGGAAATATGGTCATTGAACCAGGATGATAGCCGTAAATTGGATATTTTGAAATGTTGGTGCGGAGGAGGATAAATAAAATGAAGTGGACAGAAAGGGAAACAAATAAGGAAGTGCTAGGTATGGCGGAACCCGAAAGGGGATTGTTGGGAGAATCATAAGGATATAGGAAAAATAGATGCAAAGCCTATTGATCGGCAATCAGATGTTGAAGACTGTGACGGAAGGGAAAATGCTAAGCAAGCGAGGAAGGGGCAGGAATGGAATAGGGATGTTGGACGGCATTAAGGGAGAAAGGAAGTATGCAGAATGGACGAGGGGCCTATTGTAAGGTTGGATGTCTGGTTTATTTGTTGAGGGAGACATGGGAATCGTCGCAGTATCGTTTGGTAGCTTGTGCCCGTCAAAAAATCTACCTTAACCGGTAGATTACCGATAGTAATAATAATTCTTTCGGACAATTGCTCCTTATTATAATTGTACAATAATGACCACCTTATTATACATGCAAAATAACGAGCACTATTTCAAGCTGAAAAATATTTATGCACTGCTTGAAGATTGCCAAGAACTCATCACATTAATCTATCCATTAATTCGTAAGAATGAACGATATTCTCTGAGTTTTAAATTAAGTTTTCTATCTATTATTCATGTTTTATTAAATGTCTTCAAGTAATGCACAAAGTTGTTCATTTTAATTCGTTAAAGAATCGCAATTTCAATTATGAACACTTAACTTTAAATACATGGAATACTATGAATTAAATATACATTTCTTAATTAACTGAACCCATCTTGGCCAATCGGAACTTCGTTTCTGTGATTATAAATGCACATTATTTTCTCGCCAATGTTGAACGACCTTCATTGATATTCAATGCGAACATTTATCTGTAGACATGTTTATCTGTCAATGCCACCTTATTCGTCGATAATCTATTTCAAGAGGATAAAATTAGTTATCTTATTTTCCCACAGAGGAAATTTCATAAACATTCCTGATGCATCACAAATTCATCCTCAATGCCTTCATTAATTAATGAAAACATCAAAGTAGTCAGTTTACTAAAATAAATATTTAATGTGCTCTTTTATTCATGTCCATATTTTCTATGATGCATTATTGAGTGATGGTCGGAATGGATTTCACATAAACGGATACACAGAATAAATATTGGATGAGCAGATTTAAAATGGAAAAACAAGCATTATAAAAAACATATGGCATAGTTAAACTTGTAAATCATATGAATACTTTGGATTATAAGTTAGTAATAACAGTACATTTGAAACAAATGTCAATTAAACTAGTTTTTCAAATCTCTGGTTACACATGCATTAATAGTTTGTATTGTACAAGGGTAAATAGGTCCAACTGTTGAATGAATGGGTGGAACATATCATCCTTATTAAATCGGTCGTTTGGAATAATAAGAAATTTTACAAAATGTTGCCCAGGATGTTTATTAAAGTTTAAACTCGTCATATATGCACGTATTATTGTATGATGAATGGAGTGACTATTTTTTTTAGATTGGTGACTCAATGTCATGATGAGCAAAAACAACTGTCGGAAAAAAGGTTAATATGGCATCTTAATTTCTCCATGCTTATAGCACTCCTATCAATATTCAGTAACAGTTAAACAAATAGTTTGAAATATTGCATTAAATCAAGAGCAATCATGCAAAAACATCGTTTCCCTATTATTCCGAGCAGAGATTCAATGTCAAAAAGAGTGGTCACTCAATCTGCTATACCTCATACTGATACCTTTTTAAATTTGGAATTACATCCATTATATTATGTCTTTCAATGTTCGCGCCTGGAATAATAAAAGAATATTGCTGATTTTATATCCTTTAATTATTATAGATCAGGTAGTAAAATTTCCTCTAGATAATGGGTAATTATGTCGACAGCGTACCTACATATTTTCTCCAATAACAATAGCCATGTGTTCAAGGTTTCCCGTAAACATATATATATATATATATATATATATATATATATATATATATATATATATATATATATAAAGTTGCTAGTCTAGCATGTACTTAATAATGAAAATTTTTGTAACAATTTTAGCAATACACTTTGAAAAGTTTGAAGTTTTATCCCAAAGATCGAATTAAATAAATGAATACAGTAAATACCACTTTCAAGGTTGTGGGAAAAATATAAAAGAATCGGAGGCCATAGGTCAAAATACTGAAAACTCATGACAAATCTGGGGGCATTTCCCTACATTAGTGCTGCCTTCGTCTTATCGGGCCAAAAATTGGTTTCCCTGAGATTTTAAACAAGAGGCAAATGTATTAGTTGGTGGCATGTGCAAGAAAGCATTTTATACGTTTACATTAGTCGGTGGCAGTGAATGTAAGGCAGTAGAAGTGAGTGAAAATGAGGTTGTAGAAATAGTGATAACTTTTGGAATGGAAAAGCCGTAGTCTTGCATGTCGGAAAAAATAGTTTATTAACCGTCTGTTAGGACTATTTAACTTACGTTAATAATTATTAGCTGTATCAAACGATTGAAAGAATGCCATATTATGGCTCCATAGAACGGGGAAGGGCAATTGAGACGGGGACGCGTCGTCTTGTGCGTCGACTGACTCGTTGGAGTGTAAGATGTCATGCAAACATTAAAGGACAATAAAAACTCTGAATACACCAGGAAGTATTTCCAGTGAAGTGTTGAACGAAATAGTAAGGAAGGCAGGTTGAACAAAATCAGGGGAGTACAGTGTGTTTATAACAGGAGAGCGACTTATGGATAATCTGTTTATTCTTCAATAGTATTTGAGAAATCCTTTGGTTACGCGAAAGAATGTTTAAAGTTCATTTATTGAGTTTGAGATCTTACAAGAGTTGACGATACTTGTGGAAGGTTTTGAAATATTATGGAGCAAATGGATCTTTATTAAATGTTGATGAATGAATGATCCTTTTGACATAAGAAAATGATTAAAGCAAATTTAAAAAAAGTGAATGGGGTCTATAGTGATTAGCTTAGATATCGATTTATGTTTCATAACGGGAATACGTAATATCAGTGCGACTGTTCAATATTTTTATACGTAAATATGTACGGGATGGATACATGGATGGGACTAGAGAGGACTCATGCTTAAGGCAAGTATTAACGAATTAAAAGTACCCGTTCTTTTATACCCGGACGATGCAAAATTGTTGGCTGAGAATCCTGGGGGAAGTTTTGATTGGGCATGCTAAAGTAATAGAGAGAACGGAAGTACTTCTAAAGCAAAAGCAGTGGTGTTTGATACGTTGGAGGAAAAGACTGATTGCATATTGAGGGTAAATGGTGGTATAATTAACCGAGTGGGCGAGAACCAAAGTGATGGGTCCTCACCAGCACTCTTCAACCTAGTAGGGGAGAGGTGAGGTCGTGGGAGGAGAATCTAGAAATAGAGGGATCAAAAGGATAAGATTAGGGAAGAAAAGAACTTACATAAGAGAAAAGAGCTTTGACTTTGTAGACGACCTCGCATTCTTTACCCAAGATACAGAATCAGCCCGGAGAACGTTGGAACTGATCCACGAAACAACTACGTAAGAAGGGAATACCATACCGAATTATGGAATATATGAAAAGCTGTAAATGTAACGATAGAAACATGTGTACGAGTATGAATGACTTCGAAAGAATTACGATAAATATTCAAAAATCTAAGATTCTGCTCTGCAGGGTCAAATATTCAGATACCTGGGAAAATGGATCAAACAACGGGATGGAAAAGAAGATGAACAAGGAAAGGGCTAATAGGTTTGAGACGGCATTAAGGCTGGCCATAGGCAATTATAGCGAGAAGAACATCTCAACCGGCTGAACTGAGTCACTAACACATAGTGGTGAAACGTGAAGCGTTGCATGGATCGATCCGATAGTGCGAAAATTGGAAGACTAGGGGAAATGGACGCGTTGGAGGAGGAGAGGAAGATCCTGGGGCTCCGAACCACCCTATTTGAGATTCGGAAGAGGAGAAATGAGGTGCTTCACCAGAAGGTGAAGGTGCTCACTGAGACCAGGCAGAAAGCTCGTTAGAAATACTATGAACACACGAAGAGAACGGAGAGTAGCGGGCTCACGAAGAGGATATTTGATAATGTGGCGGGATTAAAGACGAGAATTTGGATGAAAGAAGTGAGGAGAGATCCAAGAGAAGCGGCAAGAATAACGAGGTCACGGGTCCTCGATACAACAATATATAGGGAGATCGTGGATAGCCTCCGTTGGACATATAGGCTGAAAGACATAAAGAGAGAGAAGAGGGTGATGACAGAGGAGGATTGACGGGACGAGAGTGAGAGAATGAAGAGATACTGGGAGGAAAAACAGACACCAAACGAAATAAAACGACTGAAGCATCATATCGAAAAGTTTAACGCCGTTCATATATGAACTAAACATTCGAAAGAAGAAAGAAAAATTACCATGTGAATGATCTTGCATTCCTGTCAATGTTTTATATTAGCGAAAGATGGGATGATGGTACGTGCCAGCTCCGACATAAAGGTTGTTGAAAGTGCTTGGAGCGTACATAAAGTTGATATTTTCTTATGAAACAAAAATAGTAATGTTTAGAGGTGGAGCCCTCCCCAAATTATTGCTTGGGATTAAGGCTAGATTATGCTACCATAAGCATGGATATCGAATTAATGTGGGGAGTTAGACGTACGCGAAGAGTTTTTGTGGTAAATAAATTAATAGGGTGAGGACTCCGCGGGTCATGAAAATTGTGAACCGTATGCTCTAGTGATCCATAAGTAAGTGAGCCACCCTGGTGCAACCCTGTTGGGAGAATGGATGCAAATCTAATCACTAATCACATTTGAGATATGGAAGAAGAGTAAATAGTTTTTGCGTGGGGGAGATAAACAGATGAATTTACGGTTGAATGTGGCCGAAGAGACTCTTAAGACAAGGAATATCTCAGGAGCAAGAACAGAGCATGCATGAAACAACGCGCGAAAAAGGCAAGAGGTGACAGGTGTGTGCCAGGACAGGATATCGTGAAAGATGCTGGTAAAAATGGGTAAGATTCCCGGTTAACGACATAAAATCAATCTTTCCGATTTCGCCGACCCAATGACACGACGTGAAGAGTAATGCTGGTAGTATTTATGAGGGGGAGGCGACTGTCACCTGAGATCATTCGCGCTGGACTCATTTGAGTCATTAGGGCTAGATGGGTAATTTTTTTAGGGCAGTCTTTTCAGGGAATGGGTAAAGAGTGGGCCGAAACACGGCATCGGAATTAGCCTACTCTTAGCGAAAGACATCAAGGGGTGCACAATTTATCGTCCTATCGAACGGACGGTGTACTTAACTTATTACCCTTCGCGTGGCAGCCCAGTTAGAGATTGGAATAACACTGTAAAATTCTTCCACAACGGGGATCGATACCGGGTCCTCGGGGTGGGTACTCAATTTATATTAGCCGCTCTACTAATCCGGTCCTCAGGTGAAAGGCAAAATATCTATAGGGAGGTATGAGATTCCAAGGATGAAAAAACGGTGTGACAAAATTTCCAGCATTTGTTATTAGCAGTGGTACCTATTTCAACGACTGAAAAAATTATGTCAGTGACATGAAAGGGAGCCAAGGAAAATCTTAAAACAATCCAACATTGGGTTGTCCGTGACAGCGCCATAGAGAATCCCGGGTGGGTAGGGAGCACGGGTGAGGGATAGGCGGGCGATGGAGATACAATGATTGGGAGATCGACTCACCCATATCTAAATTGCTATGACTCCGCCCCGCTGTCCTTGGCGTTAAAGGGTGCAATGCATAAAACAAGTTCTGGGCGATTTAATTTTTCCGCGTTCTCAATTGTCTTTCGCCGTGCCGCAGGATTTTTTCCCGTCGGCAACAGCATCGAAGGCAATATTATACATAGGTCGCATTTCGAGCCGTTTCGACGATTGGCTCGGAAAAAAGGGCCAAAAAGGATGAGGAGCGGTAGAATGGGTGGGAGACATGCGCGGATTGGTACCAAAGACAGAAAAATGGAATAACGCGATCAAAGCCCGCGATACCTTTACTCCAACCGACACACTCCCTCTCTCTCATTCTCTCTCCACCCGCTACCCTCGTCTCCCATGCCGAGCAATTACATCTGTCCTTGGCAATAGCGCGGAGTCATCGAGGCGACTGAGCCGAGGACGCGTCGCCTTGGGCGTCGATTGACTCGTTAACCGACCGAAATACATTATCTCTGCCATCCTATCGGAAACTCATCCCCGCGTGTCGACCATTGACAATGCGACACACGGACTTCGAAACTAAACAGAGCGGGCGGAGGGGAGAGGAGCTCTGGCCTGTAGTGCCCTCTGCCACCAACGATCGGGTCGGGACTAGATGACAACTGAAATTCCCGAAATTTCCTTTTTATCGAAATGGAGTTGGAATACAGCTTTCGGCAATACGTATATGGCTGTGTATCCATTTATATGTATTTGCAACGGATGCCCCTGCGGTGTATTTTAACATTATTCAGTGTTTAAAATCACAGTTAATTAAATCCACCAATTAAAGGAAGGTTTCGTACAGTCCGTAGCAACAATTGCACGTTACGCATCAAGTATACTTTCTCCTGTTTGCCTTACACCATTCCATACACTTCTAAATACTTTTTCTACCGGCTTTCATAGCGTCCAAAAAGTCTATTCTCTTCCCAGATTACCTAACATACCCTGATGTAAGTTGTTATCGCCCTATTTTTCATGGAAAATTTTATTCGTACTTAACCCTACAATAGTATTTGATTCAGATGTTGGATATTATTCAACTATTTCTCCAGCAACAATCAACTGTATTCTTCCAGAGATCATTCCTTATTTCTCAACTGTACTCTTCTGCCTGCCTCCTCTCTACCCACCTCCCTCTCTCCTATCTCTTTGACCTTAGCATCTTCCAAAGATCCCAGATTCCTGTCCTCACAGTTACGGTCCTCTTTCTCGTATCCTCATTGCTTTCAATCTCCATTGTAAAAGAATTTCGTGTGATGACGGAAAAACGCACAGGAAACAACCATAATCAGACTCCTGCCAGAGATGACCACACTGGTCAGATACGACGGACAACATCCATCGGGGCATGGACCTCCTCACCCATCCTCTCCTTCCAGACACGAGAAGGACCACGCGGTCTTCTCTTTAAATTGTCATGAATTATTATCCAATTGTTGAGTTATTCAAATCTAATCGGAAAGCGGCCAATTTTCAGCCTTTTTCATCGGAATAATACTATGAAATAATAATAAGGACAACCAAAATAGAGCTAGCCTTGGATGGAGGAAAATCCACCTGACAAGGAACCGAACTGACGACATCAGGTTTATCAGAAGACCTCGTTACCCCACCGCCACTGAGACCGGCAAACATATAAAACCGATGTTAACATTGTGATCATCTATATACGTATGTGTGATGGGAAATATAGCTGAGATGGTTTCCTGTTACCATTTACAATAGTATTTTTCACGTCACATTGCTTAAAAGCCCCCTTGATTGGGACCATATACCCTAGCAGCCTTCTCTCTGAGGGACAGACACGGCGTGCACTACCTTTCATCTGGTTTCTATCCAACGGTGGCTTGAGTGACCCGCCAAGGATCATTTATCTCTTTCCGCCAGTATGCGGTATGGAAAGGCCCAAGCCCCTCTGACACCCCACAGTTTTAGTCCTTTTGAGAGTAGGAATTATTTAAGGTACTCTATTGGTACCGTTAAATATTATTAGCAAAATTTCATACCATTATTTCATTTCTCCATTCCTCGGAAAAAACATATATAATTTAGGCAGGAATTTAGCAATACATGCAAATAGGTATAGGCAAATACTTAATATATGTATTTCGATCCATCCACAATAATCAACAAGAAGGTAGTTTTTTATACTTCTTTATGCACATTCTTTTCACGTGAATGGTTGAAAAAGGCACTTGAGGAAACCAGCGATCCAACGAATAATCGGAGACTGTATATGTTTCGAAATTCTTACTTTTCATAATTCGGTAGGTGAAGGGGTAATTCGGGATTGGTTCAAATATGAACGAAATGCTAGGAAATAATATCATTTTTCTGTAACATTCGGCATAGTATAAAATAATTGGTACTGTAATTTTGGTATAAATTATTTTGCACCATTCATTATTTTTCTTCACCGAGGAACAGATGCTGCGTGGACTACCTGCGTGGCTGGCCTTTTTCATCCTTGAACTTTGATGACAAGTTCTGAAAACTCGTGTATTCAGTATCAGACTAAATCAGTGATCAAAAATATATGCCTCCATCTCTAAATGCATACCATGGAAGCATTTAGAGACGGAAGGATCGCATTAAGTTTCCCTTTGTACGATCGGACACTTATGAAATATAGATGACGCATGGAATATTCGTGTATTCATACAGTAACACACGCGAGTGCACACGCGCTCAACGAAGCGCTTATCCTGTAAGAAAGCACGCGTATCGGGGTACAGAAACACGTGCAAGACAGTTCACATGTTTTTTTATGTAGTTTCAGCTAAATACATGAAGGCACGCGTATCCACCTTTGTCCATAATAAATGGAGGGGAGTTCTAAATAGGATGACAAGAGCATATTTAATATCGCTCATTACCTTTCATGTCGAAATGTCATATTAAGAAATAAATATGATGCTATGGCGGAAACATTATCATGATGTTGTTTCTATGATTCTAATCCGATTGTTCAATCATATAAATGGCCGGGCTTGTGCAAACGAGATAGAATACGCCAAAGAGGAAAAGCAACTTTCATTTTTTAAGGTAACATTGAAGGACACAACCACGAAAGCTGTAATCATAACTAGGTGAAATAACCTTTGAGGGCATACACGTAGCTGGGCACGATGCTTTGAAGAAAAATATTGCCAATTTTCTTATTTAATCGCGCCTAACCATGATTCAGTACTATCGCAGCGCCTTTCCTAATGCTGAACCCGCTTCGTTTATACATAAGCATAGCTAGAGTCAATACCTCAGCATAGAAGTTCGCTGCCTGGGAATCGAACCAGTTGACAAAGGTGGCCTTGAATTCCTAGTCGTTTTCAAACCGATGTCCACCAAGCCACTTTTTCAAGTGCAAGGAGAGGAAATAGTCGCCAGGCGCAAGGTCAAGTCATCTCCATTTTATTGATAGTGGTCCAGAAACGCTCGTCCAGTAAACATTCCTTTTACTAAATATGAATTCCTTATGGTTTTAATTATTCATTCATCCAAGGTATTCTACCCATTTCAGTTAGGCTTAGGACATTTCTGACGATTATTATCTTCTACGTATCACGAGAACTTCCTTTTTCTCTCCTAAATAACTTCATTTTCCATTTCTTAGTAACTTCAACCAGCATCCCTGCAGCCAAAAATACCGCTCACTTCCTCCTCCGGACCACCTTACAAATATTCTCCCTTCTATCACGGCCTTCAACATCGCACCCATCAATATTTCTTCCCTGTTTATCTGCCCTCATTGGATTTCCTCCGGAATATTCACTCTCTTAGGGCATCCTATTAAAAAATAAAGGTTTGTCTTCCTTACTGTCCTTAATAAAGGCTTTACGAATCATTTTTGCCACATTTATTTCATTTATTACTTCGTCATTTTATATAGCAGACATGTGATCATTTCTTTTCTCTTGGTAAATACATTTCTCTCTCCTTCTCCCAATTGCTTCATCTATCCTAGTTTATTCCTTCCTATTTCAACGTTTAACTTGGCTTTCCTACTCTTTGAGAACATTTTTCATTTCGTTTCCCTAAGGTCAATCATCAACCCATTCCGTTGCCGTTTCTGTCAAGGACTCAAGAATAATTGTAACCCCTAAACTGTCTTATTTCCATTAACACCACAGAAAATATTACAAATTTTTATCCCCAACGTTTCTACATTCTGAAATGATTAAGGAATAGGAAGATTATGCAAGGACACTTTCGAAAGGCTTTATGATGATTAGAGGTTAACCCCTTTCGGTCCCATTATTTATTTTGAACTTCACTTAATAATTTTGAATTTTCTCAGTAAATGCTCACCCCTTTTAGAAATTATATACAAGAGTTAAAAATATTTAAAAGTTCAGCAAAGTTTTTCCCATTATTGTGAAAACGCATGAAAAACTTCATCACATTTTGGACGAAGAGATCATATTGTTTTCATGTAACTGCCATAAGTATGGATATATTTTCAGCATTTCATTTTATAAATTAATATATTTATCAGTTTTGTGAGACAAAACAGTTTCACTCTTAACAATTCACTCTTACAGCAGGAAACACCAAATACTTCCCAGCAAATTTTTTCACTGACCAATGACTTCAAATCTCTTTTGTATCGGCATTCGTCACATACTATATTTTAGAAGAAATATCAATTCCATTCTTTGAAAAACAATGAGCAGATAAGAGAAAATTTATTGCCAGTCTATTTCAAGAGGTGCGAGTCCTTTTCAATAGGTATATAACGTGATGACCTTGAAATGTCGGGAGTGTATGAGGCAAATTCCATTACGAAAACAATATATACTCTTTTGGAAGACTGAAATTACGTGCACATACCGTTTCTCGGTATTTGCACGTAATGATCAGAAAGAACAAATGTTCATCTGAAAAACGTACTTCAGCTTAAAAGAAAAACATACATAGGGAGGCCGGTATATGAGTTGGCAGGCATATCAGTAAGGTACCATAAGTGTGGGGAAAAAAGCTACGAACGGCAGTCGTTGAAAAGAGGAGTATTATTTAAATCACCTATGTGAGACATTTATTCACTTTTAAAGACTATCAAATTTATGCGCTTAAAATCATACGCTGAGGAATGTGAAAAAAAACATTAAATGTTAGTCATCCTAAATGGTTGATCCTATCAAGTCTTTCCTGTGATTGGATGATCAACACGGTATCGATTTTACATGTAAACCCATCGTCCTTTATGAATCCAATATCAATATAATATACTGGCTGAACGATATGTTATATAATATATCTCTATCCTCATAAACTCAATAGTAAAAGTAAATATTCAATATCATAGGTGAATATTTAAATGAAACGGAACCCATTCCACTTTTAAATCGCTACAATGAAACGACAAGTGATAATGATGGCAAAATGGCATCGTAATGCGAGATAGCATAAATATCGCTCACCTCAGCCGGTACATCGAAATATCGATGAGTGATGAGTGCTTCACTCAGCGTGAAATGCTACCTCATCTCTCGTCCTTCCGATTCTCCTCGCCGTCTCCCACGACCCATTTGTCCCGTTATAGCCATTCATTGGAGAAGCAGGGCGTTTCCTTCATTTGTCTTGCTATTTGGGAGTTTCCTTTCCAATTCCCCGTAAGCTTCGCATTAAAACCTCACTCTCTCTCTCTCCTTCCTTCTTGAGTACATTCCCTTCACTTTCCTTTCTTTTCCTCTGGCGGTGAGTTTTGTTTTATTGCCGAGAATATCCTCGAACTGGCCGACGAAGACTACCACTTCCCGCCAATATCCAATTCCACCTTGGTAATCGAACACGATGAAACTTGCACGAAACCACGGATTTCCTTTCCTTAACTTGATTGTTATGAAAAAATCAGCACGTAAGAGCCAGAATCTTCCTCCTTAAATTTTCTAATACATGCACACTTCATAGTTTTTCGTGTTTAGGTGATAGGCTATTTCATGATTTTTTGACTTAAGTGTTCATGTAATTTCATGGCATTATAATGCAGCACTTCTTAATGTTCAAGAGCAAGCAAAACTCTTTCTACGTCGACTTATTATTTCAAGTCTTGAGATGTAAACATAGGTTGATACTTTTCAAAAAGGAAATTTTGAAAGCTTGAAATCGACCCAACGCTTCCTCACAATGTGTGGAACATTTGAACACATCAATGCACGGGAGTATTCACGAGTCTAGGAGCTATTAATTTAATCTAATCCAAAGGAAGATTAGGCGAATTAATAAAAATGTCATCACCGAGTTCTAACCTCTCGTGGTATTAATAGCTGTATTGAAATATTTTACTAATGATCTAAACACAACGCTACGTCTCCATTTTCCATACTATGGTAGCACTTCGAATTTTCCAAATACTTTGGCTAGTACCTTTCTTTTCAAAAATAATCATACAATTTTGGACAAGTCTGAAAACTCAGTGCTGGTATTGATTAATGGGACCCAATCCCGGCGATTGAGTATAGAATACTGTTTTCCCCACACACTTGTTTTGGGTTTTTTTGTGATTGAGTATTTCCCATTTAGTCTTCATAGATTTCATCGTATATGATATAAACGCATTTTCTTGGGTTTTAGCGACAGCCTTTTAACAACGCATTCAAATACAGATTTCATCTACCGCAAGCCGCCGCAACGGCGTGTGGCGGAGGGTGTTAGGTCACCAACCGTAAAATGGAACAATACCACAAGTAAAACAACAACATGGAGAATTACACCCACAGCAGCGCACACACGCATGCAAAAATCCCTTCATCCAACACTCATGCAAAAACATACTATATACCACAAACCAACAAAATACTGCACCCCAGGATGCAGCACGAAAGCCATTTCTACAGCATATTCGCATTATTTTCCTTCAACCATGGTCCCGGAATAATGTGAGAAGTGATTATTCAGAAAAAAACATCAAGATGGAAGTTTCCCGTGATTGAATTTAATGCAACCTAAGTCACGGATCAAAATAACCTCGCCGGCCCGATATCATGCAAGCAAATCTTCATATCTCTCAGAAAAACCAAAAAAGTTCCTCACTAGTTGCTTCCTTATTTGTTACTCATAAAAGAATCACTCCGAGCGAGCGCTACTCCGAGTCTAGGTCGTAGCACACAATTGGGTCGCGAAGATGGAAAACTATAGGTCCGCAGGAAATGAACGCGGGGCAATAGAGCTTTTTCCACTGCGGAGGACTATTTATGAAGAGCCATTGGGTACGCTGGATGTTCAGTCGCGACGACAGAAAAATGCCCAAGCCGTCTTCTGGGAAGCGAAACGCAGGAATGCTTTCGTGCCATCGAACTGGACTTGGGGTAGAAAACATTGAAAACGCGACGGCAGAGAGATTGTCAGTGGGGAGATTTTTCCACTTTGAGAGGAAAGAGGCGAGCGACACGAGTGATTCCACGTAAAGCGCCGGCCGTGAGAGGCCAGGTGGGAGAGAGAGTTTCACCACTGCAGGACACAACGGTGTGAATTTCCCGGTCATAATTTACCTTTCCTCAATTACTTCTTCTCCCCGCACCTTATCCCTTGCGATTTCCTCCTCACCCATGATATCCCCATTCATCTTCGTTTAACACTTATCCATTTGCCCCCCCCCCCCCACAATCATCAGCCGCCGCTCAGTTGGCTGTCGGACGATCAAAGTCAAGAAGTCGGTCATTTTTCAAGAAGTGGTTCTGATGATGTTATTATTATGGTAGCTTCGGATTCTTACCCTTAGTAATCGGGGAATTTGCTATCCCCAGCTGCGTTTTTATAAGTCTTAGGCACTAATATATATTCCATTATTTTTGTTAATACATTTTAATATTATGTATTTATTCATGAACCACAACCCGATTGGTATTTGCCAAACAATTGGTCATCCTCAACATTCCCTCATCATATTTAAAGCCAGGCTAATGTATAACATGTAAGAGGAAGTTTGTTGCAAAGAAAATGCTCTACAATTAAACATTTACTTACCTCTTAACTATTTTGATTTGATGATGACTAAAATGATTTCCGTGCCCTAGTTGCAATATCCTATAAAAAGTGAGTTTTCGCACAAATGTAAGACTAAAATTAGAAAATGGTTTTTTTTTAAAGAATAGCCGAGAAGATATTATGAGTGTAGCATGAAATATCTACTCACATTGTTTGTAAACAAAAATTTATTCGAGTGCCCCAAAGCTTTTTGCAAGTTTGTCTGTGCGTGCGTATTAAGCGCAGAATGCAAAAACATCGAGTACCTTTACAATTAAAAGGAATTCATGAACCAATCTACATTGAATGGTATAGTTTACCTGAGTAATTATTTTTACTATTTGCGGTACCGAAGTATTTCAATAGCTCTAATGTCCGTTGCCAAAGGTGGAAATAAAATATGCAATCAAGCCATCCCAAATGTATCAAAATCCAAATTTTTATATGGATGACGGCACTGCAAAAATAACAGTCTACATATTTATTACTGTTGCCGCAGCGGTAGTCATACTGCTTATTCTCTTGGTCGTATCTACACTTCACATGTGTAATTTTATTTATCTCAGTCTTTGTATCCAAATCCACTATTTTTCCTTACTGTTGTTGTCAAAATGAAAATTCCTCTCGCCAAAATGTGTGTGCCACTGCACGTTTGTTTTCACCATCCCGTCCTTGAAGATGATGGAATCGATCTGCATGCCAAATGTCACGGGCGCAAAATGTTTACTAAGTGGGTAAAATCGTAATCCGGAATTTCATGCCACTTTTTCGAAAGTTTATTTTTACAGAGTTGTTAGCTAACTTACTGCGAGTAACAATTACGGGTACATCCTTTTTTAACTCATCTTAAACAATTCTACGTTTCCGACGTTTCGATGACCGACTTTCCCTTTCTCATCAGGGCCACTGAGTTGATGATTGCGGGGCTTTTCAATAGGATGGTAAGCACGCCAATCACCGAAATGACTGCTTCGAACTAAAGCCGTGAGGTGGGAGACCCGAGAGGTACTCGTTCCGAAGGTACGCCAGCAGAGCACCAGATCTCTCATAGGAGCTTCCTCTTCTGAAAACTCATTTTAAACAGGGTCAAATTTCATCCACTTAGAAAGTACTGTCATTGCTCAGGAGGTACAATCGTGGCTACTACGCACTGCGGCTTGGGGTCTGCCTCATCCCCTTTCTCTATCGATTCATAGAAAGGTGCGTTAGAAAATTTCCCTGCAGAGCAGGTCAATTTTTTACCATTGTTTAGATCTCTCGATGAGCAAATGCGATTCTCCTCCCAGATTTCTCTTATATCCATCACAGATATTTCAAGCTCTTTTGAAATATACATCTATACGATAAAGTAATGGAAATCTATCGAATTCTTACTTGCAAAGGTATTGGCTTATCTGTAGCATTGGCTTCTAAAATTAATTGAAAAACCTCGGGATTACAGCCTATTATCTTTTAACTCAATGAGTAGGTATTGACCCTGAATGAATTTCTGATGTTCCGACCCTCAATGGCATTACCCCAAGAAGCATCTTGAAACCTACCTTTCAGAGGCTTTTAAGTGAGTTAAATTTTCCGTGAATTCAATTACAATGCAAAACAGTCCATACAATTTGTATAAGAGAGTTTTCATATCTCCTTTTTAAATACTTCGCATCTTTTGCCGAGTAATTTCAAGATCGATCTCGTTATCTAAAGTGGGAAAAAGCTTATCATGTTTAGCCTGATTACCACCATGACCCAAAATATATTTATAATTACATCTTGATAATATGGTTAAATTGACATTGGTTTGCTTTTTACTGTAAACGAAGTACCTCTCACGAACGAAAGAAAGTATTGTTTCAACCCTCATTAGAATATGATCTAGAAGCTGCCGTAAGGCTTCGCGAGTTAAGGAATTGATTTTCCGCGAACGAATTTGAATTAAATTTCAAAGTCTTGTTTAGCCAGGAATTCAAAATACTTTCAAAATCGAGTCTCAAACGTCGTTCAAAGAATCCGTAGTATCGTGCTCATGAGCCTCTCTCTGATGAAGAAGTCAAAAAGAAAACATTAAAAAAAAGAAATCTGCGACGAAAACCAAATCACAAATACCTGTGGACGTTTCGGGAAATTCAGGATTAAAATAATTAAATCAGTTTCTCCCGACTTTTAAGTTTTCCATTAAATGAATGCAAAATGAGTATTTTTATACTTTAAACTTAACTGCATTTCACTGGAGGCGTACAGAAGCGGAAATGGAGAAGCAAGAATTAAATTCGAATTACTTACAACATGCCACACATCACATGATCCACGTAATCAAATAACATGAGGTATAAAAAACACAAAAGTATTCCACAAGCAGAATGAAATGCGAACTGTAAAATGCCCACATTCCTAAAATTGAACGATATCTCAGCGAATTTAGGTAAGTTGAGCGGCGACGCAAGCAGACCCCGGGAATCGAAGAAGCACAAATTAAATGAATTTCGCTTAATGTACATAGAATGCAAACGGAAAGACGGAAATTATCAATGTTTCGAGTGATACCAATTCGTATAATCAAGGGGACCGGTTCAGTAGCTTAGTTCAGTAGCTTATTAGTAGTTAGTTCAGTAGCTTATTCCACATGCTTCACGAATAAAACTAAAAAAAAGCGAAAACCTGTAAAGGGAAACTCTTCATATAATGGTGTTTTTTGGAGTGTGTGGGTCTATGATTTAAATTAATCGCGTAAATGTCGCCGAAAATCGTTTTGTGGAAAAGGCATAAGTCGTTGCTGGAAACCTTCAACAGAAAAAGGTATCGAATCACTCAGGAGACAGAGTTAGCCGAGCAACTAATTTTGATTCCACCATCGTGTTTTCCCACTAATCTCCAGGCATGGACGTCTGCTCCAAGATTGGCATGCACAATGTGACATTTACTGAACCATACCAAAGAGTGTGATGCTTTCTGTTTAGCAGAATTCAGGGTCACATCAAAGTTAAGGGGTTACCAAGATTGGGAGTTCTTTTTTCAACATTTTGGCACCAAAAATTGGGACCTTGCTGTCCATTTTTGCCGATTTGCGCTGTACCATGTGACGAACCTTGAAAAAATTTGATAACTGCTCCCAATTCGAATCCGTCACCCCACCGAGAGCAGTACGACGCGCAACACTTCCCACTTCACCCACAAGTGGTTCCCGACTCCGAAGGTGATTTTTCCCAAGGGAACCTGATATGCATATTGCACGCATCTACCCCGCAGAGCACTCGACCCAATGTAGTCACTGATCCTGTATCACTACAACGTTGTGATATGCATACTCTCTTATTTACGACTCGAAAAACGCCGATAAGAGTAATATTCCAAGGCAAAAGCTAAGATAGAGATAAGACCGCTAATTGGTATGTCATAGAAGTAGTTAAGTGATACGTAGTGAACAAACAGGTACATTACAAAACTTAAAAAAATTATTAATTTGAACCCAGAAATTAGTTTAGTATTCCAATAGTGACCACACGCTGGTGACTTTGAAAATTTCACTCACGCAGTTGAGAACCGATGCTTCCAGCGAGCGTATTTCGGTAATTGTAAACATTTATTGCGTAGAGTTAATTTTGCTCCCATTTTCTCATTTGCTAGAGGGTGTACATGCGGAATTTAAAATTCCCAACGGGCAAAACACTTTTTTATAGAACTTAGACTCCCATTTTCGATTGCAGCTCACTGCACTACTCGCCGCTTCGCTCCACCGTTCTTTGCGGTGCGACCCCGACGACGAGTCCCTCCCCGCCACGGGGGACGCGGACGTCGATGAAGCGGATGATTACGACGCTCCGGGCACTCAAACACACCTGGCCTTTACACGCCGCCGCCCGAAACGAAGGACTCTTCGCCATCCAGAGTTCGACGCTCGTCTGCCTTTCTCCCGCCTCATCCCCCTTGCCGTCGGAGTCACACTCCCTCTCAACCCTATCTTCCCCTTCCATCATTTCCTCCCTCTCTTCATTTTCACTCTCATTCAACCCTGGTCACATATAATCTCCGGTGTGTTTCCTTTTCATGTCCATTCTTCACAATATCTTTGGTTTCCATCTCCTTCGCGATGCCCTTGGAAAAGATCTATAAGGATTTACGATTAGTTGCCCTTTCTCATCATTCCAACTTCTCAACTGATCTGGGTTTCCTACGGACTAAGGTTTCTTTTTATCGATTTTCTGCCACCATACCATCATCGTGGTAGATCAATGGTAAGAATCTTCGGCTATTAGCAAGAGGGTCCCGGCTTCAAATGTTCCCAGGTGACGCCCCTGGATATCTCCACCAAGATAAAGTGTGAAATGTAGCACACGAAATCTTCAAGGGAAACCGCAACTGCGTATGGATGGGGAATGCTTCCCTAACCTGATAATTTCACACAGCCTACGGCTTAGTAAGAGGCGAACTCTACCTTCACTTAACAATGCAGGCTTCGGGTTGATTGCTGTGGTTAGGTGCACCGCATTCCAAAGATCGTCACGCAAAAGCCAGCTTGTGACTTAAAATGGACGGAGTTGCTCTTTGGTAACGTAATGTCAACCATGTCTCGAAGGGACTCATCTTTAGTCAAAACCACCCTCAAAGGAAAACAGTTGCGGTCAATCATATTTATTTGATTGATTTGTCTACTTAAAATAAGGCTGATATTTGGTGTGACAAGAGCGAGGGGCATTCATACATGCATGCCACAATCGGTAGATAAAACCAATTGATGACAATACAGACCTCCTAATTTAAATCTCGAAGCATGTACTGTTTTTTATATAAAATATTTTTTCCGGGTTTAAAAATTGGTGGGACGTCAACTCAACAAGAGAACGGTCATAAGACATATAGTATTGGTTGGATAAACTGCCTTGAAAATTTTCAATTCCTTAGCCCAAGATTTATTTTTGACAGAGCGAGAGAGAAAGGCCGTTTTTTTAAAGAATTTTCGAGTTGGTACAAAAGCGAGATTAGCATTTTTATCTTGCAGAAGGAGGTATGGCAACCGCGTAAAACTAACCTCTTATTGCATATTTCTTATTTTCATGTCCTTGTAAAAGACCTAGACCTCTGCCCGACGAAATTAAGTCATGGTAAGAGCGTTTTTATAGCTCTCAAAAGCCACAGATTTAACCAAGGATCGGTGAGTAACTTTCAAATATCCGCTCAGAAAAATATTGTTTTGCTTCACCTTTACACGAAGAAGGTTAAAACTTGCTCATTTTTCTTCGTAAATATCTCGTATAAATAAATGCTTTTAAGGCAAACGCACTCTTAAAACAATTTTATTTGAGGAATTGCAATTCTGTTCTTTTTCCTACCCACATAGATGCGAGAAAACAACAAGCGGATTTAGTTGTGTGCAGGAAAATTTTTAGAGCTTCTTCTTATATATGGCAAGAAAAAATAGACTTCTATTTCCAGTCCTGCTGTTCTCGTTAACGCTATCGTATTGGGCACGAACCCTACCAAAAATATCTGAACCTATTAATAGATTAATTACAATTAAATGATTTACTTTGAGGTTAAAAATAAATAATTACAATGGAGGCATTCCAGCAAATGTATTAGAGTACTCATTATCACTGTAACAATACTATTTTTCAGGCACAGACAGGTTTGTGTCAAGGATATCACCCCACGATATTTGAAAGAAGCTGTTAACCTTCAGAGAGCCACTTCGACCCATGCTCCATTACTTTATGTCCGTTATACTCAGTTTAAGATTTTATTATGTGAACAAGATAAAACGAAAATGATCGCTATCTTTTATAAATGTCCTCGTATGTTATTGAAAAAAAGATTTGGATATTTAAATCTATAATTAAAGACGAAACCAATAATTTACTCAACATGCGAGCGATGATCTTAATTTAATATAACATTATAATGATTTGATAAGTGACCAAAAATCTTATTTTTTAGAACCGAAAAAATTTTTTTCCTAAATAACTCTACCGCTTTAGGGATCTACGTTCCGTATTGTAGGCAGGAGTGTCCCGCGTTGTGATCCAGTTCTGACCGTCCGTCGTCGATTCGGATGTACCTACCTGCACTCCAGACGAGTAACAGGGACTTCTCGTATCACAGGTTGCCAGTCGGCTTTCTAAAGAGACAGATTTTTCAGTTGCATTCTGGCTACCATCCGGATGTCGCCCAAATTTCTTTTCCAGTTAGGTTTTTGCACTCCAGCAGCCGGAAGTAAGCAAAAAGTTCGACTAACTTATCATATAACCATTGGATGGAACATTAATTACACTTTCGCTCAGTGTACCACTCCTGCATAATATGACGTCAGGACTTTTTCCTTTCCTAAATTGACTTAAATCGAATCTCTGTTAGAGACATTGTTAAACACATCCAGTTTATTTAATTTCAGAATGAAGCCTCTAATTAGGACTAAACTGAAAGTTATTCAAGTAATATGGCTGTGTTCCGCTTTAGAACGTTTATTGCGGTATAATTAAATAAAACAATCGACTTACATGACGAAATTGACATTGAGAGACTGTCATCTTTTATTCTCACCTTCAATATCGTAAATTTTGAACATAAGTAGTTGACAATAAATAGTGATAATTCTCCTCAATTATCTTTACGAGTTGAGCGACTGCCGATCTTTTTATATTCACTTTAGCTAATTACCATTTACATCTCCCCACTATTTTCGTATTACTTTGATTTACACAGTCAGAAAATTACAAAATACGTGGGAATCTCAATGTAGCTTGTCACAAGTCTCCAGTTACATTAGGGCAACTTACTATCTGAAAACGATGAAACAAATTTGGCGCTATCATGGATTTCTTGTGTAACAAGAAATTCCTTATCCGTGGAAAATTATGTTCAGTATTTCCCACATTCAACAAATGTAATCACTCAAAAATATTGTCCCCTTATCAGAGAAGGTTAAAAGATGTATAAACTTTGACTTTTTTAATGATTGGTATGTTCCAATGTTTACATTTCATAAGAATTGTGTTTGCTCTACCAAATTAGCGTTGTTCATGCTTGTGAGAATAGTTTTGTCTATGAAAGATTAAATGCATAATTAAGTTTATTTAAGTGCATATGTTTATATCATCACGAAAGTAGGCACTACTGAATGTGTTGGCACTACGGTTGAGTTAAAAGTCTCCATATTCAGCAATTAGAAAGTACGGAAAGTATTCGTCATTGCTCAGTAGGGTGTTTCTGGATAAGTGTATAATAATTATTTATAATAATATTCACGTATATTTACGAAAGAAACATTATGGCCTGTAGTTATGTGCACAGGAAGTTCTGCGATAACTCTATCAAAATATCACAATTCAGTGAAATTCAACTTACTTAGGTAGAAAATGAATATCTTGAACGTGAAAAATGCATGCGTATCATATTCTGAAACTGTGTAATCGTACATTCACATATATTGATAGCGATATTCTTGGCAATAAATAGGTGGGCATTTGAGTTGACCTTGCTTGACAAGCATACAAATTGTATCGCGGAATGTTTTGGTAAACCACATTTTTAACTAATTGAAAGAATGCAAATATTTCAGAGTATAAAAATCATTCGCCTTGACTGGGATTTTTATACTCTGAAATATTTGCATTGAAATGCACATTAGCGGATGACTCCGTTAAAAGTTACTGTTGCGGCATCTTCCGCAGTTTCTTTGGAATTTAATTGAAAGAAGATCACGGTTGTTGCTACGAAAAGTTTGATGCTCTTGCTTACTTTGTAATTTCCTGATATTTTATAGTCTTCAAATATCTATTAAATCGCCTAAAATTGGTCTGAAATTCGGTGATATGGCATATAAATGAAATACAATCTAATTATACACTGCTAACAACCGTCAGGTAAAACGGTGATACCCTATAGTTCCGTATTAACTAGCTAACTGCTACAGCAACTGGCTAACTGAGACGTTTCAAAATCACTGAATCAGTCATGATACCGGCCCTTAGATGGTTAAAACTGTCGGCGCGTCTTCTGTGCTTCTGTTCACAGATTCTTCCTACATTCAATCCTACGCTGAGAACATAACAGAAAGGCAGTGAAGCCAAATCGAAAAACTCGATCAACCAGTTTACTATGGAGTATGATGAAGAATTTTCTGACCGGTGCATTCCTAGACAGAATGATTGGCCAAAGGTTTGTCAAATATAAACGAGGCAGCTTGTTAGTGTAGTTTTTCATGGACAGGAGAGATAAATATTCTTAAGATTTATTTTTTTAATTTTAGCAAATGCTATATATACCTGCATGAAAAACACAACTAAATTGTTCGATAAATTTCCGTTCAGCTCCACTAATTGACCATCGAAACTTTGTTTTAGTGCTGCACAACTTGGCGTGAAGTTTTCGGAAATTTTGCCACACTTATATTCCAATCCAACTGATATTCGTAGATATATTTTTGAATGCAAAAAAATTTGGAAAAAAATGTGAAAAAGACTGATTTATAATTAGTTAAGAGTTTTATGAGGACTAAAAACTCTACTAACAACAGAAATATATATTCCACTAATTGATAAATACTATTCCCTTCCCTGCTCTACGACACATTATAGGAAAGTGCGCTGTAAATAGAATATGAAATAATTACTTATTTGATGTGTGACTTTATGAAATCAATTCATTTTATGATGAGACACTATCACTTCATAAATCCACAGTACGTAATTAAGACATGACACAGGTTGCGACGTTCAACATGAATGTATTTTACAATTATTGTGCACATATATTTCCTTTAGTAATTGCACTTTCCATCAAAAGAATACATGATTTCGTATAGGTAAATCTCTCGTACAGCAAAAAATTTATTTATTTAACGCCTTTTTATAGACAATATTTATAAAATATACGATTAAAGATTTTAAAGCTTGATTGGCTTAAACTTAGTAAAGAAAGACAACAAATTTATAATAAAAAGTGTATATAACTACATCTGTGCACAGCATAACGAGTATAATTTTAATTACATTTCCGCTTTAACCAAGAACAGAATAATGTTTGCGTGCATACAGTGATTTAACCAGATAACTTACTTTAAAATATCTAAGAGCCGCTTTCTCTTCCTTGAATTACCACGGAGGTCATGCAGGGGCTCTTTCATCTTTAGCATAATGATGTGCTCACAAGGTATTCCTCGTCCACCGCAGCACTCCTTTGGAACGCTATGTGTTCCTCCACAACCTTCGCGAATCCGACCTCCCACGATTTCCCTGACCGCGATAATACCACGCCACCAACTGCCGCCCCCCTGACATAATCTTCGCCCCTGCCTGTGCACCAAGGAAGTACTACGTCAAGTCCTGCGACTTTTATGAACGATGTGGCACCTCGCACGCATATCGCCCGCGGAGGGGGGGGGATGTCCTATTGCTTCGCTTTGATTGCTTAAACCTCCCCACATTGCTTCACACATCCGCCTCACTCCTCATACTGCTTCCGTGTCGATGGCATCCCCACTCCAGCCGTCCACTTTTGGTATTGATGGCCCACTTAAACGGCGAGCACCCCAAGGACGGCCAGCGGACGAAGAGGATCGCCGAATATCGCCGAGTGCATCGGGATTCGCGGCACGCGCGTGCCGGACGGCCAAAGGGACCGACATACGTCACTTTCCAATCGACACGGACCACACGAGAGCGTCGGAACGTCAATAATTCACATTCTGAGCCGCGAAAGCCGTTAGCGGAGGGCGAGTGGGGACTTCTCTCCCCGGCCGGCGTAGCGGGAGTTCCCCGCCGAGTAGCTTCGAGCGGGGAGGAGAGGACGCGTGCCGTAGAGTGGCCTAGAGGGAGGAAAGGGGAGGTAGGAGCGTGCTCAGGGGTGCTCCTCGCGCGGGTGGGTAGAAGCACGTGAGAATTTTAGGGAAATTTACAATGGGTGGTCGTGGGGTACGGGACTGAATCGCACAAAGGGAGGTCGGTTCGTGAGACTGATACCCCCCTGGAGGAAGGATTGGGGAAGGGGTCGTGGGAATATGCTATAGAGGAAAGGGTGGGAGATGCGAGGGATCTTCGAAGAAAGCAAAGGGGGGAGAGCGAGGGAAGCTTGGGGACTGGGAGGAGAGAGCGAGAGGATGACCACGAGAGGGAAACTGACGGCGACCAGAACGTGGAGGGGTAGGGGGCGTGAGGAAGGAGGTTATGGTCAACGGTGGGTAGAAGGAATGGGGGTTGGAGGTGGGCCGAGAGGTGAAGCGCGGGAAGGCGAAATGGTTTATGGGAAGAGGTGATTCTCTTCGCGTGATCGCTGGAGAGGCGGCCTACCCATAAACGTAGGGTAGAGTCATCATTTGAATTCTGATGCACGACAGCTATGCATTTCTAACGTCATTCATTAAAAAATGTCCGGAAACTCCAATTATAGGCATGGAAAATAGTTAAAATATGCAAATATAAAATATAATTATCAGAAAATAATCATGTTCCACAATAATAAAATGTCTAAAGTAATGTCGCTTTGTAATCGAAAATTAAATTTAAATAACCTCTCGTCACATTAACCAAACTGATAATTCAAACTGGCAGACTGTGTACGCATGCAGCTATGGGGATTGAGTTTTTTTTAAGACCCACTGAGCGCAAAAGTCATTTATTAACATAAATCCAACGACAAAAAAGGTACGGTTCAACTTACAACTTCCATCAATTCGTAAGGTGTCGCCCTCAATTCTAAAAAAATAATTAAATACGTACGAATTTGGATAAGCAAAAAAGAGCAGGATACGGGAAAAGAGATGATAACAGTGACAATGAGGTTATATCGGATGATACTTAATAAAAACGATAATTGATAAATAGTATCATAGAAGTGGAAATGTTTCATTTTAAGTGGATATTGAGCGACCTATTTCGAGATGAGCGTCTCACACATCAATCAAATATTACACATTCAACAGAAATTTTCCCCTTTGCGTTGAAAGATGATGGTGTATAATTAAAAAAGATATCGAAAAGGCACCTCGGTAGAAGTAGTCGGTTGGGGAGACGACCGACAGCTGAGTTAATTTGCACCATTACGGATACGCAGATAATTTGGTGGAGGTAAGATGCTCGGGGAATGAGGGAAGGGTGGAGAGAAACCCGACTTCGCCAATAACCTACTCCTTAACAAAAAGCATCAAGGGGCCCACCATTTGACGTCCTATCCGGCGGTAGTTGCACTTAACTTGAAGTGCTCTTCCTTCAAAAGAATTTGGATCATCCTGATTCTTCATATCAATTAGAGAATGATATCACCAAGTATTCTAAGTAAATCAAAACATTTAAGAATACAGAATTGTAACAGATTGACAGAAGAAACACTTCTTCGACGAAATTAAATGGACGTTCTCCACACTTGAAAAATATTTCTAAAGAAATAATTATAAACTAAAATATAAGGAAAAAATCATTTGTAAAAACAAGCTTCCATTCCTCCAAATCCATACTTGGTAACTAATAAAATGAAGATCTCGAAAGAACATTTTGCAGCCCAAGAGAGGTGGCAAAGATGCATAAAAACTCTTCAAAAAACTAAAATGGCTAACATAGTTTAACCACATCGTTCCACGTTTTTATTCACTTAATTCACTCTCGGACGATTTGCGGGAGAGCGCAGTTCGCCCAATGTTACGTCGGGGGTGGGGAAGCAGAGCTTTCGTCTAAGTTCAAGACCACCGTTGGTCAAGCGCGGAAAGACGCGGAGACGGAAACCCTCGCGGAGATCGTATTGGCGATAGGGGTGTTGAAAGGGAACGGGGCCAATGGCTAAGAAGTGGGAGGGAGGGTGAGACCCGGTGGAAAGAAGAGACGTTGGAGACTCGACGCTCGGGGTCAGGAATCGCTAGCCTAACGTTCGTTGAATCGAAATCGAGAACCGACGGAGCCCTGGCACACGGAACCAACCAAAAAATTCCCCGCTCTCACTCTCGGCGGCCGTCGGAGGCCTCCCTATGCCGTCCACAGTCCGTTCGCGGAAGAGAGAAAGAGAGAGGACCGCGTCGCGGGGAGGAAAAAAGGAAAGAAGGAAAGGGTGGGTGTGCTGGGAGGGGAGATAGTGAGCGGATGAGTGGCCAGGGAGTGGGAGAGAGAGCGCGCCCCGGCAATCCCCATGGGGTGGAGGAAGGGGAGGAGAGGAGGTGGGGACGGCGGGAGAGGCGGCGGTGGGAAGTGTGGAGGCGAGCGAAAGGAGGATGACCAAGGCACCTTCGGCACTGCACAGACCATTCGGCCGTACTCCATCGACGGGCGAGGAGCGGACAAAGCAGGAGGGGCAGGCACGCGCGAAAACGGGCGACGAGGAGCGGTTGACGCGAACACACAGTTACCGCGCATAAACAAATTCTTCGTCACCCAGCATCAGGATCTCTCTCTCTCTCTCCACATGGAAACCAGAGGCGAGGGAAAGGAAGTGGAAGGGGAGAAGACGAGGGGCGGAGATGGTGAGGTGTCGCCGGGGGTCCCGGGCCGCGAGGAGGGCGGAAAGGGGGATGAGCGGGAGTTGGTCGAGGGGGAGGCGGAAGAAGCTGCGTCGCGGGGAGATAAGGAAGCGGAAGGAGGAGGAAAGGTGCTGCCTCCGATGACGTCCCTCGCGCCGGCTCCTGTTTCGAAAGTGGACCCAAAGAAAGGTAGGACTGTGTGGTGCGGTCGCCCCCATTCGCCGCGGGGAGGCCGGTCCAGTCGGTGGGGAAGAGGAATCCCGCGCAGACCGGCGCATCCTCTGCCGTGTCCGTCGAGAGAATCGGGAGAGGGGAGAATGCGCTCCCGATTATCTCGAAGAAGTTTTCGATCGGGCCCTGAGACGAGCCTCGAGTGGGAGAACGAGAGGTTGTTCTATGAGGAGTGGTATCACCGTTATCGAATGTTAAGGGCAGACACGCGAGACCCTCCTCCTACCACCCGATCACTCTCTCTCTCTCTCTCTCTCTCTCGGATTCAAAGTGTGCCCTTTGTTGTCAGGGGGATTTGGCGGAGTTAGACCGCATCGCTGCCTGATGAACACGGTTTCCAATGGCGTAGATCTACCATCACAAGAGGCGTATCATATCCGAGGAGTGATATTGAACATTTGGTCAATTTAAACGTGTTCAATCAAACCCAGAGATATTAATGGTAGCGAAAGGTTATTTAAACCACCTTAACCCATATTCATTTAAGAAACCATTTCACGGGGGAAATCCATTAATCAATAAAAAGTATGGCTGGAGGCAGAGTATCATTTTTCGCAGCGATGTACTGGTAACATTCTCGCATTAATTTCTTCAGAAATTCACAGAATTGAACCAAATTTTCGAAAAATATAATAAATATTACAATTAATAGAACCATATACATATGGTGGTCACATTTTTGGTTAGGAATGTGTTTAAACTTCGGAGTTATAGACCTCAATAATAAAGATTAATGCTATGTCTAGAAATACGAACTCACCAGGAACACTATAGACTATTAGAATAATAATAACTGGTTCTTTCTATGCAAAGAGAAAACTGAAGTCATAGAAGGGTAGTTACAAGTATGGCAGCCACCAATTGCTGATAAATACGAAGAGCATGTACATGTTGCAATAATAAATTAAAACCTTTTATAACATAACTTGTGGAATTGATAAGCATTATTACTTCATTTCAGGTTCTGTAAAACGATTTAAGCACAAAATATTTTAAATAAGATTTTTCTTACAGGCTCATTAATTAATTACATTAATATTAGTGTCTTTAAACCTTCCATTTAAAGTCTCCGGCTTTACTCCATGATAATTTACCCAAATTGAAGAATAAATTTCTAAATTTATTGAAAATAGGCTTCTAAATTCGGTTTTATAGTGTTAAGGTCTATAGAGTCGTGGAGGAGGGATAGGGCCCTAAAAATGCAAGATTTTATTATGAATCCCCTAACTCTCTGAATTTTACCTCTCAGTCGCGAAAAAGAATGTTAAAACTACTCGGCGATATAACATACTGTCAGGCCATTCCATCCAGTACAAAGACAAAAAAGTCAAATACCAAAACAAATCGCAGAACTTCGTAACATTGGGGTAGTTTATCTTTCAGCTACCAATTATCGCGGACCACAAAATATCGCAAAGATGTCTTAAATTTATGCATTAATCAATTCTTTGCTTTGATGATATCAGTGTGAATTCTTTCTTCGAATTCTTAGATACGAATTCAGCATTACATGCGATTTAAAAAACCTAAAATATATGTATTCATTTCTGTAAATGTATCATGAAAAGTACCTCCTCGTTTCAAATTGTTTTTAAGTTTCAAACTTATGAGATACTTTCATGGGATTTCCCAAAAATATTTTTGACCCCGACGCAAAAATCATATGTTTTTCCCAAAGCTGCAAAATGATTCAAATCACAGAACAAAGTCCACATCAGTATCTCAATGAAAGAAGACGCAGTGGGGAAAATATTGGACGTCAAGGGTCATCAATGAAGTGGGGAGAGTGGATAGATAGATAGCCTCGTTTTGACCCCAGCGTGTTTTCCCAATCTTGCTCCACGGCATGTAGACTTTATATTTCCTTAGTATTTCCTCTCTAAGTTCATTATTTTTGCATTCTCTTTCGCAGTTCCTAAACATCTCCTATATTTTACTTACTTTTACATTCTGATTGATCTCAACCTAGAATTAGATGGTACATGGTATGGCAAACATAATATCCACTACCTAACTATCGTTTATCCATTTTAATCATAGCATATTAAGTTATACGTAATTTTGGGTCACACTTCAGAAGAGAACAAATAAAAGTTTACAATCTGGAGGTACCTAACATTAACTACTAAAAAAAAGTATTAAAAATATTTAACAGCTCAGGGATGCATATCTCGGCATGCGCGTGTGGGAAAAGTAAAATCATCGGTAGTCTCGAGCTTGTTAAAAGAAATTGTGTAGATAGTAAATTTTTTAATTTTAATAATATCGTACCATCATCCACATAATCATCAGCTATGTATACTGTAAAACCTTTTCAAACTATTAGTCTATCCATAGAAATTCCATTATTACAACTGTTTACGATAGAGATACGGAATTACATTGATATATTTTCCAGGCTAAATTTAGCAATTTTTGCCCTGCTATCAAGATTATAATAACTGTAATGCAACAGCATACTTCAACGCAACAACATTATAGGCACCATCAGCGATTCAAGGTATTGGTACTCTCTCTATCCAACTCTGAGTGAACAATATACTTCAGGTCTTATACATTAGAGAATACAACCCATTCTTTATATTTTTCAACTAAATTACTAACCAAATTTTTCAATGGCAGTGGTAAAGAATACATAATCGATCCCCATCCTTTTTGTGCAACTGATTTCGTTTTAATGCAGAAGCGTGGCGGACGAATATCAAATAGATCAGTGCAAGTGCCCAAGAGAGAAGTAGTTATCTGCAGTAGGTTTAAAGGGCTTAGATAAGCAACGACCAGAGAATACTGGTAGTGAACACAAAATACTGTTATAAATTGTCAGATAGCATTCACCGTTAAAGTTGATATATCATTTCAACTACTTTCTGCTTTCATCAACTATCTCAAATCAAGTAGAATTGCGTAGGTATCTTTTAATTTACATCAGTCCCGCTGTTGTTTATTACCTAAAACATCTAAGGTATAATTCCCTGTACAAAATCTATTTCTTTGCAAAACTACTACGGCCATGTAACTGATTATTGCATGGAGGAAATGAAAACAATCTTAATGAAAATAAAACCATTTCTAATGAGGTAATGCTTGAATTTTGATGCCAATTATTTTCTCAAGCGAAGGTCAGCAGTTATTCTCTGTTTCAGAGAGTATGTACGATTTCGCTTTTCTTTATTTTTCTGGTAATTATACTAAGATGTGTCTCCTGCTTGGCGGAAACTATTCGTACACCCTTTAATTTCCTGAGGTGAAAAATAATAATCAACACTTAGAAGTAGACTGAAATTCAACCTGTCAGTTGATTAAATTTTACATAATCAAAAGAAACGATTAAGATTTTCTTTCCCAAGTCTTTTTTTTTTTTAACTAAACAAAATTATAGACACAGGTATTTAGCGAACTGACCCGTGGACTGCTTTATAAAATAACGTATCTCATTTAAAATCTTCTCTCTGAGAAACACAGAATCTCACTGCGCACATCCAGTGGAGCATGTGGCACGAAAAGATGGAGTGAGAGAGGAATAAAAAAGAGAGAAGGGCATCGTGACACATGTGGCTGCGGGACGAATCTCCGCTTCCTCGTTCCAGTTGTCTCATCGTCCTTATCAGCACGCGCATGCGCCTTGGGCCCGCTTGTGGTCTCACGATAGGACTCCCACACTATATAAAGCGTTCTTTTTTATTCAGACTTCAAGCAAACTTTTCTCACGTCCGCCACACCATCGACCGATATCGGTGGAATGTCATATTTTGTGTACACACCTCGGAGCTTCGACCGAAAAAAAATAAGGCCGTGCTCTTTGAAGCAACTGAACTTCCGTACGAGAATTAGGCACCAAACTTTTTTAAATAAGAAAACACAGATAGTGGAATTAATTCGCGTTCATTCATTTCATAATTTGTACGTTCATAGTTTTAAGCCATCATTTAATCGGCACCGGTAGGGAAATTTTTTGAATGCATCATATTCACATCTCAATTTTTATTTTTCACTCCGTTCGTAATTGCTGTTGGCATGTTTTGTTAGCTCGATGGTGGACCGCGTGCCCCTTCGAATCCCGATTAGCCACTCCTAGATTGTCATCAGGTTTCTTAGGAGTGGAACCACTAGAGTTGCGAAAGAATCATGCACAAGGCGGGACTCGAACTCACGATATTAGATTCAGTAATCGAGGGCATTACCTACGTAACTAACCGGCCGGAAGCATATATTACGTAGAATATTTGTATTTTCCGACATACGATAAACCTCCGTCTATAAAATTGTCCCTATGAATATTTTTATGCAGATTTGGCAATTATGACAGCGCCTCTGAATTAAATTAAGCTGATAGAATGTGCATTTCAATTTGGATCAGGATCTTATATAGGTGTGTGTGAAATATTTCTCTCCATAAGAATTTTCAAATAATATCCTATCAATATTAAAAGTATAGTATGTATTTGTATGATTAGTCGTGCCTAGTTACGAGCATAAATGAGCAACCTCGGAAATTTCCCAGCACGAACAAAATAGTTCTGGTCATTCTATGCGATTAGACTAAACACTGCAATTGTAACATTAGAATATACTCTTGACAAATACTGCTAACATTAAAACAATTATTACTTAGGTTTTTATAAATAAATATTCACTCACCAGCAACAGCTAATGTGTGGATATGTGATTCCTGAAAACCTGTCGAGAGTAAATCGATACCTCATTACTAAATGAGATCATTAGACAGTTCCACATGAGCAGGCAGCCAGGGAAACTTCCATCTGAACTTGGGATTGGGGAATACACACCATGCGTATCCCATGCTCATTACTCCGGAGTTTACCCTCAGCTCATATCGTAGAAAACTTTACGCCAGGCTGAGCTTCACCTACTTTCCACTGTCGTTCATAGCATTAACGTGTAGGTAATAACCAACTATGGTTGCCGGCTAGAATTTTGTATGTCATGATCTACGGCCGACCTAACTTCAACTTGAAAGCTCATGTGCCCTCATTTTAGGGGGTAAATATTTTATGGAGTGGTTTCGGATGGAATTTGACTAAGAATATAAACAATTTGGAAACCAAATCAAACTTCAAAGTGAGTAAATAAAGCATCTCAGTGCAGCTTATACTGTTTTCCTATAATTGATAAAATTTTACAATTAAGACTCCCCAGCCTACTACTCTGAATAGAAAATGTATTCTTAAGCTTAGGAACCCCATTTCAAGATGTTTCGTACAAAACAAGCTATTGCGGGCGCAAAAAAAGATGGGTGAATGAATATGCAACTGATTTCTAGAAATATTTTCGACCTTAATACAAAACAGCACTTTGATCTGCTCGTATAGACTTACACTCCAAGGTCTCTTGTCTTCTATAAGCAAATATTCAATTTCTTATCTTTATTTCAAGACATTTATCGAGAATCTTATAAAAAAAGTATAATAAATAAAAGATTGGGTATCACTAAATTTTCGAATAAAATAATTCAAACTCGGAAAGATACATAGGTTTTGGCAAAAATAATTCTTGAGACTTGATAGCTTCAAGCATGAATTGAAAAATAAAAATATAGTACTTGTCTAGATGACCAATTTTATTTGATATTTTACCACCATATATTTTCTCCAAATTCAGGGGATTCTTTAATGTCGCCATACATTTCCAATCTTACTACTAATGAAATGATATGTTTAATCTACGATTCCGATACTCGCAAATTTCATCCATAATTTGTTGGTGTCGATCGCTGAAATATTGGCAAACTGTCCTTGGAAAACAATAGCAGTTGGACAGCCTCATATCTAAAAGTTAACAATGGGTGTCCTTAAATAACGAGGTCATTTCACGTATTGTCACCTATTCAATTGCAGAATATTCGGACATTTTCAAATCATTAATTGACTTCAGGTACAGAGCAAAATTCATCAAGCACACTTTACTATGCATTTGTTAAGTGCCCGCATAGAGAAATTGTGGTATCCCTCGTTGTATTGGACTCTATGATTTTAGGAGTAATATATCATATTCCTAAGTGGTGAAATTGTAATTATATATTTTAACCAAGAAAGAATATGCCATACAGCGTCACCTCTTCGTAATGCATATTCACCCTATTCAACCTTCTCGTTTTCTCGTCATGCAATTTTAACATAAATATGGATTTAAAGTTACAAGGCCATTCATTACAGGCATTAATCGTCATTTTGGCAATATTAAATATATCTGCTGAGTGTTAACTCGCCTTCATCCGCAAATTACTACTTCTGGAATTCCCATTTTCTCTTTTTAGTAACACATCCTTGATTGCAAGTCACTTTCACTGATACACTGAATATAATTAAAGTGAGTTTTATAATTTACAGACTAACGTAGGAACAAATGCAAGCATAATTTAAATAGAATTAAAATCGGCATTAATTATTAATCCATGCTTTTCATTTAAAAAAACTTGCATTTATGGGATAGGAACATAACCACCATCATAGTGAACAGCCTGAAAGTTGGTTTCTATAGTGAGGGCGGACTGCATGCGGATTCACCGGAAGGCACACGACACAGCCCGGGCGAATTTGGGAGTGTCCAGAGGTGCCACCCGGAATTGAACACAGCCCAATAGTACTCTCTTCCCACTAGGCTACCACATTACTAAGTATTGCAAGTCATTATTTATAGTATTAATCATAATGGACGCCTCACAATAGCTGTATCAAAACAAAGAGTTGATTCATATTTTTGATAAGATTTTGTTTTTACATTTCAAATACCTTATGCAAAGGTTCACGAAGGAATGCATGGGCAATAGCTAGCAATCCCTTTCGTTTTTAAAATTTTAATACTTTGCCTTATTACTTCAAGTTAGGTGCGTCAAGCTGACGACTTAGCCCCCATACCTGAGACTGAGATAGCACGCCTCCCTCACTGGCATTCAGTTGCCCATGAAGTGATCAAGCTCCAATGACTTTAGTATAATACTACAAGAAAACGCACGATTTGCTCTCACTTCATATATGTGTCTGCAGTTATTAACGGTATATGTAAATTCAAACTTTGTACCACATTAGTGTGAATTAGTCATTCATGACCATAAAATTTTAACTCCTACTCCTGCTCTCTAACTAACGTAATAACCTCTGTAGCATTACAGTTGGGTCAAATTTAAAACGCTCAATACCTGAACGAGCTTTGATCATTGCACCCGGATTGAAAATTACTGCCTCTAAAAATGTACAATGCTGTTCCCAACAGCGAAATAATACTTCCAAATCTTCTAGACCAATGATTTAAGACGAATCGGAGACAAAACAAAGATAAAAAGCCAAAGAAAAATAAATTATCAGTTTTTTGTTTTGTTCACAGTAAGAATCTCTTTTAAAATATGTTTTCTCGTGTTTCATTGTAATGTAGGTATTTAACGTCAAAATCCATAGTGGCCAAAGAGGAGGAACAGGGTTAATTATTATTATATCTAGCTTTCTCAATGCTGCACAAAAATGATATTTTATTGGTTAAATAAAGAAAAACATAGCGCTATAATTATTTTATTGACTTATTAGTATCCTTCAAAAATTGATACCTATGTAAATCCTCGTTCCTCGTTCAAGAAAAAAATAGAGTCGCCTTAATTTTTCAAAATCCTCAAACACGTCATACGTGGTATTTGGTATGTTTCAAATCAGTATGCTATACTATATACATAAAAGGTGTGACGTTGTCACACCTTTAATATTTAATTATGATTTGAAAGAGAGAATGAGAAAATGACGCACCTTTTAAAACATTATTATTTCTGACTTTCGCTATAATTCTCTAAACAGTTTGCCGATATTCCTCTAATTGTTTGTTTAACAAAAACAAAATTACTTTTTTAATGAATGCTAAACCCCTCTTCCATGAGTTTTTCCAACGTTGAGGCTTAGTTCAGTCGCCTTCTTGTATCCGAAAACGGTAGATTCACCCTATTTGTCGAAACCTTCCTCATCAGTAACCGTTTTCAACGTATATGTACAAGAATTATCCTCATAAATGCAGGAAATAATTTATTTTTCATTGCTATTTTCTTAATTTTATGTAACTGAACACGGGTTTTTGCAAATGAAATGTTTTTTCATGCATTGCAAATCAACCTAAGCTCACGTCACAAATTTTTAACTCAATTTAATAATAACTCATATGTCATTTCGGTCACATTTTAACAGATTTTGTTCAAATTGAAAAGAAAATTTCTCAAAATGAAAAAAAAAACTTTTGTTAATTGCACGAATAACGCACAAGGCAGGATTTTTACGTCGCAAATGAACGAGGGTTCCGATTTTGTGTCTACGATGTATTTCGTATGAACTTTGAGGCATTTTTAAGGAAAATGAGATTTTATAAAAATACGACTTAGCTAAATGAACTTTACACTCACAAAGATCTGTTGTTACCACGTTTCATGAAAATCATTATGAAAATTAATTCGTGAACATTTACTTTTATGCACACAAAATATTGCTCATGCTAGAGAATTAGATTAAGGAGAAATACCAATTAAAATATTTCTAATTGACATATAAGAGACTATAATTATTTCATCACTTCCTTTTCTTCTCTTTCCCTCTGCTAATGAACTGCTTTCACAATAAATGCAATACTTACAAAAATATTTGTGAAGGAAATGTTTTTCGAACAGAATATTTTTATTACTACTCTTGCCACGAACCGCATCTCCTTATTTCAGTAGCAATAGGAAATGAATGATTTCGCAAATGGTGTGTTGAAATGTCATTGAAAATAATGGTGTAAAAATACAAAATCAAGATAAGTAATCCTTAATTTCAAAAGAAGTTTCTCCGGTGAAATCTAGCATGAACTTTAACACAGTGCATGACTTTTATTAATTATATGAAATCAGTTTAAATATTAAATTTCCCCTTTTGTGCATACATTACACCGAAAGCGAAGTAAATCCACAGTGAACTTTATTTAAATATGCGAGGCTCGTATGGCTGTGGAATTAGGGCATAAAATTTGCGATTGAGAACCTTGTCCTGATTTTCACTGGCGGAAAATTGATATTGAAGTAGTAGTAGCTTTAGGGGAGGCAACAGACAGCTGAGGTCATTTGTCATTTTTGGGGATGGATGAGAACGAAGAGAAGAGAAATGGGGAGAGAACCAGCATTAGCTTACTTCTATGGAAAAGCGCCTAGGGATCAGTTTAACACCCAATCCGACGAAAGGCATTCTAACTCAGAGCGCTCTTCAAACATTAATTCGAATAGGGATCGGGATACCGCTGAAAAATTGAATTGAAGCAGTGGGCATACTCAAACCTGTATAGCCCAGACTGTATTTGGCTAGCAGAGCACTAAGGAAGCCGGTACAAATCAGGAATGATAAATACATGGTTTCTGTCAACGGAGTTAATAACATAAATGTATGTATGACAATCTATAAACGTAGAAAGATTGGATGCAGAAGGTGGGACATTGAAAGTGAGATTCAACCCTTCCTGCGAAGCAAGCAACAGCGAACGGGAGCTGATAAGATAATTAACTTCGAGACATTAAAATTCTGATAAATTCTTTTTCTTTAAAAACTTAACACAATTATTCCATCATTCACTCCGTCAGAAATTATAAACGCTGTTCTTCACTGACAGTTAGATAAAGCTCCACGCAGAGCGCTGCTATCGGCTTCTGCACCTACAGATACGGCGAGGAGATTTTAACGTCTGATTGACAGCGCCACAGGAACTAAACGAACCAAAACGTTTTCGACGTGGAAATGGAGCGCATAACTTCTTCAAATTGGGGTTTCTCCCATACTAGTGGCCAATTTTATATGAAATACTACGTTAAAAATAATCGTCTGGATTTGAATTTCAATCTTCTCTCCAATGTCATCATAAAGACACTATTATCACGTACAATTGACAAATTTTCACTGCCCCGAATAGTATTTTTTTAAATAACATTTTATCAGCTTCTTTTGTTTCTAATAACATGCATTTCGGGAAAAAATTTCTATTAGAATTATTCTATTGATTAAAGGATATATTTATGACCCTATATAAAAATTATTCCCTCCTGCGGACTACAACCTCGACATGGTGGAAGGGATTGTGCGTTCCAATGACCCCTAGAGCTGTGTTGGCGGGAGTAATGGAGCTCCTGGTAGGGGTACCCATGCCAGATAGGTTGAACGTTAGGAACCAGACGAAAGGTAGTCCACGCAGCTGTTCCTCAGTGAGGCTGCTACAAAGGTGTCTGACCATTGAGCCATTGAGTGATGGTGTCACGTTAAAAGCACTATTGAGTCAACATAGAGCAAGCAACGGATAGAATACTACTAGTAGAGATAAAAGCAGATCCCAAGAACTTTGTCATTGTTTAGGATTGCATGCCACCAAGCAATCATAAGGAGGAAGAAGTCGATAGGATATGCCATCAGTTAAAGGATAAATTCTCGTGTGTTCCGGCAGGAAAACATTTGATAGTGATTGGGGATTGGAATGCGACGGTAGACGAAGGAAGAGATGTTGATGAGGTTGGGCGCTACGGTTTGGGTACGAGGAATGACCGCGGGGAGACAGCAATCGAATTCTAAAGGAGACAGGGGTTAGTCATCACCAACACTTGGTACAGACACCACAAAAGGTGTAGGGATACATGGAAAATTCTAGATGACTCAGAAATACAACAGTTAGATAATATTATGATTAGACATAGATTTAGGAACAGTGTGATCAATTCGCACAGCTTCCCGGTAGTGCATGGGGATTCTGAACACAATTTATTTGTCATGAAGTCCAGCGTCCGTTTAAAAAAAATAAGGCAGGGGCGGCGGGTAGGGAATGGAATGTAGTAGCATTACGTGGATTGAAAAGGAAGGAGTACCAACAGGCTGTAGAGGAAATCAATGAGGATGGTAAAGAGCTAAGTACTATCGTAGAAAAATGGGAAAGTATCAAGAGAGGGCTATCGAAAGCGGCAAAAGACACTATTGGAACCGTTAGCGCGAAAAGGACTAGGAAACCATGGATCTCGGATGAGATGAATAGAAAGATAGATGAGAGAAGGGAATAGAATAATGTGTACTCAGATTTAGGTGGAAGGAAGTACAAAGAGAAATAATTTGAGACGAGTAAAAATAAAGCAGAAGTAGCATGGCGGAAGACGCAGTGCGGTGATATAGAAAGCTTGCAGTGGAAGAGGCTTGCAGTGAAATTGGTGCGCTATAAAAGAAGGTTTAAATACTATCGGGATTTAAGAAGAGATCTGTGTTAACAGTTAGAGGTAGGTCAAGTAAGGTAATAGTTGAAACAGAAAAGATCGAAGAGAGATGGAAGGAATATATAAAACAATTGTAAGGCAAAGAACTTAAGCCAAAAAGTTTAGACATAGAAATAAAATATGAGGTAGATGAAGATAGGTTAAGATAGGTTACGGGTCAAGGCATAATCGACGATGAGATAGAAAGAGCATTAAGAGAAATGAAATCAAATTAGGTCGCCGGGATGCACAACATCCCTGCGGAACTACTAAAAGGTTTCAGAAAACGTGGGAGGAAGAGTCTATATGGACTTTTTTGTAGCATCTATGAGGAAGGAATCTGGCCGGAAGACTTTGTGAGATCAGTGTTAGTTTCTATTCCGAAAAAGATAAAGGCTACATCATATAAGGACTACAGAACAATACGTTTAATTTCCCACGCAGCTAAATTTTTTCTCAGGAGCATCAACAAAACAATGGAAAGTAGGGAAAATGATTACTTAGGGGATGATCATTTTGGGTTTAGGAACGGGAAAGGTACGCGCGATGTCATTGCAGTAATGAGATCACTAATCGAGAGGAATATAGAATACAATCAGGACGTATATGCCTTAGATTTGCCATAGATTTGGAAAAGACGTTCAATTGTGTGAATTGGGAATATCCAATAAGACTATTGCGTAAAATAGGCATAGATTGGGGGGATAGGAGACTAATTCACAATCCGTACGCGTCTCAGACTGCTCAGATACGAGTGGGGGACGGCAAGCCGGATGGGCAGTGTTAGGAAGAGGTGTAAGGCAGGGTTGGCCAATATCATCGTTGCTGTTCAACGTATACGTGGAGGAAATGATTAAAGAGGCATTGGATGAACTGGAGGTAGGAATGATAGTCGGCGAGGAATACGTAAAATCAGTTAGGTTTGCTGATGACCAAGCTTTAGTTTGTCAATCAGCAATGAGGTTGCAACCATTGCTGAGTGAATTGGAAATTCAGCGCGACAGGTATGGGATGAGAATCAATATAAATTTAAAAACTCTTATGTGATTTTCCAGACAGACAAAGGCTAAGCTAAACATTAAAATAGGAGAGCGAAAACTAGAGTAGGTGGAACAGTTTACGTATATCGGAAGTATTTTGGACCCACGCGTTCATAATAGTATGTATGGAGAAGAATTGGATTAGAAAAAGAGGCTTTCACGAGGAGGGAGTTGATGACAGGGACGTTGAGTAAGGATGTTAAGAAAAGACTCGTAAAAACTTTGATGTGGAGCGTAGTAATGCACGGCATGGAAACATAGTCACCGAAGCAGGATGATAGAAGTAGATTTGAGGCTTTTGAAATGTGGGTGTGGACAAGAATGGAGAAGGTGAAATGGACCGAGAAGAAAACAAATGAGGAAGTGCTAGGTATGGTGGACGTGCAGAGGAGATAGTTGGGAGCAATCATAAGGAGGCAGGAAAAATGGATGAAGGGCGTATTGATCGGAAGTGGGATGCTGAAGATTGTGATAGAGGGGAGAATGTTAGGTAAACGAGGAAAGGGCAGGAATAGAATTCAGATATTGGACGGGATGAGGGGAGGAAGGAAGTGCACAGAGATGTAGAGGGACTTGTTGCAGATTAGGATGTTGGGTTGTCTGTATTTAGGAATCGCAAAATTTTTATTTGGTAGTTGTGTCTATCCAAAACCTACTTTAACCGGTAGATTGCCTAATAATAATTAAAACTATAATATCTGATAGGATTTTCTCTACAAAACCATTAAAAAATTCAACAAATACCATTACACAATCCAGAATAGAGTTATTAAGTAAAATTTTTATTTGAATTTCAAAAAATATTCTGTCTCTTAGCCGTCCACATACATTTATTTCTGCACCCGGTGTTTTCATACTAGCTACCACCCAATATCTTCGGCCGGCCAAATGCGACTACCGACCTCCAACAGCGTGAAAAGATAATTTAAACAGAAATAGAATTTTACTCATTTGAGAACTTAAAATCACATAGCAAAAGAAGCAAGAATAACAACATTGGCACTGTAATACGAAAACAACGAGAATTTTCCATTCCGCCTAGCAAAAGAATAGCATGGCAGCTTAAATCTGATTTAAAACGTTATAAACCGTAAGTTGTGGACATTTGTAGGAGGCGAAGTTGTCTTGATGCATTTTCTTCGACAGTATGATCTCTAATTAAGTAATATATTTCTAATCAATTAGTATATCACCCATATTTTATTGGTGGCAAATATTTTTAAAACAGCCAAAAAAATACGCACCCCTATAATTTTGAAGATGTTAATACTCATGTACATATTAACGAATCACTCCAACTGTTGTGATCTCTTTTTGAAAAACTGGAGGCTAAGAGTCACCAGCTGATATATTCAATTATATTCTCCATTTAAGCATACCTATTTTCGTTAAAATTATTTAATCGCATTCCAACCTACTGAATAGATAAGATTCTTATATATTCCTTCACATTAAATAAATTTGATGGATTTTCTACGGGTAGAAAAAAATCAGTGCTCTCTACGACCGCTCTCAAGGCATTGAATTATATGGGCTATAGTTTGAATGGCAAGGGCATTTAGGATAGGGCTTACATGAATTATCACAACTGTTATAAAACAAAGCCGTAGAATTCAATGCGGCCATTGTCTTGTCGGTGGGACCCGTATTTCTTTTTTTGCCTTCTTCAAGTGATAAGGAGAGTGTGGGCAAAAACTGACTGGAAGACAGATACAGAGAGAATCACCTATCACCTAATAGTTAACCTTCACCCTGACTCCAACGGAAATCATAATTTTAATCATTTTTTCACTACTTGAAGGTCGAAGGTTGACTTTTTGAAGTTGAAGGTTGACTCAACCTTCAACTTCAAAAAGAGTTTTAAAAATCGCCCACGCAATGAAATTAGCCTTCTAAGTTACTGGCTGCTCATATTATACGTAGTTATAAAGTTTCGAAATAATGAGCTATCTTCAAATAGTCAACCTTTGATGAGAGAGAAAATAAGGTAAACAAGATTCACTTGCGGTTGTCTGAACATAAAATTAACCACTGCTCTTTCGCTCTTCTTCAAGGAGACATGTCGAAAGAGTTCCAATACCTATAATTTATTTTTCCGTTTGTAATGCGCATAAAATAGTCTTAAAATGTGAGACTTTTCTTCTCAATTCCTCAGGTATTTCTTGATTCTTTCCACGCTCCTTTTTATTCAAGCAACTGCTCAAAGGAGAAACTCTTCAGTGAAATACTATATACCAGCGGACAGAGTACACAATTGTTCTAAATTTATCATTGGTCTACTTAGACTTTTGTTCGCCTTTCACCTTCGCTCTTTCTCTCAAACGCTTCCTCCGCCTTCCACTTCCTGTCCACTCTAGGAAGTTTGCTGGAAACTGAGACTTAGTTTCCGCTGCCCACTCCCTCTCGCCTCTTTAAACTCGCCTTCCAGAACCAAAGTAAGCACATGGAGATTCTGAGCGATGAAGTCGTAGGACGGCGAACCGTAATGAGAACTTGTTTCTTCTCTTTCCTCCTTCCAACAAAGTATTCACAATATTTCCCCGAACCAAGTCAGCAACTCTACTTTCACTGTCTCGTTCAACGACTGCTTCTCAAAGTCATCTACTCCGCCCTTAACATCCTCTTGGAGATCATCTTTCCCCACCATCGCAGCGTTCTATGACACCCTCTTACGTCAAGTTACACATACTTCCACGTATCTTACGGGTTAATACGCAAGTTTTAATAGCCTTGCGTGACCTTTCCTTTGAAGTAGAATAGGAAAACTGGTTAAGCCGTCACTCGGAATAATTTTCCTCTCCGCTTCTAAATGCTCTTCGGTTTTGCAGGATCTACCACACTTGCTCATATTTTCAAACATGGTATTGCAGGGTCTCTACAACTGAATATAAATTGCTCTTCAATGTAAGGATATTTCCTTATTTCCAATAAAATTGATTGGTGTTTAGGCACTTATAAGTGGGATAGTATGGGATCCATATGACGTGGGATATATTAAAAAGATAGTAAAAGTTCAAAGAAAAGCAGCAAGATGTGTACCTGGAAGGTACAAAAGAACAGATAGTGTCACAGAAATTTTAGATACACTGAAATGGAAGAGTTTGAAAAATAGAAGAAAAAATAGTAGGTTAGGCGCCATGTATAGAATTGTTAAAAAGGACGAAGCGTGGGAAGATTTATGGAAAGAGATAGAAAAGCCAATCTTTAAGGGAAAAAACGACCATAGTTTCAAAATAAAAATAAGGACGCAAAAAACAAATAAGAAAAAGTACTATTTTTTAAATAGAACTATTATTGATTGGAACCAGCTGCATGGAGGTTTGTTTGAGCCCTTTCCATCCAATTTTAGCAGTTTTAAGAATAAAAGTAAAGCCGCCACTGGGTAATAAACATCATTGTAGTTATTAAAATATTGTTTGTATGTGATGTGGAAGTTTGTTTGAATGCGATGTGGAAGTGTCATTGTAGGTAAAAATATTTTGTCTCCCATCTGTTTTTCTAGTGGGTGTGTGCATGTATTTTTCGTTGTTAGAGTAATCATTGACCAAACTTGACCGTTACCACCAGGAAAATCGCATAATTGCAACGTAATTCTTAAATAAATAAAAATAATAAATAAATAGTGGAGCAAGTAGACTATTCTCGTAGGATTCAGGAGTTAAAGTGTCACATAAACAACATTATTTTGACACTATTTAATGCCAAACATTCGCAATATCCTCAGGCAGACTTCCAAGCACACAAATATTTTCAAAAAATCCCAAGATCTAGCTTAGAAGAATTTCAAGTCATCGCACGAGTCCAAAGAGTATCGAGTCTTCGTAAGTGTTCTCCTTTCAGAATAATTAGAAAATACCACACGAAAAGACTTGTGAATAACGAATTTCATAAACGAAAGCCATCGGAAGCTATATTCAAAATCGATATCTCTGAAGCGAAAGCTTAAAGCCGAGTTCACAATGACTGACGCATTGGATATTAAGACTGTTTCATTATCCATGGAGGAAATTCTAATAAATTATCTAAATCACTGAAAGGAGGGTGAATCTGGACGATATATATTGTGATATGACAACTACAGGGAGGACAGTTTATCGTCAATTTAACGAATGACAATTTTCATATTTAGAGACCTTATTTCCTTCTTTCCTTCTTGTGTTTATCATCTGCATTAGATTCTGGAACTTGTCCCAAACTGTTGCACGCTTTACTTTTGCCAACAGAGGTGCACAAGGAAAAAATACGAGTAATTATTAGTGCAGAGATTTAAAAAAAAATGCGTCGCAGAAGATGATCCTTCTTCGGCAACAAGGCTAGATCAACTTTATTTGGCGTCCAACTAATAACGAATTAGGGTAATCTTCACTGTGGTGTCCTCCATTGAAAGGGATCACGTGTGTATCGAATTGGCGACACTGCTCATTTCTTCACTCGTGAAAGTGGAAAGGCATCCTTGGCAGATTCAAACAACATTAAAAACTTAATAACACTCTCGAGCACCCGGAAAACCGATAGTTTTCTATTTCTTCGGCCCCTTCTTCCATTTCTAAAACGAACTTGTACAAATCAAAGCGACTCAAAAATCGAATTTCCAGGTAAAGGTCACATGTGGTATCGATTGGAACATAAAAAGAAGGATGCTGATAGCCACAGAAGGCCGCGCCTTGAACTTAGTGGTGATGAATTCACCGAACAATTGCGATTAGGAGATCAAATTCATCAATGGAAAGGCAAACGAATTAAGCTAGATGTAAACACGAGAGCAAGCGAGAAATACATGTCACCACCAATGGCAACAAAATCACGACGACTTGCCAATATTTTACTCTCATAACCCATTTCTTGGCTGGTATGGCGGCTATACGACGGGCGGCCTTCAACAAGGAAGATTCCAGCGTAGAGAGTGTGGCCTTGACATATATAAGCAGGGTCAAGCAAGCATTAAGAAAGCCAAACTTTAAATGTGGAAGGTGCGTTCATCATCTGAATCTTGATACGAGAAAAATAATGAGCACTGACATCTGACTGAGTTTTTATCAATGATAACAAACTCAAATATCAAAGAGCGGATATTCTATAAGGGGATGCTATATAAAGCAGAATACAATAGGTAAACTTTCATCTCTTTGAGCCACGCCGTTCATTAATTGATAGACTTTCAGTCTATTACCTCAATTTAACAACCGAAACCACGTTGGAGTAGGCCTTAATGTCAACGAGTAACAATGAATCAAATGAACAATATGCAATATAAACCATTCAAAACTTCGACGTTCTACAGTTGATATTTTAAAATATTGTTAATTTAGCAGTGAAATCCAAATATCTTTTCGAACAAGACTTCATGCTATGACCTCAATTTTATGTTTTCGTTTAAAATACAGTCAATGTAAGATATGCAATAGAGATTTAGAACGTGATGTGATGGAGTCGTTTCATAATGATTGACACAAGAAGAGACTTTAAAAGGGTAACATTTCATTTTATACAATTATTAAATAGAAAAGGTTTTTGTTTATTCCAAAATCAATTCTATTTATAACATTTTTGCATTAAATTGAAGGCTAAATTTATAAATAATTCCCGTAAAACTATATGTAGAAAATGAAATGACGGATAACAGTCATATCGTCTCGATTTTAAGTTTTCGTTTAAAATACAGTCAATAGCATTGTTGCAACATTTTTGCCACGATAAATATACCTTAAATACATCCAGCCTGGAAGAAAGTTAACCCCCTGTAGTCATTACATAATGTTTATCTCAGGGAAAGTCATTAAGGCGGTTTAAAAGACGCTTTTATTATTGAAAAATATCTAGCTTTTTACATTTTGAATTCCAATTACCTCATGTATTGGCATTCATGATTACCAGGAAAATCCTGAATTACAAAAGAGGCGATGGATTTTTCTTTTTTGCTTCCGGAGGAGACATGCCCGTCCATTCCCGCCGCTCGCACGGGGACGAATGTAGCTACTACCAAAAGGACGTCGTTGGTAGCACCCACATGGCGAATTGAGATTGTTGGCGTCAGGAGCGTACGCAACTCTCCACGCAACGCAAAATTGAAGTGAGGCACCACACGTTAGAAACAAGGCAATACTGAAATAGAACAGCCGACGCACATGTTTGCCATAAATTTCTTTCACAGTTTATGGATGTAATGAGTGCATGTCCTCTTCGGCGTAGGGCACCAATAAACCTCAAGGGTTGCCTTTAGGAACACCACAAACATGGAAAAGATTACGGACAAAAGCGCTTACTTAGTTAACACATCTCCTTTCCTTTTACAACAGCATGTCCAATTTTTATCCATCAATAACAGTACAGCAATATTCAATTAATTGAAAACCTATTCTCCCAGCTATTCCAGATGGCTTTCCAGTTAAATAACCTTTAAAATTCATTACAGTAAGGACAGTTTTCGTTGACAAGAAGGACTACATAACCATACTGCATGTAAAAAAATGTTTTTCCCGACCACAATCGATTACTCGCTATACCTGCACGTATCTTTGTAGATCTAATACGGCTTTATGAGTACAATTATCAACAGAAATGAATATTAATAGATCATAATTGATTCAAATTGAAAATATTTTGTGCTATTTAACTAAATCTAAGAAGCAACAATACTGTTGATATTTTTAATACAAATCACAAATGCTTTACAATCTGGGTTACGAGTGAAAACCATTCCAGGAGGCATCTAGGAGTGAAAATGTCCCTCAATTCATTGAATGATGAGGTTTCTCACAAAAGGAATTATAAAAGAAGAGTCTCATCAATCTTACATCAATAAAGATCTTCTCTTATAGATGTTTATATTACAATTTATTTCTTATTATTGGGCTTTTGGCCTCTGACAGAGTTCATATTTCGTTTTCTATAAAATTAAAACAGAATATATAGAACATTTAGGCATATATGTCCAATGGCAGTAAATGGAAATTTGGGATCAAATTAATTGCCATTCAGCTTTCCTTCAGAGATCGAATCATAATTCATATTACACATATTATGCTGAATTCCAAGAAAAACAGACATACTTTCCTACATGGCGACTCGGCATTTGAATTGACTTCCATGAAATCATATCGTGGATGTAGCTATAATTAAATCCAAAAAAATAGACACTCTATAATAATAATGTATGCACGAGCTACATTCAAAGAAAATAGCAAATAGAAGAACAGTGTTATTTAACTACTGTCATGTTAAAATTACTCCGCATTTTTCTAGTAACATAATTTTAGACCAAAGTTAAAATATTATGAAACCAAGCACATGCATACATCTATGAATATGGATTTAAGTCATTATCTCATTAATTTTGGCCCATAAATTGAACTCATTCGGCTTCTCTGACCCCATTAGAAATCTTAGGCCATCATGCTAGTTGACCCTCTCCGTTCTTCCATGGTAAACTATTGGCCTATTTAGGTAAACCAATGCCGAATCCCTCCATTAGGTATCAGTCCCTTGAAGTAATTACTCTTATCTACAAGAGCACAAGTTTTCCTAATCATTCCTTGACATCAATTACGGACAGTCTCATTGAGAACTCAATGATGTACTTGTTCTGAAGGCTAATTACTATTATCGCAAGATTTCTTGCATTTGCTGTAGACATAATTTGTAGTAGGACTTCATTATTAAATGACAACTAATAATGTGCATCAAAATAAATGTATTGGTTAAAAATATTTCTCAAATTATACCCTATTATTGAATGTCGGCGCTGCAATATTATCCATATTACACAACGCTGTTGGAGTGTTTTCTCGCTTGATGCTTATTCTCGGATGTCCACCTACCATCAATACACAGGGTTCTGTACATATTATAAGTTCCAAGGGATCCGCAGTAATGTAGAAAATAATATGGTATATTTTTAGGTAATATATAATATTTAAATTAAGTATGACTGGCAATTACACATTATGAATAATTTGTGTTTATTTTCATTATTTTGGGTCCGCGGTGAATTGGATCAGAGGAAACGTCTGCATTTTTCAAAACAAAACAAATTAATGTGTTGCCATACATAGGAATCGAATGGGAAGTTAAATGAGAATTATCAGTTATGGGTGGTTAATTTTAACAGAGAGAAGTGTTGTACGCCATTAAAATTCTGCAATAATAAGAACATCCAATTAGTATCACAGCACTCGCTACATACTACTACACCTCGGTGTAGTAGTATTCTCTGAGTCTATAATCCAACCCCGGATATTTTTATCTATGCCATATGTTTCTAGCTTTGCGAGTAGTTTACTATGAGGTACTTTGTCGAAGGCTTTCTATAAATCTAGAAAAACCTGGTCCAATGGAACATTGCTCTCCCCCGAAATAAGAATATCATGAACAAAAAGCGCAAGTGTGTCTCGCAGGATCAACCTTTTCAGAAACCCTGCTGATTTTTCATTAATAACTTCTGATTATCAAGGTGTCTCATGATCGAACTAGCAACTATACTATATGTTCCACAACCTTGCACGAAATGGATGTAAGGGAAATAGATCTGTAATTACTCGGTTCCTCCTTGCTTCCGTTTTTAAATATTGGTGTACCGTTAGCTGTTTTCCAATCTCTGGGAACCTTGTGATCTACCAGCGACTTCTTAAATATTATTTCTAGACACGGCGCAATTTCCTAAGCAAGATCCTCTAATATACGAGTAGGTATTTCATCGGGCCCGGAGGATTTATTAGGCTTCATATTTTTCAGCAACGTTCTATTTCATTATAAGAGATTTCAATTTTGGGCATCGGTTGACTGGCACGATTTGGTAAGCCATCGGAGGTACTCGGTGAAGACGCTTTGTAAGAGGGAATTTAATAAGTTAGCCTTTTCCAAACTGCTGGGTACTCTTTCGCCTATATCATTTTTGAGTGAGTTAGCAGTTGACTTATTTCCTTAAACTTCTCTGACGCATGACCAAAAAGGCTTTTGGATTCTCTTTCAAATTTTCCGCTGAACTTTTCCTTTCGAATTCACTTAACACTTTCCGAAATTCATTCTCAGCATTCGCCCTGAATATCTTATCAGGATTTTGACGCTAGAAATACAATCCCTAATATTTTTCATGTTGGTATGATATAGCCTTTAACTTCGTAATGCCTTTCTAACATCCGCGTTGTACCATCTAGTTTCCGTGTTATCTTTTATAAATTTACTTGGAATGAACTTGTTGACTGCTGAGCGCGTGATCTTAAGGAAGTGATTCCAAGTATCCCCAGTATATCGGTGATTTCTATATTTGCTAAAAGTTGCAAATTGATTATGCAGCACGTACAGTAGGCCATTGTAGCGCCCTTCTTTAAAAAAGTAAATTTTCCTTTCATGCCTCTTATTTCGGACCCCATGGAGCGGAAACTTATCATTTACTGCCCTGTGGTCACTGATTCCTTTTATAGTTTCTATAGATTATTACATTTTCGCGAATATTTGTCGCTAACAAAACAAGAATATTATCGCCCCTAGTTGGTAAAATGAAAAGTTGATTCAAAGAGTTCAACGTAGAATAGAATGTATTAGCGATTCGCTGATATATTTGTCTTTACCTCCAGTTTTAAAACTATATGTGCTCCAGTCAATAGATGGAATATTGAAATCTCCACCGATTATAACGTCGCGATCATTTTGTTTCGACAATAAACCTTTGATTTGCTGATATAATTCTAGTATTAAATTGTTTCTGTCGACAGGCGGTCTGTAAAATGCGCATGCATAAATTCTTTTGGATTGAGGGCTTTTTATTGAGCAACAAACACTTTCCAAACCATTACTCGGATTTACCTTAGCCCTACTGAAGCAAGAATTTTTAACTGCAATAAAAGTACCACCCCCGATTCTCTTTGTTCTGTCATTTCTGTAAATGGAAAAGAATTTTGGGAAAATTTCACCATCGGCAATATCTTTGGATACTAGGTTTCTGTCCCAACAATTATATCTGCGCCTTTGCTTCGAATAAGGTGATGATATTCTGCGACTTTGTTTTTTAAACTTCGCCAATTTACTACCAATACAGAAAATGTTTCCTTGACATTACGATTTTTTTGAATTTTTAACGAGGATCGTCTTCTTATTAATGTTGACACCCTTATAAAATTTTCCGTCCGATGCTATCTGATTCATGTTAAATTAACTATAGCCAACGCTGAACTTCAATTAATTTAAAGCTACATACTTTGGTAAAGGAGACTTTAGAGACCCACTAATTGACCTACACGCTGACCTACACTTTAAATCTAAAAAAGCCCTGCAGTGCTCGGATATTCTACCCGTTACATATCTGGCGGCCTTAGACGCGTAGTGAACACCAGGGAATATGTGGACAAGCTAGCAAAAATTTAGAATTTATTAGAGATGTATTATGTAACTGTGATGAAAAGATCAAAGAGAAATGTTATATCGCTGGTTAGACCTCATTTAGAATATAATGCAAGTATATGGGGTCCTCACGAAATTGGATTATTTGCCGAATTGGATCGCGTGAAGCGTAGAGGAGCCAGATTTGTAAAACGCTGCCTACACGCTGACGTACGAGTACACTATAATCTAAAAAAGCCCTGCAGTGCTCGAATATCCTACTTGCTACACACCTGACCAACTCAGACGTGTAGTGAACACCGGAATGGTTCAGAGCGTTCCAACACGATTGGATCGCCGGCTGAAGGTCAACGAAGGACGCCCCGATATCCCTGCAGTAAGCACGCAACCTCTGATTTATGCCTTCCACTCGGCTCCAAACTAGAGGTCCTAGATAAATCCTGGGGACAAGACTACAGATCTAGGGCATCACATCAATCCCATCGACACCACCCACCCGCTTCGTTTCCATGTTCAATTCCCTGAAGGAATTCAGAATCTCTTCAGATTCACGGTTGACGGCATCGTTGACACCAACATGAGCCACGACCCGCAGCCTTGAACACTTTGTGCCCGCAGCCGTCGCTCTGAAGTATATAAATCTGAACGCCGAAGAACTAGAGCCAAAAGAAACATAAGAAAAACTAATGAAGGCCCAAATAGTATATGTATCAATTTATATCCATAAATATTTCACTAAACGAGAAGAAGCTTTAAGGAACACAGTATTGGCAGAGATTCAAAGAAAACGTTTGAATTTGATTATTGAACGAAGGATAAGATATGAAAACGCAATATCTGTAGTGTAATAGTAGAGTAAATTGTAGAGTCCTTGTAAACAGTTGCGAAGAACTTCAACCAACTCGGATTTAATTTATTTGAGAATTTAGCTTCTTAAATAGAAGTGATTAATCACTACACGACACTCAGTTTTTCCATTTTTCTACATAAATAAAATTGTTTCTTCAATCGACTATGAAAATGAATTCACGTGTTGGATATAGTTGAACCTTAAACAGCAGCTAAGTCAGAGATGAGGCTTACTAAACGCAAACCTTTCCAAATATTACGAGCGCCATTTTTTGGATTTTCTGAGGACTTTTTGAACGACTCACGTACATAGAAGAGTGTCTATTGATATTTGTTGCTTATTACCTGCAAGCCAATCAAGCTAAGCACCTAAGAGGTATCTCTTCTATTTACTAATGGTGAAAAACAGGTTTTGGTCATTAGCTGGTTTGGCCCGAATAGGAATGACGATTTACTGGAATTACATAACCATCTATATTTTTTTTAACTAATGAGTGAAAATAAATTCAATTTATGAACAAGCAGCAACCCAGCTGGGAACGGCACTTGACAATACCACCCATGGAAATTTCCTACTGGAGAAGAAGCTCAGATTGGCCAAGAATAGCGCTTACTTATATTTACTTGGAATTAAACTCTTTAACGCGCATAATAAACATTTTCTACGTGCTTCCGGAAATAATATCTACACGATGGTATCATTTCTCAGGAGAATCCGCGACCTTCCATATAAAAGAGACACTTTGACACGCGTCTAAGGCGGTTTTAAACTTTCGTGCTTTCGTTCTGCATTGAAGATACCGCGAAACTGCTTACAATAAAACCGTGCTTTGTTTGCCCTCATGAATTATAATCCCACTTGAAGTCTCCGTGGTGTTGTTGAGGTTAAGAATTAGCTGCCTCTACTATCATAACGTTCACGTCGACGAGACACAAAGCAGGGGATATCACCATGCGCGAACTTCGTATCAGTCAACTTTGGCCGGCGCCATGGGTTACTCATAAGGGAGTTTGCAGGAAAAGAATCATAAAAAAAAAGAGTCTTGGTTTTGATGCTCTCCGACACTGAAATAGAATTTGCATATGCTTCAATTGCGTTTACCTTTTTTTAACATTGTACTTAGGAGACTGGTTATAAATTTAGCATATGCATTGAAATGGCAATGCGAAAGGTACATTTGGGCAGAAATGCGGAATTGCAACGTTCTGCTTCATCACGAAAAAAGAATGAGCAAAGACTGTTGGAAATGTTTCCTCTATATAAAACTACAGGAAACCTAATACCTAATGTATCTCTCATAATTACTTCATTTCTCGGGCCATAAATCTGAACTTGAGAGCAATCACATCACTCAGTAACATGACAGTTCTGTGAAGCCACTCTCCAAAGATTAAGTATCATTTAAACGGAAAGAGTTTTGACAGCAGCTAGCTTTGGACTTCCAAACTATTTTTCTTATACTAACAGAGACGAAAACTCTTGCAGTTTTCCACTTAATAAAGATTTATTTTCGACTAGTTTCGATGAACTACGCAATTTTCAATTCATTCAACTTAAAAATGATGTAGCACATCGAAACTAGTCGAAAATAAATCTTTATTAAGTGGAAAACTGCAAAATGTTACGTCTCTGTCGTTATGGAACAGTTCCACCACGCCACACCTGAATCTAAAACTTATATTTTTTACATGTTCAAAAAAGTTTTAGGGATGTGATAAATAATTATTTATCGATCAATATGCCAACAACATGCACTTGTATTTTAATCTTGTTATTGCTTGATATATTTTATTCCGGTATCCCAATTTTTATCATAAAATTCTTCAGCTCTCTTCCCCTTCACGCTCCCAGTTCTTCCAATCACTCTTTCACTTCCTTTTTATTGTATCAGGATAGTTCACATATATAACCGAGCCAAAATGTTAACGATTTCGTCAATTTAAGACTAGGACAAGTGCGATTTCATTAGAAATGGTAAAAACTCACTCCGTGAAAGTCGATAAAAAACTCGTTTTGAAGTAGCAAACCAAGGGCTTGAGTGGGGACTAGTGTCGTTAGGAGATCTTAGGATCACATTAATACTTCGTTTCCACAGAAATCTAAACACCGAAAGACATCATCCATTAATGGTGTCTGGTTTATTGCCTTTCAATGGGAAAACTGCAGGCATTGACGGATATAGAGGGTGGTTCCGGTTTATTCAGTTATTCATTCATGCATGGCACCCTGCAAGCGACCGCTAGGGTTTAAGGCCGGGAGTGGCCATACACCAAACTACTTTTGACCCAAAATGCTCCCCCCCCCCCCTAGCGAGGTCGGGATATGTTATTCTGATCTCTTATCGTTCATGGGAAAAATGACATCATAAATCTATGTGATCTACACTTAATCTCACCCATTTCATTTGCATTATCTGTCCTACCGTAACACGATGGGGTTTATAATACATTCTCAACATCATTGAGGAAGAGACATCTTTCCAATGTATGCAACAGATTTAATCTGTAATTAGGTGCGCAATTCATTACGTGAGTGATTCCCATCCTTGCTCCTCGGAAAATGTTGATGCGCTACTCAATTTATCATTGCAAAGTTTTTAAAATTTAGCTTCTCTACGCTGTACGCTGTCTAATTCGGCAATTAATACCTCTTCATGAGAATCCCATATCATGGCAGCATATTCTCGCATATTACGCTCTCTCTAGCTTTTCCCACAAACCTCATTCTTTGCTTGACTTTCCTTATTTTATTGTACTCTATCTTCATTGTCATTTAATTTGAGTATGTGTGTATGAGTAGGTATATCCTTAATTTATATATGTATGTATGCATGGGTGTATATGTGCGTAATTATGTATGTGTATGCATGCATGTATGTATGCTTATGTGTGTATGTATGCTTATGTGTGTATGTATGCTTATGTGTGTATGTATGCTTATGTGTGTATGTATGTGTGTGTGGATATGTATGTATATTTGTAGGTATGTGTATGCATATATATGTGTATGTGTGTGTGTATGTATTTGTGTGTATATGTATATATATATGAATGTATATATGTATATGTGTATGTGTGTGCATATGTATATTTCTATGTACATATATGTATGTATATATGTTTATATATATGTATATGTATGTATGTGTATATATATACATATATATATATATATATATATATATATACTTTTTTCTTTTCGATGTGCAAATCTGTGCTAAATGATTTTATGTCTGTCTATATGTATTTATGTGTACATATGAATTTAACTATAAGTTTAATGCTTATTCCCCGCCTATTTTTACCCAGGAGAGGTGGTGAGTCACGCCTAAGTCCAAACTTTCTATTACGGCGTTCCTGATACAGTAGGAATTCGGGAGTGAGCTACTCTAATTTGAAAAAATTCACCACTATGCACTTTTTTAAGTTCAATTCTTATTTCTAAGTATCGCACCAATGTTGTATAGCATTCAGATCATCTGCTGAAGCTACTTTTTCCTCAGGATTACGGATATCTCTGTAAACCACTGCAATGTCGGCAAATAAAGGCATCTTACCACGGAGTTAATTTCGTTAGCATACAGAATGAATAAAATAAGTTCGATAGTACTTCCGCGTGGAAAACCTGCACTGCCTTCCACTACATTAGAGCTAGCACCATCTATGACAACTATTTGCATGCGACCATTCAAAAAGTCTTTAATTTAGCCGAGGATATAAATTTTATATTTCTTCGCTGTCATATCTAAAAATATCAAGAACTCGTTCCGGTTTCTCGGTGGACAATCAAAAGATTACCGGCTCCCCAATACCAGAACTTGGCCCTTAATTTTATTGATAGTTATCGACCTAGTTTTTAAGGACTTATACATGCATCGGGCGTATAAGTTCATATAATTCGAGCGCTTGGGTTTGTGTGTTTGTCAGAAATTTCCTATCAATCCCGAAGTTGGATCATTGGTTTCATGAAAGCCATTCGGCGTTCTTTAAGCAATAACGCTCGAATATTGATTCAATCTACTTAACCTTGCGTAAGGTAGTGAGCAATAGAGAAGGGAAGGACAGTTGATTATTATTTTTAAACCGTCCAAATCCTATGCTTTTGTTAATGCCGTAAATATGAAATAAATGTATGAAATGCCATGCTTAACATTAACACGTTGTCACAGTATCACATTGGCTCAAGTACTAGAAAGAAAATTTTAGAACACCTTCGTGATCAAACATTTCAAAATAATTGCGTAGTGTACGTTATCAGGGAGAAATATTGTGTAGGCATAATGTCTACTATTTTGAAATATGCATAAAAAGATTACGGCGATATTAAGCATTGTCAAAGATTTTCAATACCTTCACAAGTTTTTCCAGAGTACCCAATAAAAACTCATTCATAAAACGAGTGTTAATGGCCATGTAACCAATACTATCCTTAGCAAAATGGTTTCATCCATTTTAAGTAAAATTTAAGAATTTCCAAACAAAAGTATAAAACATACACTATTAAATTATTTCCCAGCTAAACTCACAAATATTCAAATAATTTAATTTATGAACAAATGTATTTTTTGATATTACAGTTAATACGTACATATATTACCAACTTAACTCTAAAAATAGAAAATATTACTTATGTTTTCAGATTAGACTAGATAATTTTCATTTATAAGGAATACCAATGCATTAGTAATGGATCATATGATTGCTGAATGGCAACGAGCTTGATATTTCAAAACTGCTCGTCTGAAAATGACACAGTGCTACTATTAGACAGCGAGTTAGCATAAAAGACCTTCCAAAGAATGCTTTATACTAATTTAAACATATTTAATGATTTCATAAAATCGTTACATGTAAAGGTGATTGACGTTCTACCTTTCCAAGTAATGAAATCAATGCATGATCATTAAAATCAAGTTGTCCCACTATTTATCACCAATAGACACTTTCTTAACATATTTTACATGCATAAAGAATGTTTGTTTTCAAAAAATTGAGTAGGTAAAATCAATAAGTTTATGCGAATTGTAATAAAGTTGTCCGATCAGTTGCTGATGCCTTATCTACAATTATCTCAAGAGCCAATCTAACTATGAAAATATATTTTCTGAAAGTGAAACATATTTTTTCTATGTATATTCTGTTCAAAATACTATATATTTCGTCAACCTGCATTATGTAATATGCGAAACATTTTTCAGCCGTTGCCTCGTGAATGATATCTTCATTTTACGCCAATAAACAATTGTCGTCCATTTTACTTTTCGACACTTTACATAATCAAGAAATAGAAAGTTTTCGGTATAATTGCACACGAAGTGAAATCAATAGCGATTACAGCTTCTCTAAAGCTCCTAAATTTTCAAAGAGCTGCATCTATTTCAGATTATTTCACAGATACACCCGCAGGGAATTCAGGTTTCAGATATTACCGCTTAAAACTTTTAGGCCAATTACTTGTAGCATCGGATAGCTAATGACGATTGAATCAAAATCTTCTAGCAAATAAATTTCAATTGACCGTGGGTTGTTTCAATTGAAATTTTTAATCACGATGGATTTTAACATTGGAGTGACAGTTGCCCATTTTAAAATGGTAATTTAAAGCTTTCTTTCCTACACCAGAATAGCTTTCATATTTTAGCGGTCGCAGAACTTGGTCCAGAAATGCGCTAGTTTTTTTTTTGCGATATCGCACGGCCAAATATAAAGTTTTTCCCACCAAAGGCGACAAGGTCGAAAAAAGTTACAATAAGATTTCGAAAAAGGATTTCTTTTGAAATTCCAGCGAATTATTGAAGAGAAGTTTTGAAAACGTCCCGCCTTTTATGGAATGAAAGTGAAATTGAACGTTGAAGGCAAAGAAGTAAGAAAAAAATTTCGTTTTCCGTGATCGTTTTTGTACATGAAAAAATCATTAGACCTGGAATATGATTTTCATGTTTTCCTTCCGAAAAATATTTATGATTTACGTGTCCTTGCGGAGGTATTCAGTCGTCCTTTTCCTACCAAAACACTGTCGAATCTTTGTAACGTTGTAGTAGTTTCCTTTAATTTAGCGAAAATAACCAAATCGTAATATTTACTTATCGTAAAACCATTGAGCATTAATTAATTTTTTTGATTCATGAGTTTCCAACACCGATTATCACTTTCATGCATCGGAATCAAGAAAGGAGCAGCTGCCGGTTGACAATTACCAAATTCAATTTTTTTCAAATAATCGAAAATATCTGACTAGGAAATAAAAAGACCCACACGAAAAAACGTGGTCGAAAATGAATTTATATTCCTCTGAACTAAGTTCACGGAAACCTCTAACTATTTTCAACAGCAAGGGGCAATTTATAGGCTCTTCAAAAACTCACCGGATTTTTACAAATATTCTGCAAAATCATTGTTCTTCCTGAGGGTAAACATTTATATATCTTTCCGAACTCAGGTGAGGGAGATTTTTACGTAATTCTCGCAAAAAGATACCCGCTCGAAATTTTCCACTGCGGTTTATTGACGCACCTTGTAATTCCTCTCCCTACCCGCTCCCTCTAATGCTACCCGCCTCCTCCTCCGCCCACCCGACCACGCCACCCGCGCGATCGGGATCTCTCCACGGGCTCTCGCGATACGTCGCCGGGAAGACACACCTCCTTCCGACACCCAAGGTGATCGGATGCGAAAAATTAGCGGCGGGTGGGGCGTGGGGTGGGGGGGACAGAGTGCAGGAGAGAGTGAGACAGGAAGGAGACCCAAGGAGGGAGGGCGACCGTGGTGGTACAGGTCGTCACGCCACCGCATTGTGTTGCCCGAGTCAATAAGGGACAGGGAGCGAGGAATTAAAACGGCGTGTTTACCCGCCTCCACTGTGCGCACGAGCGCGGATTCTTCTTTCACCGATTGCCGCGCGAATCGCCGCGTCGCGGAAGCGGAGGCGCCACAACACGGGACAATTGAGACGAGACGGGGCCCGGGGGAGTTTTTCGCGAAAAACCGACGAGGGAGCAACTCGGTTACCTCTTACACCCTTATCATCGCGGTTTCATCGTGCTCCGTCAGTGAACCGATAGCTGACGATTACTGTGGAGAGCAAGGATCAAGGGCGTCAATTGACGTTGACAGGGAATTTTTGACCACTAGTTCCTACGTTTCTGACGAAACAAATGTACTCACGTAGAGGGCTATTGGAAAATTACACTAGGAGGTCAGGGTTTGGGAGAGATCTGGGGTGCTTTATTGCTGCAGGCACTATGGTTCTTGCTACTCGGTAGTCAAGGAATCATGTTCTCTCATCACTTAAAACAAAAACATCGATTTTAAATACAGGAAACGACACTCAACTTAAAAGGTTATCTGCTTTTTCTCGAAACAAGATTCAACGGAGTAATATTTTTCCCCCTTCAACTTACGCGTGTGGCTGACAAAAGTACTTACTCACTCCCCATATTTACGATTTACTCTGAAAACATCACATTTTTAGTACATTACAGGAAAGTGAAGTGCCTTTATTTAGTAATCCAATTAGTGCGCTAGGGAAGAGCTCGATGGTGTGGGGGGGGGGGGGGTAATGGAAATAGAAAGCGCACAGCTGAAAGTTTTACAGAGATAGACAGGAAGAGATAAATAGTGCCAAAGGTAATCCACAATACCCGCCAAAAGGATACATATTCCATATGGTAACTCATTAATCACGAGTACATTACCAATCGAAATGCCAGAAAGGAAATGAGAACCGCTGTACAACTTGTTCGAACAAACTGTTTGTTCAAGGGAAGAGGACCACTACCAAGTGGGAATAGAAATTTACGACATTGAATTAATGCGTGACTGGTTTTTTCCACGAATACTTGAATATATACCCCGTGCATATATGATCGAATCCCACAGTACGCATGGCATGTATAATGCTGAGGGAAAATAATTTTTTGCCAAATTTCTGAAAATATAACTTTGAAAATGTCAACATTGTTATAAGCCATCAATATATTCGAATAGCCTTCATGATGCCCCAAACTCGAAACAAACACTTTTCCAGAATGGCGAAGAGTGCATATACTGTGCCCCGTGCGTTTTGTAATAGCGTAAAAAAATTACATGAAAAAGCTATCTCTTACTACTTATTTACATGCGTAGTTTGAATTCTAAGCGCTAGCGGCTAAACGAGATCATACTAAAGCTTTAATGAAGTTCGGAGAAATGTTTTGGAATCAACTTTCTTACCGATCTAATACGAACTTTGTCACCAATGATGACGTCTGACACTGAAGTTTAAAAATTAATTAAATATTTTAAAGTAAAATTAAGGAAAAAAATTCCAAAAAATTTATATGTTTTCCGATGAACTAAATCATTTATTCCCGAAGTTATAGAGAAATAAGCCTTCAGTAAATTCCAAAGCTACTCCCAGACCGAAATATCAGCTGCGACGGAGATGAAAAACTATTATCGGCTGAGCGAATACTTTCGATGATGAAATTACCAATGTGCCAAATAAAATTCACCTACCTGACAGGTATGTTTAGAGTCGACTGGAATAAAGGATACGCGAACTTTGCATATGCCATTATGTTTGGAGGAGTTCATCTATTTCTTATAAGGCATTTTCCCAACAGAACTCAGCCACAAGAGTTCGGAGTGAATAACTATTTGTACTACGGTAAATCACTCTTTTCATCTCATAAAATGTTAACTCTTCCTTCACTCTAAATTCTTTCATGTTCGTAAAAACACAAACATACTTCAAATATATGAGTGATTGTCCTTTGTTTGTGGTTCTGTTTTACAATAAGTTTTTAATCAAATTTTGTGCCCACATATATTATATATACACACATATATATATTATATATATATACATACATATGTTGTTCAGTTACCACCTTTATGGTGTTCACTTATTCTTCATGCATACTTGCATTTAATTATAGTAGACAAATAAAAATATTAACATAAACACAGCTCACTTCGATATATTCATATATATATGCATATATATATATATATATATATTCATATATATATATATATATATTCATATATATATATGTATATATGCATATACATTTATATATATTTATATATATTCATACATATATATGCATATATATATATTTTTTAATGTATATATGCATATATATATATATATATATATATATATATATATATATATATAACAAGCTTTGACAGCAACAAACAATATAAGAACACATAAAAAGATCACTCACACGTTATTTCTTGATCATTTTGACGGAATTCAACTCCGTCTTCATTGGAAGAAATAGAAGTAATATATGTATATATATATATATATATATATATATATATATATATATATATATATATTAATATATATATATATAATCATAAATAAACAATATATATTCTATGTTTGTGTTTCAACGATGGTATCTATGCTTATCTATGAAACGGAAATAAATAAACTCTAGGCGAAAGACATTGATTCTATGAAATCGCATATAATTTAAAATTATTTAAAGCTTTTATAATTAAAATTTTATAAATTTTATAAAGCCAAGCTTCACTCTCTTAGCAGAAAACCAGGGGTGAACCAGAAACATGGCGTGGGGCTGAAGAGACAGACCAACAATGTTATGAAAATTTACGGTACTTTTATTTCTAACAATCTTAGAGGTGATAAGTTTTGCTCACACTTGTAGAAGTGTTACATCTGATAAATGTAGACGTAGAGGATCCACATTTAAATGGGAAATACGGTCTTAGACAAGCATACTTTAGAAGGAGAAATAAATTCCATGTACCCACTCATGCCGAGCATCATTTTGCAACACCAAAATCTCAAAAATTCGGGCAAATCTTACCAACTGGTTTGGCCTTCAAACGTTATAATGCTGGCCTCCATGCTTTATAAGCAAGGGGCCAAGTCAAGAACCGTAGCCGCAAAAAGTACATTCATTTTTTTGTTGGTATCCAAGCGGAACCAGAACTGAAATTCTAAAACCATCACTGATCAGTGCCGAAACACGTAACACTCAAGAGGGAAAAATGTGATGCCTTCCATTCAGCCAATAAAATTTAGTGACCGTAAACCATACTCATTTAGCTGAAATTCCATGAAATCTTTTTTACTGACGATCAAATGTAAAATCTGCATTGAATAATTAGAGTGATAGCAATGATGCATTACAAGTACCCTCTACATGCATGCATCGTCTTCCAACAGAATATGCGATACCCACCACTGATAAATTTAACGAATTATTGTCCCTTTAATTTATATTTTAATTAAGTAGTAATTTCGATGCTTAAAAAATCAAGAATGAAACATTCCTAAAAATATTAAACGACCGTCACTAAACAAATTCATTACTTTAATATTTTATTGTTTTTTTGTGAAGAAACAACCGTATTTTATGTCCTGAAATTATGTTATCTTTTTCACTATCTGAAGTTGATTCAGAAGTCACTTTAAACTGCTAACATTAATAACTTTCGTATTCTGACAACATATCCCTGTTAAAATAAAAATGGGGTAAATTTAGCAGTAAATTCCTGGGCAGATAAAATACCTGTAAAATCTTTAACGTAATAATGCAGCCTTGATCCTTTCCATAAATTGAAATACTATCGGAGATTAATGCAATTGAATATTAATTTAATATTTTCCACAGAAAAACTTAAAAATAACAGAATGGTACCCCGAGTAGTCGATGAAACGTCTTGTATCTTCAAGTTAATTCTGTGGATAGTACTATTTCCTTGTTTAACAAAATTGAAATAATACACCATTTGATGTAGGAGAATGGCGGAATGAACGTTACGCAGAAAATGAACTTTGAATAGACTAAGAAATAGTGCGAACGACGGTAAAGATCGGTCTGTAGACCTGACTAAAGAAATGCTATTAAAATTCAAGTATGGAGGATCTGGGGCATTTTTGACTAATCCCACTAGCCTCAATTTCTGGCTTTAAAGAACTTAAACTACCTAATGGTATTGATAAAAAATGCACTGTTAAGATATTATTGTAGCTCATATTTGATAAAAGTTGACGAATAATGCTATGATCAATTAAAATAGTTCGTCAGCCCAACTTGGAAGCGTACGTCAGTTTCAGACATAGCTATTTTTGGGTCGTTGGTGCCTAAGTTGACGCTAACAGATCTTTGGTGTGCGTAACAATAAAATAAGAGTAACAACTAATGTAGGACAAATTTCCTGCAGGCCTGGAGCCTAAAATTTCGTGGCAAAATTAAATCCGAGTTCACAAATACTTGTAATAGACATTTTTCCATCTCATCAATTAAATTAAATGGTACGATCTCATTAAAAAGCAATCAAGCCGATCCCCCAACTGTATATCTATTTTAAATGCTCTCCTTTCGACGTGAATACAAATGAAACTTTAGCCAAGTGTCCACAGAAACCACTTTTCTCTACGAGTGATAAAATTTCATTGCTATTATATGCATGGGACCTGCAAAAACGTAGTCACCTTTCTGCGAGAAATACCGATAATGACTTATAAACAAATAGGCTCGATAATTGTCGTTGTTGAAAAAAAAGGCGCCATATGTACAACAATCCAAAAGGAAAATGAAAACGTCAGTGTTACTGCTGTCAAAAATCACTAGCGCTTAGTGAATCATCCCCACATTACTGAAATTCCTATCATAACACAAAGAGAGAGCAGTAAAAGGTAATTCATTCGCAATAACTATCGGATATGACCAATATTTTCTGGTCAGAAAGAGATCAGGATCCGATTTAGCCAGTAAGATTACAAGTCTTCAAGTATGACTTGCAATTCTACTCTTAATTCGGTGCGCTTTGAAAACACGGTCAGGCACGAAAAAGGGAAGTGAAACTGGTCCCCCCGGAGCTATAGATTGGCCAATCCACTGGTTTGGATTACCTTGATACAGCGCCTCAAGCAAGAGGTCGATGACCTTCATCTCGCGGCCAGATCTTTTATATTCTGGTACCATCCTTGACGCACGGAGCTTGGAGTTGACAGAAGGATATCGGAGAGTGGATAGGGGGAAATTTCTCCTCGCCCTCTACCAATTGAAGTGTAACAAGGTCTGTACAATTTTTCAATTCAGTTTATCTTCTGCTGCTGAAATTATTGCAACAAATGGTGTTAGGCATACGTAACACACCTGTATCAGGTCTTCCATTTAAATAATTTCCATCCCCATGCATTTATACCTATTATTAAAGAGTTAAGAAATTATTTAAAACAAAAAATGAATCATGTTTTCGGCAGCATTTAGATTTCCTTACGCATCGTATCCATCGAGCAGCTACTCATATAACTCATTAGGATAGGATTGCGTAGTTAAAATAAAGGGTTTATAAACTCGAAAAATCGCAAGAAAAAACGGTGAAGTGAATTGCAACAACTGAGGGTCATAGCATCTGGAATCTAATCAGTAGTCGGAGAAATAAAAGAACTTACATGATCGCATACCCTCTCCAGAGATATAGGTCAGTGAGTGACGCATATATTCAGCAAACCAAGATATTGTTAAACACTTTTAGTACTGCCTTCTAAGCGATTGAGCAGTAAACATGTTTCCACACTCGGAATCTATGACAGCTTAACCAGTCACAGGTACCGCAGCAGTTCTTTCTACTTCCGTACCACCAATCACATCGTAGGATATCATTTGAATGCTAGACCATAATTATTAGATCAAACTTTACCTTCGAAGGGGTTAAAAGTTTTACTTTATTGGAGCATGAGCAAATAATTTGCCGCGTTTTGGAACCTAGAAATATTAAAATATTTTTAGTCGTTGCTATGACCATGAATTTCATAGCAGCGCTGAATTCGAATATGTTTAGCAGATGGTAGAAAGAAAGGCGGGTGCGAATAGCTCAGAGACTGTATGGGTGCTGGAATATCAATAAGCTGATTCCACACAGCAGTGAATGTGCCTGAAACACGGCGTCTTAGAATAATAAATCAAGAGGTTGGTGAGTATAACTGAAAGCATCGCTTTGGAATGATCAAAGACTAGTGATACCTACGTGAGTGAGATATCACCAAAGGATTTCGAGAGAAGAGCGAAATGTTCACGAACTGAAGAAAGTGAGAACAGTGATTTGCGCCAAACCTTGAGTCGAGTGTTGAATGCCACTAATTAACACAAATAATCAGACGAGGGTTGGAACAAAAAATTGAGGAAAACCCGTCGGGAAAATTAATACGCATTCCGGAGAAGCATAGGAATCACACTCTGCCTAAGGATACTAACGCAAAAAATTCAGGGCGTCAGCAACCCATTATAAACGGGATTCATTTATATTCAAGGATTTAGAAAATGCATTGGGTAGATTTCAGCGAAATATGGCGTTAAAATTCCTGGAAAAAATCAGAATGGATCGCAACGGCCGAATAATTAACCTTTAAACTCTACAAGAATCAACAAAGAGCGAATGAAGAACGAAGGAAAAACGAAGCTGAAAATGAAATCAGCAGTAAGAGGAGAATGGTGTCTCGAACTTGCACAGTATAATATGGTGCTGAAAAAGGGCAAAAAAGATAATCAAAATAAATGAAAATAAAAGCTGAATGTGAAGAAATTTACGAGGGTCATCCGGAAAGTAGTACCCGTTCGTGCCGCATGAAGTGCTGACGACGCGAGTAGCCGCTGGACGAGGTCAGATAGCTTCAGTGGCTTGTCTGCCTTCTCTGAGCCAAGTTGCGTGACGCTAGCATTGCCTGTGTTGTTTCTGTGATTGTTTACAATGTTTAAAAAAATTGAGAACGCCGCCAGTTGTGAAGTGAGGGCAGTGATTAAATTCCTCAATGCAAGAAACGTTCGCCCATGTGATATTCATCGCCAATTAAAGGAGGTGTATGGAGACAATGTAATGGACGAGTCGTCTGTTCGGCGGTGGTGTCGCAACTTCAACATGGGGAGGGGGAACACACACGACGATGAGCGTTCGGAGAGACCGTCTGTCATTACAGACCAACTGGTGAGCTCAGTTGACGAATTCGTGAGGAACGATCGGCGCGTCACAATTGATGACATCTGTGAGCATTTTCCCAATGTTTCTCGAACAATTGTTCATGAAATTGTTAAACACCATCTGCATTATGCAAAAATTTGTGCAAGATGGGTCCCTCGTGTATCTCAATGAGCTGGCGGCGAAGGACTATGCAGCAGGAATACAGAAACTTGTCACACGTTATGACAAATGCCTTAATTTGCTTGGAGATTATGTTGAGAAGTAGTTTAAAGTATCCTCTTTCAAATAAAATTTTTTATGTTTGTTAATATTTACTTTTGTGTCTTTATTTCACGAACGGGTACTACTTTCCGGATGACCCTCGTACACTCTCCGTTCCGCAAGAGGCATCGTAGTTATCTCAGGGATTCGAGAAGACCTGTAGGCATCCTTGAAACCAGCAGATCCAGAACTTAAGCAACACCACGTAAAAACAATGCCAAAAGAAACCAAAACCCAAGCAAGCAAAAGGATTAGCTGAATTCAGGTGTTTTTAACAACTCGAGAGTAATTACAAGTATACGTATCTCATTCATTCATGGATGCAGCATAATATCGTATGTCGATTGAGTTTGACGGAGACCCACAGAATAATAGCTGAAGTTCAGCAATCGTTCACGATGAAGAAGCAGCAGACTCTCGTACTCAGAGAAAATACCGATCCGTGTACTGAAAGTACATGTAAAAAATGAATTAAGGGGTTTTCTGCGAGTACATATTACAAATTGAACCTTTAGGCCGTAGTGCCATAGGCACGATGTGACTCACCCCAGGTACTCTAAATCAGTGCAACAAATGATGAAATGTTCTTTATTTATGGAAAAGGGATGCGGGAAAATCGGCGAGGAAGGCAGAGGAGAGCCAATGTTTTCCAACATCACCCTTCCCCTTCATTCTCTCATAAATACAGAGGTTTTGAAATAATTATACCTAGAAATGATGAACAGGATAACTTATTAGGCTTTCCATGGTAATAACTCTTACCTAACACTCAACGAATAAATCCACTTTCGAACGATTCTGGGTCCTTTTTGAAGTGTGCAAAATATTCTGAGAAAAACAATTTGTGTAAATGGAATCAACGGGAAAGGAATAGTATTTAAAAAGTTAAATGATAGCAAAAGAACGCCATTGTATCGCGTTGAATTTATAGATGAATGTATGCTGAAATTTTTTTCTGCATTGAAGATCATGCATGATCCGCGACTTCGTCTGTTCGTGTGATGTGCGTGTCTGGTGTGGATACACCCATTGCCAAACACCGTCCCCGTAGCTTTTACGTAATTATATAGGTGAATGCCATGCAGAATATTCACGTGGCATGCCGTAGGAGTGATTACTTTCCAAGAAAAATCATTCATTTCCCCTGGAATTATTACCCGAATAACTCCTCCCACTGGTCTTACGCAATGAAGATATCACAACGGTATAATATGTGAAATGAAAGCGATAAAAACAAGTATTTATATTTATTATCTCGTATTTTAAGCGACACCGTTAATGGCCAATACATTTTTTAACGTTCATCCCAGGGTGCAAATGTAGGTCTCCAGCATATAAACGAAAGAACATGAAATGTGTCATCATCTTTACGCAGTAATTAGAGATATTTTTTGTCACATCGTGATTCGATAGAACATAACTTATCGATGAAATAATTTTAAATGCACTGAATATGGAGAGCAACTAAATTATAGATGCTTAATTGTTTTCCCTATTCTCATATCAGTTTCCCCAATACGATCATTAACGTCCCATAACACGGATGTGTGGTTAAATTAGCAGTCCATCCTGTGGAAGAAATTAGCCACCCATCGCGCACTTTATTCACATAATCAAGCCGAGCAAAATCACTGCGAAATGATTTTTATGACTGATCTGATTCCACCTCCTAGGATGACATTTAACTTTCCAATGGATTTTGCGTCTCGTGAGAGAGGCTTCAGGAAGAGACGGGCCCCCAGCATCCGCACACTCAAATCACTCCCGGCGCGAGTGGCCACGGGATAAATTCGCCCGCCCCGGAAGGGAGAGAGAAATGAATACGGAGATCCGCGAGAACTCCGGCGCCGCCGACCCTACACCGCCGTCGTTAAGCGTAGAAGGAATGGGTTGAAGGGAAGGGGAAGGTGCGTCCACACAAATTGCTCCTCCGGCGACGACGACGGAGGCGAGAGGAGGATGAGGGAAGTGCCGGGGAGGAAGGAGCGGGCAGGTGTGAGAGGGAGGGAGGGAAGGAGTGAGTGAGGAGGAGTGTTGAGGTGGGAGTTGAGGTGTGTGTGTGTGTGAGGGAGTAGGCGGAGAGGAGGAGGGACCCAGGGGAAGGTGGTGAGTCGGAGGAGGGGCGGACAGAGGGGAGGCTTTCGAGAGGGAGAGGGAGGCGAGTGTGTGTTCGGGAAGGGGGGCGGGGAGGCTGTCGGCCTGCGGAGGGCGAGGGAGCGGCGGCAGGGAGGGAGGCGGATAGTATAGAGGGAGACCCGTGCGGAAGGAGATTCTCATTCCGTCGTGGGACACGGCTCGAGAGAAAGATCCCGGGCGAAACTCCCTTTCCTCACTGCCATCTCTCTCCGTCCCAACTCCGCACCACTACAAAAACCCTTTCATCCGTTTTCTCTCTCCGCCATTGTCCCGGGAGCCTCCGTCATTCCTCAATCGTGTCGTCTACTGACGTTCGGCCCCACGTCCGCACCTCCTCTCTCCGTCATCCTTAAAGTGCGAAAGCGGTGGACCTCCTGGGTCCTCCCCTCACCTCTTGGTCCGCGCTCTTGGAAGGTGGCCATCCTGCGGTCGCAACAGGTGTCCGTCAACCCCTTCCAAAAATCTCACCCCTCCCGATCCGACTGCAACTGACGGACGTGCACCACCGACGCCGCCGCCGTCCGAAGACCGACCGAGGGACAGCCGAGGTTATATCCCTATCACAGATCAGGTGAGTCACGTGATAGTGAAGCGGGAAATCCTTCCACACCCCCGCGTCCGGATCGAGAACAGGCGAGCGCACTTGAGCGAGAATAGGGAAGCGGACGGATGGTGGACGGAACGGAGAGTCCGGGGGCGGGGGGTGGGTCGCATTACTGAAGGGAAGGGTGGGCGGACGGCAAATTCGTTTGGCAACCCTTCTTTTTAATTGGAGGCGACGCATTCTGCGCAGTATCCATCGCCAGGGTGGCTGCTAAAACTCCGGGAGGAAAGGCACGAATGTGAAAACATTAGCTAATCGCTTGGAGAGTGTGCCGAGACGATTTTGCGTTTGTTTTTCTTTTCCTTATGCAGCAGTAACATTTGTGAGTCCATATTTTCCCTTGAGGCGAATCTACTTACATTCATGAATTCCTGAGTAGTATTTCTGGCAAACTGGAGGTCTCTGCAATCACTTTTACGGTTGGCCGGCCTTGTTATGGTAATGTTTAAGATCATCTTACCCTATCTAACCCATTAAAAATCATAAGAGTCGACGTCCCCTACGATAGCCATAAATAGAATATTCTTTAGGTACTTTTTCTCTCCAAATATAGTAAACGATATTTAAAGATGAGGGAATCATGCATCTGAACAGCGTCGTGATATATTTGTATCAGAAACGCTGTCAATACTCCAATTATTTGTCCAGGACGTTTGCTCGTAAGCATTGATCTATCAATATGTAACTTATTATTAAGAAATACTCAAGAAAATCTCACGTGATGTAATGAAACTATATGAAATCACATTAAAAACAATTTATCATCACTATGACAGTTTACCTATCCTACGTGCGTTTTGTTGCAGTTCTACAAACTATTATCAGTTGATACTGCCATAGGCCAACCCCTGTGGCATTTCTCCATATTCCCAGGAATGCTAAGAATAAACTCTGTGATTCCACTCTTCACAATTTATCACTGTCACCATCATGGTTTCGCTGCCGTACAGGATCATCAGGTCACCTGTAAATATTGCACGGAAGTGTACCCATGGTCGTTGGGGATGAAAAAATGTGAAGGGTGGTATTGAAAAGTTTCGTTTTAACCATTCTTTGGAATATTATAAGCTGAAATTGACTACCCACCTCTTTATTAAACTAGATCTCCCATGCATAGCATATTTCATGACTTTTTCTTCGTCCTTGGTCCTCTTTAGGTGTTCTCTTCCATACTTTCAAAATTGTACAACGTATGAAAAACAATAAATCATGGGTCACATTTTCAGTACCTTGCATATCCACATACATAATGCTCTTTCCCACGTTAGTTCTATCGCTCATGTCTCCCCCTAACAGAAAGATGAAATTATGTATTTACGTTTGTATATGCTGTTGACTGATTTCCTGGCTCGTGTTATTGAATAAAATAATATATGAAAATTATATTGAATATTGATTAAAACATTTTATTTTTGCTCTATAATATTATTTTGCAATGCTCATTTTATATTTATGCATGCACGTGTACGTTCCTCGAAGCAGAAGTTTTATAAAGATGCTTGATTTTATTTTTAAATAAAAGATGCCATTCTACAGTTCATCATACTGTGGTCAAAAGTTTCATTACTTACTATAGTATATTCAAGTAAAGACAGAAAAGGTATGATTAGCGTGAACTGAGCCCGAGGTAAATATTGTTGGGGATGCCATAAACCTTAAAAATTTTATTTTATTTCCGCTCGCTCATTGTAGAAATGGTTATTTAGTCATGCGTTGTAAACTGAGGAAGTAACATAAATTTGTGATATAAAAATTGCTAAAACTAACATGACGAGTGATGAATGCGAGAATGAGAATAAAGGCCAGATTTTAAATGATTGATATTGGAAGGATTCAAGTTTTTAGGGCCTAATGATGAACAAAAATTGCAACATTTCCAGATAATTTAAAACACGATTACTCGATAGGTATGTGAGGTGACTGCCCTCGAATCCTTTCATTTCCCTCTTTCTTTCTTCCAAATGAGAATGTGAAAGTTTAGCAAGAGAATCCTTGACACCACTCTCACCCACAGCTGTTCAACATTTTATTTTATTGCCTCTATTTCTCCGGGAGAGACTACGAGTACATTTCCAACTTAAACCGGTCCCAATCTCTTATGGCTTACCTTTGGATTATCTAATTATCAGATTATTTGCACTATCCGCCTAAATGTCTCAAAAGATTGACAGAGGAATGCCGGTTTTTTCACATATGTTCACTATATTATAAACATAGTTTCCGGAAAATACCTGTTGTAATTCGTCACAATATTTTTTACCATCATACCAATTGTATGTCCAAGAGTCATACACATGGAATGAATAAAATTCAGGAATGAAGTACCTATTTGCTAAAAATATGAGAAAATACCCACGTCATACCTATTTTTCGTTTTAATAGTACTGCCTATAACTTGTAATAAAAAGAACTAGGGCAATGATAAATGAGAAAGCATTTTAAAATAATGAATCGTATCGGAAGAGAGAATCATGCCTACATAATGACATTCTAATTGACACATTATTATTTTATGGAACCCCAGAATTCTATGGCATTAAGGAATCAGGTTTCAACATGAATAGCATCGGAATTATAACCCTCGTTAACCTGAAAACCCGACAGTAATTTCGTTGACTTTAGAGCGACGCGGTAGAGGCCAGCAGATAGAGCACCTCTCTACTGGTACCTAGTGTCCCCGTTTCAAATACCGAGGGTACCATGTAGACAACTTCATCAGAAACCTAAGTGTTGCAATATTTTGGCTACGGTTCCGTGGGAAACCGCAGGTGGAACAAGGGAAGGAAATGAATGTGTGAATCTCAAATGTGCGTCGTTCTAAGTGAGCGCAACCCTCACCTGTTACAGTCAATCTTCCGGTCCATTATCGTGGTTTCGGGGCCTAAAGATTACCAACCTTGTCAAGATACAAGTAATTACTGATCATTATATCTGTTCAATAATTTCAACTGATAAAAATAATGAAAATACGTCCAACATTGATTTGTAATGAAAACCCTCTAGTGACAAATATTGTGATAATACTGTGTTCATTCAAGGCAGATAGAAAACCTTCCGATGAGTCCTGGAAAGCGAAATCGAAAGGTATACTAATATAAAGTGTTACTGAATTGGATTATTATGAACTATAGTGGACTATTAGGATGTCCAGTTGAAAAATAATACCAGTCGTAATTAATAAATTAGTCGTGCAATTACTTTACTGACCAAAATATGCTTGAATGGTATTTCAATGGTAATTCGATACATTTCTTATGTAACTACCCTGCAAGCCATCGCTAGGGTATGTGGCAGGGGGTGAATACACACCAGACTAATTTTTACCCGAATATAACCGTACCTTGGTAGGACAATGTTTTCTGATCCCTTATTGTTCGTGAAAAAAATGACATATTAAGTCTATCAGTTCTACACTTGATCTCTCTAATTTTATTGACATTATCTCTCCTACCGTAGTACGATGGGGGTAATAATACATTCTCAACCTTAATACTAAAGAGACGTCCTTCCAATTTTTGTAAGTTGCAACCCTAGTCAATTACAAATCGAGTGTTAGTTATGGTGATGAACGGCCGGATTTACCTTTGAAAGGCATTGGCAACATTATCCAACACATGACCGAAACTTCTTCTCATTTCAACAAGAAATGCGAAAAACATTATGTAGAGTAACGAAGTCGAGTGATGGGTTATGACTGCCAACTCATTCGCCTGTGTTCTACATTCACGTCAAACTCGATAGCTAGATGAGACTGGCAAAAACATCACTCGTTAATAAATCGTATTTCTAAATCAAAACCTACGAAATATTTCACGAAGAATTTTTCGGTCACAATCGCACGAGGCAAGAAATATTGGCAACTTCCCAGAACACACAATCTTAGCCGAGGTCAAGCACTAACAAAAACTTTCCGCCAACAACCAAATGAATAATATATATCACACTCCTTTTTTTCTCACGAAATGATGATATCAGTGTCGGCCCATTCCATCAACACGCTCCATGACGAGTCCTTAAGGAAATAACAATAAATAATTAACAATAACAATAAAATATTACGGTAAGCAAAGGCATCGGTATTGTTCCATACATGGAAATGCAATCGAAGAAATAGATAATTGAGGAACTGCCCGCTTAACTGTGACTAAATTTGAATTTTTCTACCTGGAGAATTATTCTAACAAAACAGACGGGGAAAGGTTGACGGGGTATAAGTAGACAGGGTTTAAACAATACAATCCAATTATATTCATCTACATTTTCCTATTACCGGACGGAAATTATCATTATGGCACGTGTCTACAAGAAAAACAACTGAATCATTCCATTACATTCACAACCCCTTTCATTCGTCAACTCAATTTTAAAACACAAGTGTTTTAAGAAAACATCAAGAAGCTGTGTAATATCCTTTGCTCAGTACTGAGACACGATAACTTTTGCTTCGTACAGGTCGTTCAGGTGATTGGTAGAGATAATTTATACGGGAAATATTTGCTGGTGATGTCATACACAGTAGGTGGTACACTATCTATTGCTCGTTTACCTAAAAGCATGTCGACGCAGACAGTATATGTTTACTGCGCAGGTAGCGTGTACGTACACCTACCTGTCGGCCAATTCTTGTGTCGAAGGGCATGAGGCCACTCTGGCATTGATAATAGTGTGGCAGTGAGCTAATCGAGGAAGGGTGCGGATTTTCGTAATGGCTTTGCCCTTCCACATGTGGAAGCGGCATTAGACTTGACTAACAAACTGCCACGATGGCGTTCATCTCTAAAACGTCCTGTCTTCACGTAAGAAGCGACTCCCTTGTTCCGCTATTGTCACACTTGGTCTCACAAATTGAATGGGGGCGTTGTATAATGAGTTCTGTACAAATAGAGGGTATTAGATTTACATAAATCATTCGTTGATTTACCTTAAGCGGCCAAACACGTTAGCATTGTCCTCTTACCTAATTTTAAGGAAGAGTTCGCACGTGGCACAAGAAAGGTAGACAAACGTTCGAGGTCACTACCGCCCACTCACTACAATGGGATTCATGGTCATGTTTTACATTGTTCGAATCTTTTTTAAGCAAGGCGCTTAGCTACAGAAATATTATGCCTGGAAATTACTGGATCGTTCATGAGTATGAGTGGAGTCTTTAGAGCAGTTTTTAAAAACAATTAGCAAAAAAGCCCGTTAGAAACTCTACCTCCATGTCCAAGGAACTGCGGGAGATCCAGCGACAGTAACTTTTAACGGAGTCAACCGCTGAATTTGCATTGAAATGCAACAATTTCAGAGATGAAAGTGTTGAATTTGTAGGCTTTTTATTTTCATTTAAAAATATAAGCACACTGATATACATCAAAATAAGCATTAATAGTATGCAAGAAAGAAAAAGAATTTAATTATACTATTAGAGATAATTAAAACAGGCTTATTTATCATTTAATCAAATAAATATTTGCAATAGGAGAAATTACGAATATGATTCAGCATAAATTGGCAGATTCCCATGCATTTCTTTTTTAAACGAAAATATAAGAATTACTTTTTTTAGTGTCTTCTTCTGCCAGCCGAGTTCTGTCGCTACCCAATCCCATTCATTACAAAAATCGCACTCAGACAGAACCATGAGAAATCCTTCAGGGTTCGGAGTTTTTCGCAAAAGGAAAGTTTCTAACCATCCAAGTATTAATCTTCAAGAAGGCTATTTGCATCTAATAACACACCTTTTTATGCCTAGGTGGGTGAGTAAGACAGAATGTTCGTAATATTCCGTGCTTTCTCTTTCAAGAAAATAGAAAATTCATTTTCGATTGCGATGCGGAATTAGTCTGAGTTTTGAATATCAGAGTAACAAGATTCAATGATCATTAAAGCGAAAGATTTGGCATTTTTGAGAAGATGGAAAGAATAGTTAAACACGAAAAAATATATAAAGAAATAAATAAGAGCAGATGGAACAATTCGCATACTCAGGCATTATTTTGGTGCCAGATGGGGATAGCAATAAAGTCATGATTAACTACTTAAGCGAGATATGATAGTTTTTATACACATAATCATGAAAATGGTTCACTGATTAGAGACGAAGGCAAACAAAAGATTAGAGCTCTAGTATGGGTTGGGGAAAAAAGTAATTTGATGTGGAAAATTCAAAGGTTACAGAAAATGGGCATGAAGGAGATACTGAGTGATAAAGAGATACTAAACGTTGTTAGTAGAGCAAGGAGAATACCGTAAACAAGGAGGCGGCATGAAGGTAATGGCAGATACCTTTGGCGTCATGATGAGGAGGAAACTAGGAATTGTTGGTTAAGTCAATACTGAAGATATACAAGTATTGCATGAATTCTGCAGAATGTTTCAGAAATGAACAGATATGCGTTATTGTCACCATAGAGAGTTCAAAAGTACAAGGCAGCGAACCAGTTATGGTAATCTTCATTGCAATTATTCATGCGGTGTAATGCTTGCGGTAAATAACCTATACTCTACAATTTGAGTGATTCTGCAGTTTTACTAGTAAAGTACGCTTAGCCTATTCCTCAGAGAGAAGAGGCAGAGAGATAAATAATCTATGCTACCAATTAAAGGTAAGCTAGGGATTATGCAGTTTTGTAAACCCGACAGATGCGTCGATATTAATAATTCATATAATTTACAATATCTTAAATAAGTGTATGCCTTCCAATTAGTTTCTCTGCTTAAAGAAAAATTGCAGTTTCCTAAAACAAAAGAATAAAACATAGATACAGCTCATAAGAAGTTGATATTCAAGTGTTATCTAAAACATTAATCTGCAAGTCAACAGCATTAATTCATCTGCGTAAATTCCTCTCGGGTCCTCCACCGGGTTATATCGTCCATCTCGGCCGAGATGGACGATATAACCCGGTGGACCCGAGAGGAATTTACGCAGCTGATACGCCGGGAAAATACCAAATCTTTTACCAGCATTAATTCATATTCGCTATAAAATCGGTAGCAACTTAACTCCTAATATTTAATTTCATATCGATATCACCACTACCTAAACAAGTCAGATGCAATACTATAACGTGGCAGTGAATTAAATAAAATGCCACTATACCCGAATGAAAGTACCGCCGTATCAATTTTACCGCGAGATTGTTAACATCGGGATTATGTTATTCCTGGGCTATTTATAACGCTATTACGCCTTGCCACCTGGTTGTAGGCCTATCTGTAGTGGTTCGAAATAAATAAACAAAACATTTCATCATCAATTTCCTTGCGCACTTATTCAATTAGCATAAATCGTCTTGAAATGCTGATTTTTTCAAGTAAGGTCACTAGCTCCACCTGTTTTTAGAAATTTCTTTTTTCACCATCTTTGTGGTACACCCTTCTAGTGACGAATCAGTAGGTCATCCAATAGCTTAAGACAATTAAATCCTTAAGTTCAACAGATTCAGGCTTGAGGTCGTGGAAGTTCATCATAATGAAATAAGGACAATTTGCACTTTTCCACAGTTTATTTAACGTACGACGCGTTTCAACTCACAGAGTCATCATCAGGTACAAGACAAACTAAATAGTAAGGAGACCTTATTTATATGTACAGAAGATGTGGTTGGGGAGGGAGAGTCGTGTAGGGGAGAGGAGGAGGGGGGGGAGGAGAGGCGGAGAGGTTATAAAGAGCGAAAAATGGGGGGTTAATGACAGGAAAAACCGCAAAGTGGGGGACAAGGGGCTGGAGTATCGGGAGCGGGTTGTTGTATAGCAGGGGGTTAAAGGCTTAAGGACATAGGGAAGGAATTATCAGTAGGAGATAGTGGGGGGGGGGGGGAAGATGGGTTAAACAGGTAACTTTCTGGGAAGCAGAGCCCACTGCTGGTTTTAGTGGAAGGGATGAGCCACGTGCTGCGAGGGGGGGAAGGTGGGGGGAATGCACTAGTTAATTCTTGGAAAATATGATGAGCGGTGGTAGTGGGCAGTGAGAGACCCTGACAGGGGGGGGGAAGAGAGGAGAAGGTAGGAGGGTGAAGTCATGAAAGAGGAGGGGCAGTAGGATTTTGATTCTTGAGTTTATTAATCGTGAAAGGGATGAAAGGATAAAAATGAAAAGTGCTACATAGGTCAGACTGGGAGAGGTTTCATCACGAGAGTGAAAGAACATAAGAGATGCTGGACATCAGGGGATGAAACGTCTCTCCTAGCCAAACATCTAATAAGGACATCACATGAGTGCAAGTTTGTTCCGGAAATCCTCCACCTGGAGAATAAGGGGATGAAACTGGACACATTGGAACAATTGGAAATACTGCAGGAGGACCACAATGTTCTCCTAAATGAACAAATTTTTGTGAACCATTCACCCCTCCTCAAGATCCCTTTCACGATTAATAAACTCAAGAATCAAAATCCTACTGCCCCTCCTCTTTCATGACTTCACCCTCCTACCTTCTCCTCTCTTCCCCCCCCCCTGTCAGGGTCTCTCACTGCCCACTACCACCGCTCATCATATTTTCCAAGAATTAACTAGTGCATTCCCCCCACCTTCCCCCCCTCGCAGCACGTGGCTCATCCCTTCCACTAAAACCAGCAGTGGGCTCTGCTTCCCAGAAAGTTACCTGTTTAACCCATCTTCCCCCCCCCCCCCACTATCTCCTACTGATAATTCCTTCCCTATGTCCTTAAGCCTTTAACCCCCTGCTATACAACAACCCGCTCCCGATACTCCAGCCCCTTGTCCCCCACTTTGCGGTTTTTCCTGTCATTAACCCCCCATTTTTCGCTCTTTATAACCTCTCCGCCTCTCCTCCCCCCCCTCCTCCTCTCCCCTACACGACTCTCCCTCCCCAACCACATCTTCTGTACATATAAATAAGGTCTCCTTACTATTTAGTTTGTCTTGTACCTGATGATGACTCTGTGAGTTGAAACGCGTCGTACGTTAAATAAACTGTGGAAAAGTGCAAATTGTCCTTATTTCATAATTAAATCCTTATTAAAATTGATAAACCATATTTTATATAATCCAACTCATCTTCTGTGTCTACCTCCAAGCGCAGATTTCCCAACAGCCAAAAGAGACGGCGTTTCAATTGCTTTTCATCCGTTGATGGCGAAGGACACAGACTCAACTGGACCTCGAACAGCATTTGGAACTAAATCGACATCGGAAAGCGCAGTCCCTGCGATGACATACCGGTATGATCATATCTAGGAAGTCATTTATCTCGTGAAACATAACGTGATTATACCAAAATCAACTCAAGGCTAAGAGCGTTTCGACTAATTTTTACAATGGAATCGTCTGTCAAGAGTTAAAAACAAACTAATTGCCTTTATCGTCTCTTTTGTAGTAGTATCAGAGAGATAAAAAGTCTCTCTCCTTAAGATGTTCTCTCATTTCCCTCATCTATACTTTCATTAGCGAGAAAATATTGACCATGCATTCTAACGATAAGCATTCTAAGGACTGAACGAGCAGGATATATGCCAAATATAACAAGGATGGACCAAAAGGCAATAGATAAATTCAATGGTTGCAATTTATTCAGTTTAAAAAAATCTTAACTAGTCACAGAATATTTTTAACATAATATGCGTTTCAGAACTTCAACCTCACATTCAGGGGAGGCGTACGACCAACAACCCCAATATAACTGGTACATTACGTAGATCGACGGTAGTGTGGGGTGGTGGGAAGAGGAATAAAATGTGGAAAGGATTAATTGGTCAGCGCTACGAGGACGGATGAAAAAGTGAGATTCAAGACCTCGTTTCCACGAGTGACTTTTGGGTCATGGATGCTAACGATGCAATTCTTTGGGAAAAAACCAGTTTCAGAGCGCTAAGCACACGTTATTAAAAATCGCTACTGTGGCCATAATCTTCTTGGATTTCTTGAACTGTGTACTCGATCAAATAGTCGACGATTAAACCTTAGAGAAGTTGGAAATTTATCAAGGTGAGAGTTTCCCGAGTCCGTGGGAATAGAGAGTAATTAGACATAAATCGTGCCAATCCTTCTCCAGGAAAAAATATAAATAAATTAGGCGAATTTCGCTCACAAAATAAATTCGCCTACTCCCGAATAAGAACTGTAATTGGTATTATTAATTTACTTAGTAAAATAACGTTTTCAAGCCGAGCGCGATCAGTTCCAAAAAATAAAAATGTCAATCACATATTTTAACCAGTAATTAATAACGACAAACATATTATTTCCCAAAATAAAAATATTGCCAATATTTTCCGTGAATATGATTGAAGAAGGAATCGAAGGTCCAATGTCCGATCATTTACGATTTTCTGGAGTAAGCGACTCTTACCCAGCTTTTCATATTTTTTTCATTTCTCAAGTGGTGGATTGGCACGTTCTTACATATTCCGTGTCTACTCACTCGGTGATCGAGCAGGCTCCAGTTACTACACCAGGTTTATAGACATAAAAATTATTGAAAAGGAAATAATTTCAGGCCACATTTTCAATAGAATGCTAATTCTTAGCAACAACCGGTAGTTAACTCTCCATGTCCACGGCGTCTATTAATGACTCATAGGTGAAGTGGTCATAATTTTAAATGACAATAGCTTATAATTTATGTCGCAAGAAACAAATATATTTCAATAAAGTATTAAGTTCCTTATGAGCAAGTCTTATCTATTGGAGGGAGAGGTACATAAATCGTATACGTTGTCAATAACTCCCACATAAGTTCCTTTTTCGTTCTTCGATTTGTTTGCACCTATGGATTCTGGGTGATCGATATGGTGTATGCAAACGTTAAATTGTAAATGAAGAACTTTCTATCGATGCCATCGTTGAACCCGTATGTTTGAAATATCGTTCGTCGGACACGCCCTTATCAGGGTTTCATCATTTCCATAATCTTTCTGCTACTTTGAACAGAATGCAAGAGGCTAACTTCCTCGAATAAAGTTAAGGCGACAAGTGATAGGAGACATAGTGAGTGAACTGTCTCCTCGCATGAATTTCGCGATGAGATTCGTGTGCAAACATTATTCAAATTAATGACCAAGACAAATCTTTTAGTCAGTCTGTCAACGTAAGGAGTGATCCTGACTGCGTCTTCATTATCCAATAAGAGAAATAAAATGGCGCAGGAGAATAATATTAATCCGATCGATGAAACTGTTAGCGATCACACGAAACTCAATCGCAGGAGATGCATTTGGATGTTTCTCTGATCCTTCCCACTTCACTATTGACTGTTTATGTAAACTAGCCACTGAACCCGTCTGAAAAATCCCTACTCGCGTACGGAGACGATGCTTTCCTCAGACGGGCGGACGGGTTGATGACTCATGAAGATCTATGGACCAGAGAGAGAGAGAGGGTTGTGGAGGTTCTGCAGCCTCAGCAGATGGGCAGAGTCGTCCTTGGACGTGCACGTGACCAGCGGAATGTGACCGAGTGCAACAGGAAAAGCGCCAACAGCATTGCGTAAACATGAAAAGGTGTTTCTCTCCTACGGGAGATGAGGGCCCATGAAGCCCTTTACGTGCATACTCACTTGATTCGATGAAAATCATTTAAAGGATTGCAGAATTATCGCGTTAATAGGTAAGGCGTATCAGTCGTAATTGGGAGTTCTAATCTATTCTCCGTTGGTGCATTCAGCATTAATGGGATGAGAAAAAAGTTTATGGAATCCCACAGTACGATTTTAATTAAATGTCGAGCGAATAAATAGTCAAAAGACATAAATTCAATCATTTCCATCTCCTTATTACCGCATACATAAACGTGTACTCGTTCAATGATCACAAAGATAGTAAGGACATATTTATCGAGGAGAAAGCTTACCAGGCAAGTCCCTTTTTCAATACTCATGATTATGAATTGAAAACAATATGCTTCCCTAAGTAGACCACGCTCTTAAAGAATATTTAACAACGCGAATCTGGTAGGTGATAAAAACATCATATGGAACTGGAGGGTATGACTCCATGGAATCGAATCGCATTAGATTGTAAGCTATAATTTTGTGATTGCACAGTATTTTATTTCGATACGATCTGAGTTTCAACGTTCTCCGCAGAACCTGAAGATGACGTTGATCGTCCAAATCCGGCTCGTATCTAAATAAAATGCCGTGGAATCACTAAGTAACAGTTTTTCATTCCAATTCGATGAAATGCTTTATATCATATGCGAGTAAAATTTGTCAGTGAAGAAGGAAGAGAAAAATGAATTACGAGAAAGTCTTGATAGCTGCGTTAATACAAATGGAAAACGTATCTCATGAGTGGAATTCTCTAAGGATGCAACTATCATTTAGGATTATCATAAGCAGTGCTTACCTAAGGCATGCCAATTCAGAAATTACTTATTGTCACGGTGCTCATACATAAACTGAGTTGTTTATAAGCCTGAACAGTGGATATGATACAGCTTCGTGAAAAGGAACAATGGTATCAGGCTCTATTTTCTCGGGCACAAGGTCTTCTTTAATGAGCATAAATCACATAAAACAATTTCAATGATATTTTAATGGCTTATGTTTATATTTATTATAATCGTAACGATATACACGTATTTTCCCTTCACTCCCACTTCAGGAATGCTTCATAGTTTATAAATGACTCATATCCCTAGTGTAAAATGATGTGCAGCGAATACTCCATTCGCGTACTGCGCATACCAAGATATTCTGTCGCCGCATTGAAGCAAAATTTAATCATGCATTACTGTGTTTCATGATCAATTTTAATCTCGTATTTTTACACATTAGATGAATTAATTACTATTAATTTCCCGTGAGGTTAGAACCGTTTATAAAATCTTTGGTCTATTATCATGCAAGATGCACACAGCAATTTTGTTTGGAAAAAATGTTCAAAAATGTCAAAACTTGTGATTTAAAAAAAAGTGACTCATAAAAAGGCATTTTTTATTACTTATATCGTTTAATTGCTCACATTAATCACTTATGATCGTACACAACTATCCATCCTTACCAAGAACTATAAATCCATACCCTGGCCGTATTCTCGCCAATTCATGAGATAATACAATAATCTACTACAAAGCTCTAGCTATTGTTGAGGAACTAATTATTTTGATAATACATAGCCAATGAACTGGAGAAACTTCAAAGGACAAGGAGTTTCCATAGTTTCGTCTACCAATTTCTCAAGTTACTCAAAAGGATGGATACAGACGGGGAAGGATGGTCATGGCCTTTAGCAGAGTTTCAATTTCTTAACATACGAGTAAATCGTACATAACATACATCGTACGATTACAGCTATAAGATTATTTCTCTTTCTTACACGACCATTTGAGCCCATTATAAATAACTCCTCGAATGAACTAACGCAGGAGTAGGGAGCTGAAAGGAAGGCAGCAACTAATGTGGTGGCTTCACTGACCATCCGGTTCACTCAATCTTTAAAAATGTTTTAAATTCACAATTCCAATTTTCACTAACTGCAAAAATATCACGGACGACGTATACATGTATGCAATATAAAACTTGAGTTTAGGGCAAGATCACCCTTTTTCTAATAGGACTCTATTTTGTAATTTGGTATGGAAACCAATCAATGCACCTCTAATATTTTTTGTATCGCAGAACGAAAAACATATTTTCAAATATTTGATTCTGCTGCAAGGTCAGAAAAAACATTAACTTCAGTTTGCGAAGATCTTTCTTCGGTTACTTCTAATCTGAGCGACAGATGATTCCAGTGGGAATTGCTAGTGGTGAAGGAGATTCTGCGGTCTATCATCTTACAAAGTCCTCGTTTTCCTTATTAGAAACAAAATTCTAGATCGACTTGTGTATCTCTTCTCTGCATTTTTAATTGTAGGTATAATGTAGAACGATTAAGCATTTTGTTGCGTTACCATTAATTTCCTAAGGAGTACAGCAGGTCAAAGTTTTCAGGCGTTGTAGTAGAGGTTTATGAGTTAACGTAACTTTAGATGTAGACAATGACGACGTCTAAAAAATAATCATGGCCGATATTATTGCTGCGCCAAACTAGTTTCAATGGCGATCCATCATCGATCTAAAGGCTGAATCTCGTCGTCGTAGTCATGTGGTTCTCTCCATTACTTGCTTTTCGATTTCTGATACGTTGTAACACCCGTAATGCTTTTTATCGACATTCAGGAATTTCTTTCTTGGGCTTTTCCTCTTCCTTTTGAACCAATAACTTTTCCTTCCTTTATATCCTCTAGATGTTATCCCTAAAAACATGCCCAACAAATTTAATTTTCCTGTTCTCCAATTAATAAATATGCCCCACAAATTAAATTTTCCTGTTCTCCAAATAATATTATCAAATTACTCCCATCTTTAACTTTCCTCTCTATTTTTCTTTTCGTATATGTCCTTCTGGTACTTGTTTCCCTTTTCTAAATCCGTACTTTCATTGGTTCCAAGCATGAATTTTCTCTTTCCCATCGTCCATCTTTAACTTCCAACATACGCCAAGTAGAGATATTTGATAAGGATTTCTAATGCACAAGTACACGCGTTTGATCCTCAAATCATACCTTTTACTTTCGCATGCCCACGATGCCAAAGCCTTTCGTCTTTTCACTTCGAAAATGCATCTGCTCTCTCTTTTAACTATGTTCCTTAAATAGGAGTATTCTTCTACTTGACTTACCATCGAATTCCTTACCGTTTCATTGACCAGATTTTTAAAAATTAATATCTCTTTTTTCCTTAAATTTATTACCAATTTCCATTTCTCATAGGCATTGACAAAATTCCAAGCATTCTATCCATATCTCTAGCTGAATCAACCATGGTGATAATATCTCACCTGGAAATCTAATGCAATGCTTCTTCTTCCTCCCATTTAACTTAATACCATTAGTAATTTCATTCATTGTAACTATGACTCCAAGTTACATAGAGATTGGAGAGTGATGCCTTACACCGCTCCTAATCTTTGCTTCTTTCTCACATTTATTTACTGCTATTAAGGTACTTTAGTTCTCATGGGGCTAAATTAGAAGCCTTCTGGCATTTACAGTCAAAATTCCTAAACTACTCATTATTGCAAAGATAAGATTCAGTGTAATGTATCACAGGCTTTTTCCAAATTAATTTAAGTGAGGAGTAAATATTTAAATGGCGGATGAAACATTTCTCGAGTTAGATCAAATTGTCGAACTGCGTTGTGGGAAGTGAAATGACTGAGACTGATTTTCAAATATATTCCATCGATTGGCGTGTTTTCTGAGGGATAACTCATTTATCTACCGTAAAAAATAAAGATATCGTATGCTTATCGATTGAAGAGAGACATTTTCGAAAGTGGTGCCCAATCTCTACGTTTTTAAATGTTACACTCCGGTTGAAAAAAATATTCTTTCGTTTATCTTGGCAAACTTGAACTGCGCTTTACCTTTCGTGTGTATATAAATTAAGCATAAAATCGTACTACTTCTCCAGTCTTCCGGAGGGTTTTTTTTATCTTACCGTTAGGATATTATCGCGTACGTTTTGATCACAAGTCACAAAATTCCGGGATTGGCCACGGTTGTCCAAATCAAGTAAAAACTGAGATACTATTGGTTGGTTTTCATTAACATAATTATTCACTAGGATTTCCCATGATATTCGCATTGATTTTCGCAGACACGAATTACAGGAACTAATAATTAGCCTAAATGTACCCTACTCAATAAAATAGCCTTCTACCACCAACTACAACGACAATTATACTCTAAACTTTCGTTCGCGTAAAAACGGCACCTATTAAAACACGTTCAATATTACAAATTAATGCGGGATTATGATTGGTCATAAATATTCAATATCTCTCCTTACTCCGCCCCGAAATGTTCATTGACTGGCCGAACGGGTAAGTTCCTTAAATCTTAAGATGATCGATGAAAAATGGAAAACTGCAATGTTATTCCCGGGGTAACCTAAAGTATCGATACTTCTTTCATAAGACTTGCAAATTGTTACTCAGCGTAAGCGCTATAACATCCAAAAGTATGTCATATTTGCATAGGTTTGCGTTTAAAAATGAAATTTTATTGTAACCCAGGCACCTTTTGTATAAATAACAATAAATAAAGCTTTCTTTAAATTATATGTCTTAAATTAACAAAGTGTCTGTTATTAAATATGTAGGTAATACAAATTTCGTTCTTTCCATTCTGTTCTTTTACAAAATAAGGTCAGGTTCGGAAGAGCTTGAGAAATGTCGAGAAATTAAGTCAAACGTCAAAAACGTCACCTATCAAGTTATGTCATTATACCATTAAACACTCGTCAGATAATGTGGTATCGCATTAAAAGATAAATGTAAGCCGCCTCTTATCCATGGACTATGGACATTCTTCCCAACAAATAACAAAATGGGATTACTCAAACGCTGATTAAAAGTTTGTCCTGGAAGCCTTGGCCCAGCTGTACTTTTGGAGTAAAATAAATATGAAATCACGCCAAACCTACTGTTACACGCAAATATCCAAGGCTCCTTCAATATGTATCGAAGTATATGAAAATGAGTAGATTAGGATAAACGCCTTATTTATACTGATTGCTCAACAACAAACTGGAAAACTTTGAAAAAAATGACTAAAGGTCGGTAAAAAGTTACGATTGATAAGGCAATTCTTTAGTGAAAGTGTGGTGACGGAAATTATTTGACTTAAATCTGTAATATTTTCGAATATACTCTGATTACCTAATGAGATCCCAAATCTATCTGACCCAAAATCAGTGATCGTTTTTTCCGTTATTTTTCGTCTTATCTGAAAATAATGATAGCGTACTGTTTGTTATGAAGATTGTGATCATAGTCCAGGTCCGTCAATAGCATTGTGCAGTGAAGCGTTTCATGTTCTATATAGTTCTACCGCATAGTGACTGACGTAACAAAAGGTAAATGGTCAAATGGCACGACAAAAGGCATAAATAAGTGCGTCAACCAACACTTAAAAAAAATACCTGCATGTATACTTTGATTCAACTGAATATTTTTAATTTCCTTGCTTCAAATAGTTGCAGATCTACTTCATGATCACATCATTTCTGAATTAGGTCTACGTAAAGTCAACCAAATGCAGTACTTCACATTACATTTAAGATGCATCGATGGTACTGGTCATAACGCATCTTTTCTCACCTGTCCTGTCAATTTATCATATCATGTAATGTATACATAATTTTCTGAAACTTTAGCTGTTATTACTAACATTATTATTGGTGGACGAGAGTATGGGCAGTGAGAAAATATATTTTCAGGCATAATTTTGACCAAAAAAACGAAAAATAGGTATTATTAACCTTTTTATTGCTATCCAAAATATGTCTTGATCTTGGATATTTCCAAAGCTCAGGATCTTCAACATAAATTTTAGGGTCAAACATGTATCTAATAGGAAAACTTTTCAGCTCTGATATCATCAATTCTAATGACCTGTTTTGTCCTTTAATTTCATATTAAAAACTAAATTTTCGTACTTATTTCTTAAATATATATATTTATTATGGGAAAACTGAGATTTCACAATTATGACCTGAGTCAATGGATCCGAAATGCTATTGACAACTCCTGACTATTAGGCAGTCCGGTTGATGAAGTGGCCACTGTACCAGCTTCCAACCCCCAGGGCCCAGGACGGAATGCGGGCGATGGCGGGATTTTCCAGTGGTATCCCGATCCTCTACTTGGATGCTATATGTAGTAAACTTAATTTGGAGTAAGATGGTTGTTGAGTGGGAGATTAAACTGAGTATATCTGGGCCCTTTCCTCAAGAGCAGGAATATGCCGACCCCGGGTTTCCCTCCACGCTTTTCCAATTCCCTGAACATATCCTGGCGGCCAAATCCCATAATAACTACGAGGGTCATCCGGAAAGTAGTACCCGTTCGTGCCGCATGAAGTGCTGACGACGCGAGTAGCCGCTGGACGAGGTCAGATAGCTTCAGTGGCTTGTCTGCCTTCTCTGAGCCAAGTTGCGTGACGCTAGCATTGCCTGTGTTGTTTCTGTGATTGTTTACAATGTTTAAAAAAATTGAGAACGCCGCCAGTTGTGAAGTGAGGGCAGTGATTAAATTCCTCAATGCAAGAAACGTTCGCCCATGTGATATTCATCGCCAATTAAAGGAGGTGTATGGAGACAATGTAATGGACGAGTCGTCTGTTCGGCGGTGGTGTCGCAACTTCAACATGGGGAGGGGGAACACACACGACGATGAGCGTTCGGAGAGACCGTCTGTCATTACAGACCAACTGGTGAGCTCAGTTGACGAATTCGTGAGGAACGATCGGCGCGTCACAATTGATGACATCTGTGAGCATTTTCCCAATGTTTCTCGAACAATTGTTCATGAAATTGTTAAACACCATCTGCATTATGCAAAAATTTGTGCAAGATGGGTCCCTCGCGTATCTCAATGAGCTGGCGGCGAAGGACTATGCAGCAGGAATACAGAAACTTGTCACACGTTATGACAAATGCCTTAATTTGCTTGGAGATTATGTTGAGAAGTAGTTTAAAGTATCCTCTTTCAAATAAAATTTTTTATGTTTGTTAATATTTACTTTTGTGTCTTTATTTCACGAACGGGTACTACTTTCCGGATGACCCTCGTACATGCTAGTAACTAATAACTCAATCACGACATCACAGCAGTGGCTTGACGGGTCTAAGCGCTGAAAGCACGGTGATAAACTTGGATAATCATTTGAGAGTTCACTCTTAGCGGAGGAATCGTGGTTACTTTCTTACGCGGAGAAATATCGCTCCTTTTTTTAATTTTCCCACCAATTGCATTCCACGAATCCACCCGCTTCATTTCTCCTCCTCTTCCTCTCACAGTTTTACCCCTCTCCCTAACCCCTCCTCATTCACACCCATAACTCCCCCTTTCGCCACGCGACCCGCCACGCACGCTAACCACGCCCACCCGCTTCGCTATCGACCGACTTCTCCATCCGAAGCGGGAGGTGAGGGGGGTAGGAGAAAACAAGAGATGGGATCAACAGTGACGTAACGCGGGCGGAAGCTGCTGCCGTCACGTGGCCGGATGCACTCACTGCCTTTCGGCCGCTCGTGTCACAGTGGTGCCTCGTCCCATCCGCACCACATTTATTTTTAGGGACGCTCCCCCACAACGATACCTAATTCCGCGGACATGCACCCCGAGTCGGAATCTACTCCCCTCTGGCACAACTGCACCCGTCGAGGTGATTATCGACCGTCCGACGGCGCGATTTGAGGTGCTTTTTATTTAGTCTTTCGTGACCGAGGTGGGGCGGCGGGCCATGAGTTCGTTAACGTACTGGCTGCAGTGCGACCGATCATGGCGCGCCCCGCTGCCTTCTGGAGGGAAAAGACCGCATCCGAGATAGAGAAGAATTCGTCCCACTGCGCCGCGGCTTCCACCGCCGACTGAGTCGACTCCCATGGGAGGGCTTCGCAGAAAAATAGGTGAGGACGGATCGCTATATACTATTATCTTCCTCATAGGCGCATACCCTTAATCGAGTGCGCTTCCACCTCCGGACGGAAGAAGCAAACAAGAGGAGAGACAATTGAGGCACGATTCCCCACCGAAGCTCCCCTTCTCGTTGTGGCCGGGCAGTTCAAAGATTTCGCCGAAAGAAAACGGGGCAAAATATAAAAAGTTGCTTCACCATCACGTGGAGTATGAGTTCTGTGTTTTGTTACGAGGGAAACCGCACTGGGGATACAATGTTTTGTTACTGGTCGCGATAACACGTGAATCATTCATGATGTGTCAAGATCGGGACATATGGAGTGAGTTCCGACAAGGAGCAAATCGTAAATGTCTTGTTTTCTGGATAAGAGTTGTTTTCCTGTGGGCTGTTTGTTTATTTTCTGAACAAAAATGACAGTTGATCGAGACCAGCTTCATTGTATTACTTGTTATCATTTCGAATGCTTCATTGTATTATTTGAGGAATCCATTCAGCTGCAAGACAGGGAAGGCAATAATTTTTGCTTCGCTAAATAAGTAAGGAAACCCTTCTCATGATCTTATGCCTGGCACTATGTTATGACGGCATGTGTCATATTGTTCCAAATATTTTACCGGAAATTTATTGGGAAAAAAATTTCTACCCGCAGTGTAAATTGAATAACAATGGTAATGTCATTACCCTAAACTTCCTTAAAGCCCACTTTAAGTGTTTCCAGGGAGATTATTTTACAAGTTCAATTTGGCCTCTTTGTTGGACAATTTGAAGGCTCTTCTCGTTAATGTCAATAGCTCTCGCTTATCATCTTCAAAAAATATGCGAGGCCATATCTTATTTTACCATCATATCTTTATTATTTACTAATTTTGTTAACAATTCAGAGATAACGCTATCGAGAAACCACCGCCAAAATCTTTTCCATTTCTACACTATTAAAAAATATCTGAACGAAAAATCCAATAGTATAATTGCGTTTGAAGTGAGCTTTTGCGTAATGAATATGTAGATTTACGTAACTCGGTCAAAATAGAAAACAGTACGTCATGTCTCTTTTCAGGATTAAGGTAATAATTATCCGACTTTTCATAAATTTTTGTTTCAAATCGATACTTTTCAAAGTGACCACTATATGTTCAGTAAAGTAAAAATATTCCCACCCAATAACGTAAGGATGTAAAATAGTAAGTAGGGTAAAATATTCCCAATATCATGGCATAGATAAAAATATCCTGGGTTGATTAAAAGACTTTTTAAATGGTCAACACACAAAGATAAGTCATAGATGGAGAGCTTAAATGCGGTAAAAGTTACTTCAGGTACTCCCATTAGAAATGTTATCGGACCTCTCATATCCCTATTTAACGTTAACAACATTGACTCCGTAGTCACTAGTAAGATACGTTTATTTGCCGACGATGAAGTGGTTTACGACCGTGATATCCAATATCCCGAGAACACAGCAGCTTTATCAGATGACCTTAATGCTATACAACGCTAATGTGACACTTGGTAATTAGACTTAAATTTTATGAAGTGCATAGTGGTGAATTTTTCGAAAAATGGCATTTCCCTCCCGAACGCCTACTGCATCGAATACACCGAAATGGAATGTGTAGGCTCAATTAAATACCTAGGCATTACCATCACTCACGACTTCTCCTGAGTTTTATGTATGGGGAATATGTGGACATTCTAACAAAAAATTAGGATTTTTAGATGAGTACTGGGTAAAAGCGTTAAAAAGGTCAAAGAGAAATTTTATCTTTCGTCGGTTAGCCCTCATATGGAATATGCTGCAAGTGTGTGTGATCCTTACGAAGTTGGATTGGTTGCCGAATTGGATCGCGTGCAGTGTATAAGAGCTAGATTTGTAAAACGTTGTCATGATAAACTTAGTAGTACATCCAAAATATTAGAGCAGCTAGGCTGGGAGTCACTTACGGAGCAAAGGTTAAAATAAAGATTGAAGCTCTTTCATAAATTGGATGGACGTCTCTTTGGCAGTGATGTTGAAAATGTATTATTACCCCATCCAACTACGGTAGGAGGTATCATGCCAATAAAATTAGAAAGATTAAGTGCAGAACAGGTAGATTTAATATGTCATTTCTTCCACGAACAATAAAGGATCAGAATAACGTCCGATTGTAGCAGGGACATATTCGGGTAAAAATTAGTCTAGTGTGTAATCTCCCACTTCTACACAGACTAGCGGTGGCTTGCAGGGTCCTAAAGTACCTAAAAATAAAAAATTACAATTTTTTTAAGGATTTTAATCGATTTAATTTTGCATAATTTGCTATTTTCTGCTTATTTGTTTTTTGCAAACATTATTTGGTCATATTTTCCAAAAGGCAATAGGTTTTTGGATATATATTAGGTAGATGAATTGCCGCATGATACGTATTTCTTGGGACTCTTATTAACATCGAAAATGCATTTTATCAATCCATGTGAACCATTACTGAAAATAAACTCATCCGTTCCGCTAGAACTAGGCAAACACCAATGCTCCTCATTCCAGCCCCGGGTGGGTATATCTTTCCCCAACTACGTCAGTTTTGCTCTGAAGTATTAGCTTGAAAACAATCCCGTAGTGAAAAGGAAAAACCTCTCACTCTCCACTCTTATAAATGACGAAGGACGTCACCCGGCTATTGCGTTGCCGCGGGTGTGCCATGACTCTCTCCGTCCACGGAGAGTTGCAAAATATTTCGCCTAGAACTTTTTGTTCCCGGGCACAGTAGGGCGTGAATGAGTTAAAAAAAAGTTAAAACTTTGATCAAGCGTGTGAGTGATATGTCTGAAGGGCAATAGAGGGCATGCATGAATGTAGGCGTAACGAGGAAAACGGCGAGCATGCGTCGTAGCAATGACAGAAAATCGCGCTCAAGGCTGAAGCATTTTTGAGAAAGTTTGGTACGAAAAGTTCGAGGAAGTAGCTGGCCAAAGGAGGACAGGGATTCAGTAAGAATTGAGGGAGGCCAGCGGAAATTCAGCCGGCCAATCCATTACATACGACATCAGTGTCATGTGCGGGTGAAGTGACGACTTTATGCTACTAAAAGTTTTTTATCATATTGTTTTATAATCTCTTTCTTTAATGGCTGTGCCAGATGCAGTTTCGATGAAGAATTCTCAAATATATAGCCACGTAGACAACAGATATTAAAATGCACTTGATGATAATGAACTACGCCAAAAGGTCAAGCCAGAAAAATTACTAAAAACACTATTAGGACCTTCCTATGAAAACAGCGACAAGACCCGGTCATCTTATTGGTAAGCGCAATCGGCATCAATATTAATGATCCGAACACCGTCTCCTTCAGACCGTCACGTTCAGATTTTCCTTACCCCATGCCAAATGGGGATGGGGACCAGTAAGATGGCTAATCAACGATACTTTCTCAGAGATCAATCATTCGATATTTTTTGACTCCGAGTAGAATAGTCTAGATCAACATGTCTGATGTCTGATGGCAGGAATAAGTATATTTTGATAAATTATCTGCAGATCTGAAGGAAGTTATAAGTGAATAAAATACATTTATTTCCCCTCCGCGAAATTTGCGCCACCGTGAGCAAGCATTTGCTAAGAATTGCAACCAAATTTATGTATACTAAAGTTTCAGTACTTATCGGCTTGCTAAATTTTCTTAAGAGATCCGTATTTTTTACGATATAGGAATAAACTTTATTAATTTTGAATGTGTTCTCGCTTCTCATAAGCAAAAGTTTTAATGATTAAAAAATAGAAAAACTTAACCTTAGTTGAAAGTCGAATTCAAATTTGGTCGAAAGCTGTAGACCATGTTTTATCTGTCAACCGAAAGATTTTTTTCTGCCTAAATATACCCGTAGACTCGCATGATAATTCAATGACTTTCGTATGATCACCTTTCGATTTTTGTTGAACGTAAGGTCATGTCATAACCTTATGATATACTCACGATTAAACTGCAGCGTTGCTGAAATTCCTCGTCGGAGAAATGCTTTTGTTTGAGCTTTAGGAAATGCTTTTGCCGCGTTTGGAAATTGCTGGCGTGAATGGAGTCTTCGAGTGGACGACCTGCGAGGGAGAAAGCGGGGACGGAACTTTATACTCCAGCTGCGTCATGACTTCGTTTGGCTTTGACCTTTAATTGAATGTTGAGGTATGATTGAGGATTTCATTTAGCTCCCAGGACAATGTGACAGTGCGAACCAACACGCCTGCGTAGAGAACCACGTCCATTTTGCCATTCCATTGACTGGGGGATTAGCACTCGGGAAACCAGTGATGGCAGCATCACTGCTTTCCCGTAAACCAAACTTCTTCGTCGTTGAACAGCAACTAAGTCAAGTGCGACAAGACTTGAAAATAAGACGATCTTTTCCTTAAAATAGAATTCCGCTCCGGACGCTCGTTTTTCTGTAATGGTGTTCCGAACACAACACACCCACTCGAACGGAGACACTTCTCCCGCAGCTTTGGTTCTGCCAGCCGACGTTCTCAAGCCGAAGGTGACGTCACCTCTCCATTGGAGATTTTCGCTACACAACGAAGGCGTATATACCACTGACAACACTCCCGCTAATCGTGGTGAAGGGATAGCAACCTGTTGAGTGTGCTGAATAGTTTCTCCGAAAGCGAGGGTAATATCCATTCGTGTTTATTACCGTTGGGTAACATTAAGGTCCACACAATTACAATGCAATAAAAGTGTTACATAGGAATGCACTCAAATTTGATTATGTCCACGTGGTATACCTGATTTCGACGACCGGAATGCTTTTATAGGGGCGTATATGGAAAGAATGACTCATCTCTCTCGTATTATTTTCAAAAAATTGAATTGTTGTATTTACGACCTCATGCTTCATCATACCACAGTAATAAACCAGGTGGTTCGTACTCAAATAATCGTACCATTAAGATTTTAGTTCGGATTTTCCATATGACTGTTTCTCTTCACAAAGGATTTGAACATGAGACCTCCCCGTCAGTTACTGAACGACATAGTCACTACAATACCAACTTTACCTGATAGTCATTCTGATTCCCTTTAAGTGTACTCTTGTTTAATGACTGATTTTACTTTTGTGATTATTTGGGACTTGTGTGCCACCTGACACTGTCTATCAGCACATGTGGATTTTTAATGATAAACAATAATAAAATAATCACGGCTCAGGAGGACAAGAATTTCTCAGTAACTGACATCGGAGGAAGATTTTCACGAAACGAAATTCGTAAAAAATCATTGCGAATTCTTTTATCAACGGTACAGTAGAGAAATCTCAACCTCTCGGATAGTCGAATGGTGATTCCCCAGAGCACGGCTAAAAATGATTTAACAACCGCTCCCAGTCCATACTTAGTACGAGGGCCTCGGCGGAGACCTTCAGCGTGCCGGAATATCGCGACGATGTGACGCAAAGCCGAAGATGATCTTTCGGACGAAGTGCCCTCTTGTATGCCACGGCAGACTTGTCGGCTACACCTTGTTTGTTTGCGTCACACAATTTACAAGGAACCTCGAGGAAAACTTGCGCACGCACGGACTCACCATTTCCAGTTTTGGTGTTCCCACTCTCTCTGTATCTCTCTCTTTCCCATCACGTCTCCCACTCTTTTCCTTCCCCCTTTCGTATCCACCTCCCATGTCCCCTCACGTCCCTATCCCGCTTCTTCCCCTTTCGTCACCAACGTGAGCGCGTGTCTTGTGGTGTGTGTGCTGGATGGTGGCCGTGGAGGAGCCTGCTCCGAGCCAGCATTCTTCCCCCACCGCGGCGATCTGTTGAGGCTGGAAAGGAGAGATTTCCCGCCACTCAACTCCGTCACAGCGAGGTTGCCACGTTTAATTTACTGTCAAGATATTTTATTAAAATGCAAAAAAGCCGAGTCATATCGTTAAGGCATATCATACCGCAACTGAGGGATAAGATCGTGAGGTATTTTCCTAGAGGGGACAGGAAAAACTAGCAAGTCATCAATTTTTTCTTTCTAATTAGCTTTTTCCAGAATTGTGTTTCGGCAATAAAATTGTTTCAAAATATTATTATAAAAATTATATTGCATCCATATAATGTATAACTAATTTAAAGGAGACAAAGTGATGCTTGAAGCTTTCGCATTGAAGCACCAGGAAGGTGAACGGAAGACACGGCGTATTTCAGAAGACAAAGACAATTGGATATTAAGACAACTGGATTGTATAAAATTTCCCCACATTTAAACTTACTCCGATAATTTGTGCAGAACAAAGCGTCGAATATTAATAATTGATATTTGTTTTCATATCCTCTTTAGCGATTTTTTCTATCACTTTCGAGATTCCACTTTTTACTTTGATATTTTAATAGCAATACCAAATATGTTTGCCAGCCAAAAATTCAGCATCTAAAGATTATTCCGAGAAAAAATTCTGAGTTAAAATTGAATTACGATCTTCCGGTACCAATGAAATATTTCACCTTTGAGTTCCGAATCAAATTCTCTTTCTAAAGCAATATCACAAAATGAAATTTAGAGCCGCTTCACGATATTTAATAAATAGTTATGTTATTTTCTCCATTGTTAGGAATATTTCTTATTATTTCATTCGCTCTTACCATGAAAAAAATATCCTCAAGTTGCCTCGTAAACGTATGCCACGCCAAGAAATATTTCTCCTTGGTTATGTCCCGAGTACACTGCAATTACCACCTGAATTGCATAACCGTTTCCTATTCAATAGGCAGTCAATTGTGGACGGCGGTTTGTTGGCAAGGAGGTAACTGCTCTTAACCTGATCTAATGGAGTTTTTCCCTCGACATTTTGCAATTCACTTCACAGCCTTCGAGAGATTATTCGCTTTTTAAATTCTAAAATGTGAGTTCTCCAGTTGAGAATTTCACCGTTTCAACTGACGTAAATCCGTCGCTCCAATAAAAACCCTTCCCTCTTCGTATTTCAAACATTTTCTTTGAGGAAAACTCGACAGATTTAAATTCGAAACACAGAGCCAACGGTCGCGACCTTGAAGGCAATGAAAACAAATGGAGTCAAAAAAATATCAGAGAGCGTGAAATATGAACAATAGTGAACGTTTCATTGCGACACGGCCCAAGTCTCCGTTGAAACTGTCCTTCTAAACGCGTAAACGGTTAATTAAAATATATTATAGGTCCCTTTCATCAGCTAAACATTTTACAGCTCTTCAAACGACACATTTCTGGTGCTAACAAATAAGGCTTCCTCCTGCCGCAACTCTGCACGAAAAACCGGCTTCGATGCGTCTCTCAACGCTCGGAAAACTTTCCGGAGCGTTGACGTATAATTCACAAAGCCGCCGAGTGTAAAACATGTTATGGCTTTCAGGCGACGACTAGAGCGAGTTTTTTCGATAGCTTTTGGCGCACCAAAGGTATGCCCCTGGGGGTGGCAATCGAGGGGGAAAGGGAGAGAGACAGCGTGAGAGGGGTCAGCCGGGGGGGAATGGTTGTGGATGGAAGAAGGGGGAAGGGATGGGGCAAGGCGGAATGGTGTGCCCAACGGTCACTCACTTTGTCAGGGACGGGAAATCCGTGGGACACTCATTCTTCGGTGGCGCCACATCGGGGCGCTCCCGACGATAAAACAAAAATGCCCGCGAGAAATTCCTATGGCGACCGTGAGGGAGCGGTAAAACTTCTCCGACGCTCTCCACCAGTGGAATCGCCGATCGTCCTTTACGGCGATGGAAAAGTGAAATCCTAAGGCGTGATGGATGTTCCGCCCGCATTTATATCCCCATTGATGGACGGGCGAGGCCAGCGGACGCTTTTGCTTCGATCCCGAGAAATATATCCATCCAAACCACTGCCCAACCACAACATTCCCCAAGGTCGGTTCAATGGATGAGGTCAGAACTCATGTCAGTCCTCAGCCCTAAGGTGTGTAAAATTTATGCATTCAGTTCCTTGCCCGGCTCTGCCCGCGGTTTCCCAGAAAGAACGAAAATCACACGGCTTGGGTTTAGTTGGGGGCATTCGGAATCAACCGAATTTAAACCCTGAACCCTCAGGTCTATAACCGAACGCCCTATCTACAAGCCTTCTTCCGCCTATACAATTTTGAATATTCCGTTAACTTAATAAATTCCATTTCATCGAAGACTTAAGTGAAGCTACATTTGGCAGGGTGTTATCAAGTGGATGCTAAACCTTGACCTTCCACCAAAACCTATTCATCAACTTTTTTATCATTAATATCCTATCCAAGGAGAAATATGGTCCTTGGTTCCTCCTTTCCCTCCCCTTCCCCTATGCTCCCATTCTCTTATCCTTATGCTGTACCCGATAGCTCAATTGAAAAAATCATAATATGGCTACATATTTCATTAATGAAATAAATACTTGCAGCGAAACGTTGATGGCGTCAGTGCAACAATTTTAGACTAAAAATTATTCGCCTTGACCGGGATACGAGCCGGGATCCCTCGATGTCCTGCCGAGTACTTTAGCCAGTTAAACTATCGAGGCGTCCTCTTAAATTCTGACATTTTGGGGGCTTTAAAGGAACAAGATGTTGTGACGAAATACCATACATAAATCACAGGCATTCGTAGTCGTCCACGAGGCTAAAGCCAACTTTAAACGCAGGTTGTTTTCACCTTTGACAAATTCCAGGAAACTTCGGGAGATGCCGCAGCAGTAACTTTTAATGGATTCATCCGCTAATGTGCATTTCAATGGAACAATTTCAGAGTGTAAAAATCATTCGCCTTAACCGGGATTTTTTATTTTTTACACTCTGAAATTGTTGCATTCAAATGCATATTAGCGGATAACTCCGTTAAAAGTTCCTCCGGCATCTCCCGCAGTTTCTTGGAAGTTGATGACGTCTTGAGCGAGTGTCCTTTGGAGCGTGTACCCGAGTGGCTGAGGGAATTTCGCTTTGTTTACTCATTCCAATTACGTCACAACAGTGTGTCCGTTTCTAAGCAAGGTAATTCGAACCCGCGACCTTCGAGTTAGGCGGCTAACCACGCTCCTCCCCTGCAATGAACGGAGGCTACATTGAGCATTCCATCGGCGCGTGAACCTCTTTCAACTCTCTCACGAGCGCCCACATTGCTTGTGCATGCCGCAATTACCTCAAGTTACGCACTCTTGTTTTCATACAGATATCGCACACTGAAGATACGAGTACTGTCGATGGTGGATCTCATAGGGGAACTTTATAAGGAAAAATTAAGCTTTTCCCGTGATGTCTTGGAAAGTAATTCGTTGCGATTAATTTTATCCCCAAACACATATTTTAACGACGGGAACCGACCTTATTTTGAAACTACTGCCATTCTCGTTCCGGTTTGAGAAAATACGACACACAAATTCCCTATTAGAAGTAACCTTCGCTACCGTACACATCCTTGAGCCATTAAATGGTATGTGGTGAATAGAAAATTTTCTTTGTCTGTTCATAAATTCAGAAGAAAATATTTCGTCCAATTATTCATTGGCCATTGCAAACTATCGGTTTCATTTTATCTTATTTCCTTCCAAAAGCCGCCATATGACATATAACTAATACAGGATGATAACCTCTCAGTATCTCCACAAAAGAAGCGAATTACCGTACGCGTATATGCCGAGTAAAACCATATTAGCGTGAAGTCTATAAAACTTCTTTATTATATTTAAGTTGCTTAGGATTATTCCATAAAAACCATTTTAAATACGTATTCTGAGGTTATGAAATAATCCCTAAACCAACGCTGGTGTTCCAGATGATTTTTCATACATGCCTGCTGATCCTTAAAATAACTTTATTCGTGGAGTATGCTCTGTGGTACCACACTGTGGGTACCACACTGATATTTTATTTTTATACTCCAAATTATTACTTATACCTACGCCATGTGTAGTTGTTGGCTTTTATCTTGAAAAAATAGCAAATTCTGTAACCAGTGTGGAAATTAATTACTGGCATATTTAATATCTCCTTATCATTTAACCCTGCCCGAAACAGTCCGTGGCCGTTAAATCCCTTACTGCCTTCTTATCCCCATCAAATTCCACAAAATATAGAGGACGTTTTCATCTCGCAACCTGCGCGTGCGGTCTAAAAGAAAAAATACCCTCGTTCCTTCAGCCGCCCCCATTCCACCCACGACTTTCGTCTCAGAAGCCGTCTCACTACATAACATCGTCACCTACTCGCTAGCCCACTCGACGCGTTCCCTAAAAAAACCAAATGGTCATCTTCCTTGGTCATTCTTCTGAATCTTATTCACATCTCTAACCATATTCAGCAATCAGCAGAATTCTGAATTACACTAAGGCACTTATTTCTTCACGATCGTCCATTATCGAGCAGCGTGGGTAAATCGCCCCAGCACATCATCGTTACTTTGGTAAGCGTTTTAGAATAATATTCTTCCATTGATAATTACAAAAATAACTTTGCGCTAAGCACTGTCTTCATTCATTCTCATAAGAATTAGGAAATCAAGGCCATTGATGCATGAATCTGTAGTCGAACCCTGTTTGACTGTGCATTACAAATTAAGTCTTTATAGCTGTATCGTTTAAAATTAACAACTAATGATCTTCAAATGGGTATATTATTTTTATGCCCACCTGCATGCAGTTGACTGTCCCCCCTTAATTGCCTCATAGTACAAATTTTACGAAGTTGTCTTATGTAAAGTAAAATATGCTCACTAATATAATTGGAGTAAATGTTCAATATATCTCAATGAGAGTTCGCCAAAAATCCATTAATTTGATATTGATCTCCTCTGGAGATCGGGTACGCCTTCAAAAAGCTTTAAAAAATGAAATCGCGCAAAACCCAAATGTATATTTTTTCGCTTGAAAATAGACTTTATTAGCTATCTATATTAAGTTTTAATGTTCGTAGATATCGACTTAATTCGTCAAATGTGTTCATCGACTTTTTTAGTCCACTTCTGGAGGAACGAAAATATAATTATAAACTCAGTCTTTAGCTTGCTCTGCTTATTGCTTTTTTTGTTTGAGGAGACAAACTTTATATGCCTCAAGACTTCTTCTCCAAATATTTTTGATCAGTCACTCTTCGCCCTCACCTAGGAATAACGTCTCCGATATTCCCTTTTGTTCTCTCATAAGGTACCATTCACTCGAGAAGGGACTGAGGTTGCGTCTGCTAACAAGTTCCAGGAGTGGTTGAATTGCCGAACTAAATTATCTCAATGTTAAAAAGAACGCTTTTTCGCTATGCGGTTTATGCTTATGTATATTATATTATGTTTTTTTTCCGTCACTCGGATCTCTTTGTTCCACCATTCGTCCAGTCCTTAGAAATCTAAAAGTGTACACTAATCTTTTCGTGCATTTGAACAATGCCGATAAAAATTTGGACATGTTCACAAACGGAGCAAGTCCTATGCAAGGAGTGCCAATTTGATTACCTTACTTCGGACTTATTTCAAGGACAGATTTTCGGGAAATATGCTAATGGCATATACCTATTGTGGAAAGTAATTATGATACAGCTTTTGCAGTGGCATATCGTGTTGGCGAGAAACCCACGAGAAGAAACTCCCTCCCAAAATTTCAAAAATATTTCAATTTTCTCTTACAAATTTAGGATTTGAAAAATATGCTTAAATTTTAATCTATTTCATGAATAGCTGTAGCCTGTTACCTTTTGACATTTTTAAAATCGTGGAAATGCCCTTTCAATGGTTGAACTTCTTATTTTAATCCTAGAGAACTTTAGGTAGTCAGACATTTCTGAATATGGCTTTGTGAAATTAACTAATCAGGAGGGACGTACTATCTATTTGGGCGCCTATTTTCGAATTTAACCATAATCTTCGTGCATTATTATGAGGCGATTATGATAAAATTATGCCCATTCGCAAGTATTCTATCAACAGTAGTGATTTTCGTCCTTTCGACGTTTAAGAAAAAGGCGAGCACGTCATATTTTATAATATTCTGTTCACAAAATTGATGTGTGTACGTTATATTACACTTATTTATTTGCGTGTGCATCTCGTCATCTGACATGGATCGACTCAACACAGGGTTTTTCTAGGATACGAAGGAAAGCCAAGTTGAAGCACTCCTTTTCTTGCTCCTCCTGCACTCCTAGCCTGCTAGGAAAGACGAGGGACTCCAGGATGTGGCTTTATGCTACGAGGATGGTCTGAAAAGTTTCCTTTGTCAGCTCGGAAACTTTTCAGAATACCCTCGTAACATAATGAGCATAGAGAAGGCACAGAGGTCAACTATCGACCTTCATTGACCCACATGTCCATGGTACCGGGTTGAGGTCATACAACCTGACGTAGTGGCGAAGGTATCGGACAGGAAGATGAGGGAATAGAGAGAGAGCAGATGGAACGCTGGAGAAGAGAAATGAAAGGGTAGAGATAAGGAATCAACGAGCAAGAATCAAGACTGACAGTGGAAGGTAATCAACTGAGGAAGAGAGCGTAGGTTGGTGACCACATCAATAAACCCTGAGACGTCAAATACAGTAAGCACTCTATCCAGTTAAAGAAGTACATTCTGAGAAATTCGTCAGCAGTTTTTCTCAACCCTTTGATGATTAATTGAAAAACATATTTACTCGAGGTCAACGGCAGGCAAAACCTTTTATTCCCTACCTTCACCGAGATGCATGTGAGGTAACACCCTCAGAACTTCGTGTGCATAAGGCATAGGGACACCGATTGAAAAGATCTCTCTGCATCAAATAATTGAGGATATTCTTTTCTTTCGGATAGAAATTCATAAACCAATTTTTTGTCCTTCGTATTAAGATTCAGCAGATGCCCGGTGATCTTTCATTTACGCCACGACACCTCGATTGAGCAAATATGCAACTTTTGTAGCGTGTTCTATCATTTGTCGCCTTTTGGCTGCTCCGAGGGGGTTCGTAGGTGTGTTTGACATACTTTCCCCATTCTATAGTGAAAAATTAACTGTAGCACTCTCTTGGTATCCGACTTATTTTCCTTACTCCCTTCCTCGTCTTTTTTTCACTCCTTCTCCTTGAATGACCGAAAGGGTGCGCCACTGCACCTCCACATCACAATGGTGAGGCACAGCTCGCTGCCACGAAATGAGAAACCTCATACTTTATTTTTAACGCAATTTTTTTTTGGTCCATTGCATAAGTGACAAGATTTATGAATTTTCCTTGAACCAAAATCTTCGGGGATAAATTCGTCTAAAATCTAAAACTGGAGAAAAAAAACGGATCGAGCTGACACACTTACATATTTCCTCCTCTTCCGCCCACAGGAATGCGAAGTGACGATGACTGCGATGGTGGCAGCTGCCGCATTTTGCCGGAAGGTGGCCTTGCTTTAGCCGTGACCCGGAGGACTCGCTCAGATGGCCCCGACAGCGGCGATGCCCGCGGCGGCCCCGACTCATCCTCCCCTTCCTTCCTCCGCTGCTGCTCCAGCTTCCCACGACCTTCCTGTTCCAGACAGTCGTGGGAGAGAAGGTTCCCATTCCTCGCGTGGAGCAGGAATTACAAAGCTGACGATCTCTTCGCAGACTTCCTTGCCGGGTTGACTGTCGGGTTGACGGCCATCCCTCAGGGCATAGCGTATGGAGTGGTCGCCGGCCTTCCCCCTCAGGTGTGACCTTGGCCATACTTTTTCCACACTTCGTAACTTTTACAAGCACCCGAGCATTTCCTCTGGTGCGATTTGTTTTCTAACTCTCAGGGAAACTTCATTCGAAAAGCCAAACAGTTCCCCTGAAAAACAGATTTCAATTAAAAGTTAATACTAAAATGACACATCTAAAGAAAACCAAACTGTTTTTCGCCACTTTGAACTTCTTTAATCACATCTTTCCAATGATTGTTTCCCAATGACCCTCTCAGCTGTTATCATGAAATAAAATGATTCCATTGCCAATGGAAGATGAATGACAAGCAATTTGTAAATCTAACTCCCAAATATGTTCTTTGTAGAAATATGAATAGCCTATAGAGATATAATTCCATCATATTATTTCATTACAATTTATTATTAATGCTATTTTACAGAGAAAGGATTAAAGAAAATGTTTCCTTTTTTTCTATGGCTTTCATTGCAGTTTTTGTCATTATCTTCCATTCATATATTGTTAATCAACACAAATATTTGTACAAATATAGAACAAAATTTTGAAATACTTCTAAAAATGATATCAAAAAACATACACACACACACTTAACCATTAGGTAAATCAACATAAGCTGCTTTCGCATATGCAATAAATGATCCAATAACTATTTTTATTTTCATTTTCTATTTCAGTATGGCCTTTATTCATCCTTTATGGGATGTTTTGTATATATTTTTCTTGGAAGCTGCAAAGACATCACAATTGGACCTACAGCTATTATGGCCCTGATGGCACAAGTCTACGTTGAGAGCTATGGTCCAGCATTTGCAACACTCCTTACCTTCTTGTCAGGCTGTATTATACTTATCCTTGGCCTTCTTCAATTAGGTTGGTATTTAGTCCACCATTTTCTATTAAATAGTCTAATTCTATAACTAAAATATAACTTATAAATTATTTAATATTGAACTACCAAGAGCATTAGGCATATCACTATTGCTACAGTAAGTGGAGCAACTAAATACATTTCTATGTATTATTATTTTCCTTAAGAAATAATAAAATCATATTGTCACCATGCAAAAGTAATGGTTTTGGATTAGTTTCAATTGCTCAGCAAGGATACTGGCTGAAATATTTTGACACATATAATGCCAAATCCTTTTCTGGAAAGAACACGGACTTTTCTCCAGGCCTCCGACATGTTTTATTTTCTTAATTTTGCATGATCTGTTATACTCTTGCATGCTGGTGACAAAATTTTTTTAAAGAATGAATTCCATTTTGGCAAGAATCCTCTAAATTTAAGTATTTTTAAGCATATAAGTATAAATCAGTTGCATGAAAAAATTCAAAGACTTATCTGTTGCTTTAACCATTTCATTAAAAAATTTTCTTACAACATTGTTTTTGAACACTGATCTTACCTGGTTGTAATTAGGTGGCAAACTGTAAGCATTTAAAATAGGCTAGGGGCCATAAATCAACCTGAAATTGGCACAAATAATACTTTCATGTATGCTGGCTGCAATATAATTTTTCCATAATGCAAGAGTCAAATATTAACCCTTGGAAAAAGTATTTAAGTATGAGTTTCATAATTCTACCAGTCCTCAGCTCTATTTTAGCCCAATAAATGGGAGTTTATTCATGGGCAATAGGCTAAACTGATATTTAAGTCAATCTTGCCTTTAATTTCTAACTAAATCTATGCATATTATGATGTCATGGTATTTTAGCATTTTTACTATATGTTGCCCTGGTGTAAGAAATGGTCATTAGTAGATAGCAAATTTTAAACTTCATAATTGCAAAAAAAAAACCTTTTAGCCAAAAGAGCTGATCAGGCCGAGTATTGTAAATGCCATTAATTTTCATTTGACAAGCACTTAAAATAAGGAAATTTTCTTTGGGTGAATATATTTTTACAAATAAGGCCAAAGAAAATTGATATTAATGTATGCTAGAGGCTATTATGTGATCATATTATAAATAAGTATTCACAATATTTTGTTGTTGGCCCAAAGAGGAATTTGAAATGAGAGGATTAACAAGTAGTTCAGGGATAGAAATATCAGACTTGGAGAAGTCTGGAACCTGATTCATATCACTGATATTTTACTTTATCTATTGTTCATTTTCTAGGATTTCTAGTGGATTTTATTTCAATGCCTGTGACCGCTGGTTTCACTTCAGCAGCTGCAATTACAATTGCTTCAGGCCAAGTTAAAGGAATTCTGGGCATTCGAGGGAAATCGAATGAATTTTTGGAAGCATGGCACAATGTTTTTGAGCACATAACAGAAACAAATCTGTGGGATTTTTTCTTAGGAGTGACTTGTATTGTACTTCTGTTAGCTGCCAGGGTAAGTCACTGCTTTTTAATAAAATATTCATATCCCTAGAATATATTGTTTAGAATTTCAATGCTGGAGTTGATGAAAACGTGATGCATTAAGGAAACAATGTCCTTCTGTTACAAATTCCCAAGGTTTAGCCAAATTTAAATTTCAAATAGACCAATGCTTGGATAAAATTCCTTCAAAATTAGCATATCATAAACCTCCCATTTTTATTAAATCTGATGCATCCAGCTAATGATATAACATTGTGGCAAATTGCATGTTGCTGATTTTCAATATGCATGCTAAAGCCAAAAATCTGAAAAATATCCGAGTTAGAATAAAAAGCATCTATACCCTGACAGAAATTTTAGAACAGGTCTGATCTATGAAACCACATCAGGAAATGACCCAGGGTACACCTAGGTTAGACGTTTCATGGATGAGTCTTTGCTTTGGCCAAATTTGGCAAATGTCAAATCAAATTCAAATCAGACCTGAACAACCTAAACTTGAGTTAGGCTAGGGCTATGGCTACGGTTAGGTTAAACCTTGGCTACTAGAAATCTGATCTTATTTGTTTGCATCAAATCTAATTTTACTATAATCAAATCAGACTTGATCTGGTTAATTGATCACAAATTATTAAAATGGTAGGGCTTAAATTCTAAACAATTACTTTTGAAATGTTTGTTTTCCCTCAAATCTGTATTGAGCACAGAAAGTGATATCATTCAAGAAAAAATTAGTATATTCATCAAAGAGGCAATAGTAACTTAGCATGAATAAAATATATTTTTCACTTTTTACCCACCACTGTAAAAATTAGCAGCCAATTTTTTCCATCAAGCATTTAAAGATCTTCCTCCAATGCCAGGGAAAACTTTTAAAAATATGAAAGGACCAATTCACTTAATACAGCTAGACAATGTAAAAGATAAAACAAAGAACTCAAAATTCTAAAAGGAAACAGTTTGGCAATAATGAAGCATCTAAAGCTGGCAAATAAATTAGAAAAATAATCAATATTTAGTGTCAAAATAAATAAATAAATAAATAAATATATATATATAGAAAAAATATATATATAATAAATGTTAGCAGATAAACATATTTACATAATATAATTTATAAAAAAAAGATGTGTAGATTATGCACGTGTAAAAAGTGAGCCATGAAATAAAAATTGACCCAGAAGCATTCATTGGAAAATATTTTTGGTAGTAAAGTTAGCAAATATTACATGTACGTAAACTTGAACTTTTGTCGGGATTATCAACTTTCCTCTGATGCTAGATTAGAACTACTACTCATCAATTTTAAAACAGAATTTTTTAAGCAAATTGGAAATTTAATTACATTCAAGATTAATTACCTAACAATGACTGTAAATAAGTTACACCTTACTAAAATAATAAATATGTTTATGAAGTAGGGATGTGGTAGTCTGGAGGGTAGAGCATTGAACTACTGACCCGAGCATCCAGGTTCAATTCCAGAGCATGCCTGTGGGTGCTCTTGCCCAAGCTGTGTGATTTTTTGGGTACCAGATCTTCCTGAGAAAGCACAGGTGGCACAGGGAAAAGAACTTGCCTACTCTACCCTGATATATGAATTTCGCACATCATCGGGCATAGCACTATATGAGCTCAACCCTCATCTATCAAACCGAACTTCAGATTGATAACTGTGGTTTATATGCTTAAGTAATATATGTGTAGTATCAGGTCTGATGTGACAAAGTTGTCCCGTTGTAAGGAATAATTATATTCAATTTTTTATTACAATGGCTAGTTTGATTCATTGCCTAATTTTCAATTCATTCAATTCTTATCAAGTACATAACTACATGGAAATATTTATTCAGGTGGATTCACTTCAATATATTACTTAGAAAGTCATTATGCGAGGATAAATAAATTTATACCATATCATTTTTCATTTAAGAAACTGAAAGATGTTAAGAGTAACAACAGAGTCGCAACAGCATTGATTCGCCTCACTTCTCTTGGAAGAAATGCCATCATTGTAATTATTGGTACCTTAGTTGCTTACATTTGCTACCTAAATGGAGCAACACCATTTCAACTCACAGGTATGTAAAAAAAATTAGCTTTGATTTATCCTATAATTAATCCATTCACTTAATTAAAGTCAAGCTATCTAATAATAAATGGACTCCCAATATTAAGGCTATTTTTAATTAAATATAGTAAGTATAACACTTTCTTAATTATTTCATGAAAACATGATCTAATATAGACTTAAAATGGAAGGTAATGGTGAAGATACCTTGAAATGCATTTTCTGAGCAAAGAATTTGCTAACTGATGCATATAAGTGGACTACCAGTAGATATGTAAAAATTTAGATTGTTGAAATTCAAAACAAGAAATAAAATTCTCCTATTTATAGAAGCAAACATCAACAGTGCAAATAACTAAAGCAGGGTTCTTCTGTTTCAAGATTTATGAAAGTATTGTTTTGCTTCACTAATGAAAAAACATGTACTTGTCATAAATAAAGGACATCCATTAATTCAACTTATATGTTGCATCCATTTAGGAGCCGTTCAAGAAGGGTTGCCCAACTTTGAACCCCCACCATTCCATGCCACTAATGGGAACAATACATACACTTTTGTGGAAATGGTGTCAGAACTTGGTTCATCAATAGCTGTAATTCCTCTAGTAGCAGTTTTGGAAAGCATTGCCATTGGAAAAGCATTTTGTAAGTATGGACAAAACAAATGGTGGCTCTTCATATTTACCTTAAAACCCCACCACAGATTCTTCACTGTCAGGGCCAGTTGTCACCATTCTGACCCTCATCTCAATGAGTGCAAGGAAGATAGCTAACCTAGACTATCATGTATCCTTGCATTAGTGCTACTCCACATAGTTGGATGGGGTCTGTGACTTTAGGAACACCGAGACTGAAGCAAAATGATTCAATTACCACTCCTTTTTGTTGAACTGGCAAAAAAGGAATGCATTTATGATATATTAGTGTGCCTCATTGTGTACATTTAAAGTCATATACACATAACTTTAAGATCAAAACTACTACCAAAAAGGTAAATACCATGAATTCAACATGTTATATTATTTGCCAATGCTGGTGTATCAGTGCTTTCAAATGGCAATATGTACATAATATTTTCTACCTCTATTTTATAACTATATACAGAAGCTTCCATTGGTTTCAAAATGTTTTCAACTAATAATTCAATATCTTGTTCATTGAATTTGGAACTCGAACTTGAATTGAACTTGGAAATTTTTCCAAGTTCATTAGAAATTACCTATATTAGAAAGGATTTATTACAAAGTAGATTCAGATACAAAAATATTTTTAAAGTGTTGCCTTAATTACTATTTTTTCTTTTTCAATGATCAGCTAATGGGAAGGCATTGGATGCAACCCAGGAAATGGTGGCTTTAGGGGCTTGCAACATTTTTGGATCATTTGTTCACTCCATTCCTGTGACAGGTTCTTTTACACGAACAGCTGTGAATAATGCTTCTGGAGTAAGGACACCTTTAGGAGGTCTTTTTACAGGTTAGCATGATAGATTTTTTATTCAAGCCATTTTTATTATGTATGTATGAGGGTGAGTCAATAAGATTCTTCATTATTTGTATAAGTTCAAGAGTTATGATACATTTTCTTGCTACCTGGATTAGCCATGGCCTTTATCTGTTTACCAGCAACTTCTACTTTTGACTACAAAACACTCAAGCAGATGCAGGTTTTTGATCCCACCTTGTATTTCTTCCAAATAATTCCATTCTCTGAAAAGGCTAATTTAACAAAGGAATATATGATGTCAGTTTATATCCCTAGTTGCGTAGTGAGAGTAGGATTATTTAATATGCCCTTTATGAGACCCCATAATATCCGTAAAAGGAAAATAGCTAAAACATAAATTAATGACTTCATGGTGAAAATGATATTGTAGAATTTTTCAAGGCCAATTTACACTGCCTTTTCTATTTAATGTACATTAATTAAGGGAGTAAATTCAATTAATTAATGTGAGGAAATGAACAATGAATGGAGGGAACAACTTCCTCATTACCTTCTTAAATGGTAGTTATGACTGAACTGGATAAATTCCAATTTTTTTTTATTCCATCTCCTTTCAAGAGGTCCTCAGCATTAATTTAATAAATGAATGATACAGAGGGCACCCAAGTTAAATTCTGATCTCATTATTAACACTCCTCATTTGATCAGCTTATTTGACATCCAAGGATAAGAAGTAAAATAAGAATGCCAACTGCAACTAATGGAGATAACTTTTAATATTGACATTACACTAATGTAACCATAGTAATAAACTGTTTAACCCTGGTATCTTAAACAATAGCTTTCCAAGCATCTTTCTTTTCAAATAAATGCTGTCAATTCCATTAGGTAGGCCTGGAAGTACTTTAAAAAGCTTCTTGACATTCACCATAATCATGCATGATGCGGATGGGCATTCTAGCACGCCATGTGTGCTAATCCTTGTAAAAGTGGGTAAATCATTAGACTACACTCATCACTTATTTTCCCTAAATCAGCAGTAGGAAATTGGCCACTTTTGCTGCTCCCAAAGTGCTCTTTACTCAACCTTGTGAGCAATGATTCGAAACCTCTTGTATATTTTGTGTTCCAGTACTCTTCTTCCCCAACATAGATCACCCAGACCATAACATGGCTTCTTCTTTAACCAGCTTTTTAGTCTTTCGTTTACCTGCTGTTCATTCTTAACCTTGCTGTGAGCTCGAAATTAGCATCCCCTAACCCCCCCACATCTTGCAGCCAATTAATGAAATTACCTGTGTACTATTAAATCAACGGCCAAATAGTGACTAATAGTCTTCTTCACCCCATGTCATAGATATTAAAATTAGGATCCTTGGCAAAGTGGACCATTATCATGAACTCTCATAAATTACACCTCTAACTTAACTTGTACACATTATAAATATATTCAAAACATATTTTCAGTAAATACTGCCTTCTATATAATGTAAAGATGAATATATTGAACCTATTGATTCGTAAAACCACAGCCTTTAATGCTTTGTTGTAATCAGTTAATAAATGATAAGGTACTAACCTCCATTTAATATTTGCAGGAGTAATGGTTCTCATGGCACTGGGATTCCTGACATCAACTTTTTACTTCATTCCAAAAGCAACACTGTCAGCAGTGATCATTTGTGCTGTGATCTTTATGATAGAATATCATGTTGTCATAGTCCTATGGAAAACAAAGAGTAAGTATGAAACAAATGTATTTCTAAATTTTAAATAGTAGTTTCTTAACATGCCTAGTCCACAATACATATATTGCAAGTTCATTTTGAATTAAGCACTCTGCCAGATTTTTTCCCATGAGCAGTGATACAAGCCGGTTTCACATAGGGAATCTAATGACAGATTTTGATTGCATATTACCTAAGTTGTGCAATTTTAAATTAATTTTAATCATCAAAGTCTGATTTTCCAATGAAAAATCTGCATGACAATGTCATAATATCCTCTCTCTCAACATTATTACTATGTGTTAAACTGAAAACCTTTCAATGGTTATTACGACTGAGATAGTAAAAATACTACTAGCATATCAAATTTATTGTGGCGACACTCCCTTTCATGGCTCTTTTTAAAAGCATGTTATCGAAAAAGATGGAACGACATGGGTTATAAAACTAATGCTTAATAATAAATGCTATTGAATATGAAACTATTGTGAAAATGAATAACTGTAAAAGGCTCTTAAATTATATCAAACATGGTGAAGGTCGCCATGGTGAAGTAAACTAATTAACACAAACATCCAAATAGAAATATACATGAAGAATGATCTGGTACTTTCCCGGCGAATAATGTTTTCCAAGATGCCCTGAAGACGATGGACGACTCGGCCATCGAAACGTCGGCAAACCTACGAACGTGGACCCGGTGGGAGACCCGAATAATCTTGGAGAAGAAATATACATTATGATATTTTTATTTTACAGAGCTTGATCTGATTCCATGCTTTACAACTTTTTTTGTGAGCTTGTTATTGGGATTGGAGTATGGAATCTTGGTTGGTGTGGCTGTGAATTTACTATTTCTGCTGTATGATGTTGCAAGACCTTCAATTAAAATAAATAAGTTAAAGGTAATGTACTAAATTCAGCAAATTCTATATAGTTTATAGGACAATTGAATTTATGTGTTAGAAATGATATTGTAATTCTTTGGGTATTTTCACTTAGCTAGCCAAATCTCCAAAAATAACACAAGACCTAAAACATCTACGTTTATATTACGTAAACTTGCCCTTGTTAGCTAAAGGTGATCATCGATATACCTTGAATACTATTCTACAGGCTTCAGATTGAAAATTTCAATACAAAAATATATTTTAACCTCATATTTTATTTTATAATGCTAATAAATCCTCCCTTCATATTGAGAAAAAAGCACTAGTTATCCAACCTCATCCTACACTGTGGAGCTATTATAAATGGATGAATCTTAATTTCAAATAAATCAAATTTGTAATCAAGAATTCATAGTTCAAGGCTTTCTCTGAAACAAAAACAATTATAAACATTTGGTTTTCTACCATTTTAGCTAGGCTTTGGATGAACACCAACTGTGCATATCTACATTTATTGGCTTCATTGAACAAAATAAAACCTGACAACCCACACTGCAATATCTCTTCTTCAATTCTGTAAACATTCTATCTCCCTTCATTTTTTCCAACATCTTGATCCTTTTCATACCCCTACCTTGCTTGCCTAACATCCTCCCCTCTGTCACAGTTTTCAGCAGCCCATCACCTTCTAAAATGCTCTACATCCATCTCTCCTACCTTTTCGCTTAACGCTCTCTCATCCACCACCATGCCTAGTACTCCTTCGTTTGGTTTCATATCCATCCATTTTACCCTTCTAATCCTTCTCCATACCCACATCTCAAAAACCTTTAATCTTAGCCTCTTATCTTGCTTCAATAACCAAATATCAAAGCCATACAAAACCACACTTCAAAATGCCTCATGTTCAAAAAATTGATCAAATCAGAATTAAAAATATAGATGCACACCTATAAATCAATCTGCTTTGAACCAATTACTAAATATAACATTATTTTATACCAGATATACTCTCCCCTTTATTATCTGTGTTTTACTATGCTGCAGGATATTTGATATACAAGTGATATATTATGCTAATTTTTCATTTCAGTATGGACATAACTGTGTGCTGTTGATGACCCCAGACCGAAGTGTTGTGTTTCCTTCGGCTGAATATGTAAGGGAATATGTTCTGAAGTCAAGTGGCAGTGATGACCAGAAAGATTGCAATTACACTGTTGTAATTGATGGTACCCACATACAGTACATAGATGCAACAGCAGCTAAGGTGTGTTTCACTGTATATAACACATGTAACAAGATTTCTAATATTTAAGAACCATTTTCATCACATGAGTCATATGTACATTAACCCATGATTGATAAAGATAAAAATATCAACCCACTTAACTTTGAGGCCTATGCCAACAATCTTCATGTGCAAATTGTGTATTTTATATACATAAATACGAGGGTCATCCGGAAAGTAGTACCCGTTCGTGAAATAAAGACACAAAAGTAAATATTAACAAACATAAAAAATTTTATTTGAAAGAGGATACTTTAAACTACTTCTCAACATAATCTCCAAGCAAATTAAGGCATTTGTCATAACGTGTGACAAGTTTCTGTATTCCTGCTGCATAGTCCTTCGCCGCCAGCTCATTGAGATACGCGAGGGACCCATCTTGCACAAATTTTTGCATAATGCAGATGGTGTTTAACAATTTCATGAACAATTGTTCGAGAAACATTGGGAAAATGCTCACAGATGTCATCAATTGTGACGCGCCGATCGTTCCTCACGAATTCGTCAACTGAGCTCACCAGTTGGTCTGTAATGACAGACGGTCTCCCCGAACGCTCATCGTCGTGTGTGTTCCCCCTCCCCATGTTGAAGTTGCGACACCACCGCCGAACAGACGACTCGTCCATTACATTGTCTCCATACACCTCCTTTAATTGGCGATGAATATCACATGGGCGAACGTTTCTTGCATTGAGGAATTTAATCACTGCCCTCACTTCACAACTGGCGGCGTTCTCAATTTTTTTAAACATTGTAAACAATCACAGAAACAACACAGGCAATGCTAGCGTCACGCAACTTGGCTCAGAGAAGGCAGACAAGCCACTGAAGCTATCTGACCTCGTCCAGCGGCTACTCGCGTCGTCAGCACTTCATGCGGCACGAACGGGTACTACTTTCCGGATGACCCTCGTATGTGACCTTCTTTAGATCTTACTGTACTTTTGGGAGGGATCTCATTATGTGATCACAATTTTATTTCAGTGCATTAAGTTAATGATAGAAGACATAGAGGCCAAAAAGTATTCAGTCATCCTTTGGAATTGGAAAAGAAGTGTTGCTGAAACTTGCTTTGGCATTGACCCAGGAATGTTGGAGTATTTCCACTGTGAGGAATCTCTGGAAAAATTGTTTGCAGGTATGTATTCAAAACCAATGTTTTTAAACAAAAATGGCTATCATGTAAACACCAAAATATATTTTTAATGAGTTTTGAACTCCTTCAAAATATACAAGTAATTGTACATGGTTATCAATGGATAGTAACTTTACACTAATGCAGAAATGGAAAGGCTAACTGGGGCAATTTAGACTTTATCAGAAGTTTAAAAAAAATCATTAAAAGAAGGCTCAAAACCTCTTTGAGACAACTATTCATTGAGCTTTACCATTTTCATTTTTACATTAATATGTTCCACATCTTATGTTGAAATATCAAACAATTATATTGACCTGAATTCCTGATATGATTCCCCATTTTCTGAAATATCAACAGCAAAAATATCATTGAGGTATTATATGGTACATGAATTTTATTGATATTTATATAATAATTTCTTTCACATTTTTAAAATGCTCTCACTTTCCTGTACTATGTATCTCTTTCAATAAGAATAATTATTTCCCCTAAAGAGCTTGGAATTAAATATTTTTGACACCCATAAGTAAAAAGTATAGGGAACTACAATGAGGCCAATACAGTATTTCAGTCAGGTACCTGCAGTCAGAACATGCCCAATGTGGCCCAATAGTCTATTATTTTCAATTCACCACTCTAAAGTAAAGCAACCTTTTCATCCCATACCATTACTATCCAGTTGACCAAATAATTTGGTTTACATTTTTGTGTTTTTTACATCAAGAAACAAAATCGCACATTGATTTCATCAATATAAGTAAGAGCTGAATTTAATAGAAGAGCAAAGAGATGTCTTCTTAAGGCATCTTGGTCAACCATTCATACGATTTGTTTTGATAAGGGATATCCATAATCTGGATTGGTAACCTTTAAACATTCTTACGCTCAGGTCCAAAAAAAAATTTGTTTCTCAACTGTACCATATTAAAGGAACAGAAAATAGTCAGCATTATATTCTACCCTAAACAGGAAAAATACTGTAACTAGGACATAATATTTATATTGTCCTCACTAATATGGAATTCTTTTTTAAGTTGTAGAATTCAAATCAAGATTCTTAGACTTTCAAAATATTGGCTTCAATGACTAACACTACCTGATAATCTGTGAGGTTTTGGGAAGATTGTACGTAGAAAATACCTTTGCAGTATTTGAGTGGAACAATAAATATATTGGTACCCCCTGATGGTTAAGTTGTATTGAGTGGCATACCACAAGTCTGAATATTTTGAATAGTGATGGCAGTTATTATGCTTCTCAGTTCACTTCAATTCACAGATACAAAACAGAAATGAAAAAAAAACATTTTTTAACTGTTGGACAGTTTCAGTTCTGGTAAACTTAGAGTTTAGCATAAACCCGCAATTTTGCCCAAAACTGGGTTTTGCAAAATTAATTGATAAATTACAGCTTCTTTGCAAGTGCTCAAATTATTACCCTCTGCGTCACTTTTTAATTCTTTAAGCTGAAGATATAGAGAATTCTTACATATTCTTGGTCATCTATGAAGATAAGGATGTTTGGGATTGATTTTTTTTTAAATAGAACCACAAAGTGTATTTTGCAGATTAATAAAATATAATTTGAGAAAATGTCTACATAAAATTAGTTGCATTATATATCAGACCAGCAGAACTGGTCAATCACCTCAGATCATTACTTTGATTTTTACAATATCTTGGGCTAATTTTTACGGGCAAAGCTGTTCTAAATTGTTGAATTTCTACTATTTTAACAATGCATCAAAAAGCAGTCTTTCTGTTTAAAAAATGCACTCTGCAATGAGTTCACATCCCTAGAGTGGGATAGAAAAGGGATTTGTCCCAGGCTAGTGGGTATTTTATTGAAAGCAACAACAGTACAGAATGATAGATATTAGATGACTGATGGATTACAACTTCCTTGGTAATCTTTGAATTTGATTATCAACCATTCGTCTCATATTCAAGTGATTAGACTACTTTGATTATGAACCACTAAATCCTGAGAATATCTACATATTAATTATGACCTTTACTTAAATTGGCTTTCATTATTTGAATGGTTCAATCAAATTTTAGGCTTGAGGTTTCCAAAACTTCCTGATTTTAACTCATGTACTCATCCCCATCCGACTACAACCCCATTGTTGCTGTCTGATTTTCCATCATATCAGAGCATAAACTAAAGGAAATTTCAAAGTTGGGTAAGCCTAAATTAAACTGTATGAAACTTTTTCCTGCCAGGATATGGTAGAAACTATCACAAAATTAAGTATTTCATTCTCAGCTACCAACTGTAAATTAAGTGATTTTTCATCAGTATCTACAATTCGATCATCCAGGCTCAAATGCTCTCTTGCATGTGTTCAATTAGGAAAAAAAAACAAAAATCACAATGCAACAGAGTCCCTGAATAGTCAGTCAGAGCAGAAAGGTCTCTGATGGTGAAAGGGTTAAGAATTTTTGTTTTAACCTAAAATGCATAGCATGATAAAATGTAATCTACTTCTCGAGAGTCTTTCCATCCCATCCTTCGTTCATTGCAAATTCCCTAAATTTTTCTCCCTCCACCGTGCCTACCCAACCATCTCCCTTTCGTCACAGACATCAACAACCTCCAAAGAAACTGCGGGAGATGCCGCAACAGTAACTTTTAACGGAGTCATCCGCTAATGTGCATTGATCAACAACCTCCTTCATCCATGTTTCCTGACTCCTTCAAATTCATCTCTCTTATGTCTTCCCTGACCATGCCTCACACTTCTTTTTTCCTTTCCGTCCATTTTATTTTTTCCATTCTTCTCCATACTCATATCTTCAAAGAGCTAAAATGTAAAGACTTAATTCAATATTTCATCAAAACTTGTCATAAATGAATAAGTGATTTGTGTGAAAATAAAGGCTTGGATATGCTTATGATTAGTTCATTGAAGTAGGTATATTTTCTTAAGTTTATTTTATCTTGTTCAAGCATGTTTCAAATTATCTATTTATTTTAAGTTCACCCAACAAAATAATAACACGACAGACAATTAATAATGCAATACCCTAAATTTATGAGTATCATTTAAGGAACATGTCTGGCATGAATTTGTATGAGGTATATTATACATGACAATCTAATTAAAAGGAAGTTGCTCGTATGATAGAATTAAAAATTGAACCATGAACTGTGTTTCTTGGCTAGTTGTATCATACAAAAATTATAAATGTATAAAAAAAATGAAATATCTTTCATTTTCTCTTTATAGGGAGTCAAGGATCCCATATTGCTAAAGCAATGTCCAACACAACCTTAAACATTAACTTCCGGGATGAGAAGAATGATATTGGCAAATCAAAGAAAGATTATGTGCCTTCTAAAGTAACTGCCAATGGATATGTTGATTCTTGTGATACAAATAATACTTCACCAATACATGAAGAGGTTTAAGTGAAATTTTGTGTTTAAGATAATGTTACAGAATGTCCTCATCGAACAGACTTCAATCAGACTGAGCCAGGAAAGAAACAAAAAGTACTCCAGTGGAACGTGAGGCTATTAAAAGTGTCCCATCATGGGTTGATGGGTGGATTAGTGCATAGTTCTGTAACAGTGAAGCACGTAGACACACTGTCACCTCTTTTTGCTATTCTAGTCATTCACCAACATTAAAAAGAGGAAGATTTGTGAAGTTTATTGAATTGAAATTTAATATATAAATATGAGTTGTGAAAACATAATTAATTATATATATATATATTATTATATTTTATTACATATCTTGTAAAAATAAATAATCATTTTATAAAAGATGATTTCATTGAAACTGGGACAAGGAAAATCATTGGGACTGGAAATTTGCCTATGAGATATCCTCCTCTGGATGATCTAAAAAGTGAGCAATAATGCCTTTTTAAGTTCCATTGATTTTTATTTTTAAAATGACCAGTTTCGACAAATAGTTGACATCATCAGGTCAACTATTCAATGAAACTGGTTGTTTTTAAAATAAAAATAAAAGGAACTTACAAAGTTATTATTATTCACTTTTCATCATGAAGTTCCATCAAATTGAGCTGGAAACCATAGAATTGGATGATGTATTAGCATTGTATTATTTTCCACTAATTAAACAACATGTTTAGGAATGATTTAACTGAATTGTGGATGCATACAATTTTGGATAAAGTGATCATGAAGATTCTGTGGTTGTATCTTTATATACTGGTGCTAAGTACTGATTTCCAAATTTTAGCTACCTATTATGTTATAAGGTGATATAGGAGCTGACTCAAAGCCAACATTGAAAGTTCTTTCACATTTCAATCACCCAGCTTCTTTTATTGAATATTATTCACCACATCACTCTTTAAGTGTAGCTTCTTATCCCTTGAGCATCTACATTAAAAAGATGCAAGCCTCTTGATAAGTCAGTGCCCATTTTATAGCATTAGACAGCCTATTACCATGGTAACAAATTTTGAGGCTGTTGAAACAGTTTAGACTTAATCATTTTGGAAACCAATTTCATAAATAATGTTATTATTTTTTAACTCTTGATCTACATTTTAAGAATATATAAAAGAATAACACTGATCAAAGAAGAACATAAAATGCACTAATAACTACTTTATCACAAATGTTTCCAATTGTAAATTTTAATTCAGGATTATACGAAATGGCAAGCCTTATACTAAGTGGCATGTCACATGATACACAATAACGTTGGGGGGCTTATCAGAGGCCATTGCCAATTCATTGAATATCATATAAAAATTTGAATCCCACTTATCAGTTGAGGCAATTCATTTCTCCTTATTTAATTCCAGATAAAACAGCATGAACTTCATCACTGCGCAATACTATATGCATTTTTGTGAACATTTGAATGAATAATGAAATATGTTTTAAGCAATAACAGCAATAAATAATATCCAGCTAAGTTTGGTACGAGTACAAAGCTGGAAAAAGTGACTAGTGGATTTTAATATTTTTTCCTTCCATAGCCATTCTGCAAGCCAGGAGGAACTTCATCATTAGCACTATTCAAATTGATATTGTTTATAAGCCTGATGAATGCTTTCATTTTTTCCTGATTTCCTTTTTTCTAGATGGCAATAATAAAAGTTAAATATCACCAGCAAAGAAGCAAAATGAGATGTTGAGCCTAAATCAAATTTTAAGTAATTGACCTAAATATATAAATATAATATCAGACTTTTCATGTCATAAACTTAAGTAACATTTTTTACAACTATATAAAATACTCCTGGGGTCATGTTATTCCCTGGAATTGCAATACTATTTTTGGAATGGTTTTTACTCCATATGTGTACACATTATAAAATACATAAACATAATTCGTTAAAATCGGCTTTTGTAAACAGTAATGCTTATATTAGTTAACAATTTTACTTATTTATTCACAAAGATTTTAGCTCAGTTCAAATGGGAAACAGTCAATTTTCGCTGATTTAATCTTTACAATCATCAACTTTTGAATTGATTAAAATGTTTTAAATAACACTTCTGATAAAGGAATATTATTTTATGTCCAGGTGCAACAATTATGTTTGTTGTTGGGTAAGGTTAGAATATGGATTCAAAAATTATATCATAGAATATGATAACTGTTTGCGACCCCTATAACTCATCCCAAAAGTTATTTTTCAGGGTTGAATTTTTAGACTATTTAATTTAGAGAAAATAGGAACAATATTTCTACTTAGGGTATGTGTTTTTGTAATGAGCTGAAAGAGATTCTCCTCAAATTTGTAACATTCTTTTCCTTCCACTAACTTCTCCTCTTATTATCAGAAGCAAGAGGTCATTGCTCTTTTGATATTTCCCAAGCAGATACATTTGTAAAAAAAATCATCTAGCGACAATTTCATTCCAAATGGATTTATTTTACTCCTGAAATAATTCATCAATTAATTCTATATTTATGCATATACTACAAAGTTACTCACACACTATCTTATACTCTTTCAAGTGGAAAATTAAAGGCGCATCCCTATAATTCTTGCAATGTATTCAACGCAGAGTCTATTAAAAGAGAAATAGCATTATTCCTTCAATTATAATCGTTTTCTTTTTCCACTGCGGTTCATAAATCCTATCATTACGTTGCCAAACCTTAACTCTGGATTTTCCACAGTCTAGAACAGACGTTAAAATGACATTTAAATACTTCACATAGTATCATCATCAGTATTGCAATCCTTGGATTGGTTTTACGGCAACCCTCATTATATTTTAATGCAAGGCTGCATGTTCTAAAGAGAATAATGTGGTGGTTCCCCGTTGCATTCCACAACGCAGTAATGCGGCCGATACCGTGAGCTTCTGGTCACTCTGGCCTGCAGCTGTGGCAGCTGATGCCGGGCCGACCCACTCGGTCTGCGCCACCAGTGCCTAATGGTGAAACTGCTGCCTTTCACCATGGGTTCAGGGTAGCTTTTTCCGGTAAAGTCCATTTTCCTCGTTGTCTTGTTCCGAAATACCATTATTGTGTATTTTCTGTTAACGTGTGGTTACCTAGTTCCAAAAAACCATTAACAAATTTTTTCTCGGCTGAAAAATTTTCGCCGGTCACGGGAATGGAACCAATGACCTTCGGCTGCTAGCATACACACCACCTCCGGTCTACCGTCACCCCCTCACATAGTATAAGGAGTCGGAAGCGCACCTCTGAACTGCTCTGGGCACGTGCGTGTAGTTTTTAATACACGTTTTTACGTAGCGCAACCACCGTATTTTTTATCGGTTAAAAACACCGCAGTTTTACATAGATATGTACACCTTCAGTAAAGGTATACATATCGCTTTATCGCCTTTGCGCCAGTTTCTTCCTTTCCGTCGGGCACTGATATGCATTATTTCATGTGCCACTTAAAAGTGTTGTTCAATGAATTAACTGGCAATGCCTGCGGGAATCGAAATGGGGGCGTGCTAGGGTATAATCACATTCGAAATAAGCATGGTACGGAGAAGTCTAATTAGACGGATGCCTGCTCAAAAAAAGTAGAGCGGCCTCCTCGCTCCATCGAACATTCAATAGGAAACGGCGTTAAATCTCGTGTGACCCTTTTCCAATCTACACGCAGAGAGAGAGTGAGCACACGCTCTCGAGAATGCACCAACGCTGGCTGAGTTTCCTGTTTTCTCTAGCCCATGAGAATGCCGGAAGACGACCCTGGCTGTTTCTCCGAGGTTCGCTCCTGCGTCCTACTTCATCACTCAAATCCTCATTCCCGCCCTGACTACGGCCACTCTACAGATATTTTGTATAGCTTGTACATATATTCCGGATGTCAACCAGCAAACAGCTTTGGGAGCTTTTTTCGAGACTTGGATGACATTAAATGAGTCAGTAGTAGTAGTTTTTAAGGGAGGCGACTGACAGCTAAGCCCATTTACGCCATTAGGGATGGATAGGAAAGGAGAAAGGGTGGAGAGAAACCCGGCGTCGGCATTAGCCTACTCTTTACGAAATGCGCCAAGGGGTCCGCAGCTTAACGCCCCATCGGACGGACGGCGTATTCACTCTAAGTACTCTCCACAAAGCACCTCGAGTAAGGATTGGGATACGACTAAAAAAGATCTACCGTCTCAAGTATTCAAACCTGGGCCCTCTCGGTGAGAAGCCAGTACGTTAGCCATCCCGATTCCCCTATATGAGTCAGGAGAGTCATTTGATCCATTTCAGATTGTAGATGAATGCCAATAGTGACTGTTTCCGTTGTTACTGTTCTAACGTTTGAGAAAAAAAAGGACGCGGTGGAGAATTGATCGGGCGGAGGGGAGCGAGGGAGGAGAGCGCATCGCTCGGGGTTACGCGGTCACACGCCTCGTGAATTTCAGTACCTGATGAATAAGAAAAAAGCAGGTGCAGGTGACTTCCTCCTCGATGCATCCCACCGATGAGCACCAGCTATTTCCGACCTTCTACTCCTTCTTTTAACTCGTCCCTCACTGGGACCCTTCCTCTGCCAAAGATCCTCGAGGCATTAGCCTCTCGTTCGGTTCTTGCTCCACGCTCACTGGATCGGCGCTATAAGCGCGCTCCATTTTTACCCCAGGACGCTTTGCACTAGCGCTACGTACATTATATTAGGTAGCATTAGACTAACACAGTTCCACAGGAGAATGGCCCCAACCGTCCCCAGTCCATTTCTACATCTACCCTTCGATTACAACCGATGGCCGTCTTCTTTTCATAAATATTTCAGACTGAAGGGAGTTGAGTTTCACCGCATTTAGTTTGACGACACATTCGATTTTCGGTCTAATGTCTTCAAATTTCATGGATCTCCTACCTTTTTTACTTTCTGTCTCTCTTTCTCTTGCTGAAAGACACGAGATTCCGAACAGCTGTACACACAAAGGTTTATCAGGCGACGTGAAAAGACTCTTTTACACCACTTTTTCATTGAAGGATATTAATGAGCATTTATTTCTTTCATCCGGAGTGCTGGTTGGCGGAAACCTTCCATTCTGTCTTATGTAATCCTAATACTTTACTTCCGCATAGATTTTCTTCCCAACCTTATTTTAGCCTGTTCATTTATCTCTCAGCCTTTCTCGTGGAGTACCTCACTTTATAATTTGACAAACAAATCCATTACGAGGTTTGTATAAAAAGTATCGGTAACAATTTTGTCGTGGTGTGTTCAAGTGCAGAATTCAGACCGTCAGTTAAATGTGCACATGTTTCGGCTTGCAAAGACCTTCTGCAACGCGACATGACGATTCCCGAATCCCCTTACAGTCCCGACTAGGTATTTCCTATTCCCAAAAGTGAAATCCTCCCTCAAAAGACACCACAATGGGACCCGTCAAGTGCCGTCAAAGAAGCTCACACGGTAGCTCCAATGACCTTCCGGGATGCGCCTACCAGGGAGCCTTCGAGTCGTGGAAAAGCCGCTGGCAAAAGTTTGTTGACGCTCAAGAGGTGTACTTTGAAGAACTTTGAGGAATTGTAGTAATATCTGAAACAAATCTAATTTTCCGAAAAATTTCCCGATACTTTTGATTCAAACCGTGCATTTATCCAGGTGCATTTAATATATGTAGTTATTTTGCCACTTTGGGTTCGCAATACGTGGTCTGTGCAATAAATGCGCGAACTGGAGTAATCTGGTGGCCATTACACCACTATAGCCCACTAGTGTTTCTAGTTGCCTGAGACCCAATGAGCCATCTGTGCTTGGCGGATCGTCTAGCTGTGCGTATGGTGCTAGCTATGTTAGTTTCCGTTGTCCTTGTTTTTACTGTTTGTCGAAAGTGGAAATTGACGAAATCACGGAGCAAAGAATGGAAATCAAGTTTTTTGGTGAAGTGCGGTAAAAGTTATCAGGAAATTACTGAAATGTTGACAGCTGTTTACGGTGATAATGCTCTGAAGAAAACATCCATTTTCAAGTGAATTAAGCCTTCTAAAGATGGCCGTCAAGACACCACAGATGATGCAAGGCCGGGACGACCTTCAACCACCTTTGTTGACGACAGCATTGATCGTGCGCGGTCCCTTGTCCTTGCCGATCGTTGAAAAACTGTCCGAATGATCGCTCATGAACTGAATTTAGGAAAATCACAGAACACTATTTTAACCGAACATGATGGATGGATCCTTGACTATGACAATGCACCTGCACATTCAGAATTGATTGTTCGCCAGTTTCTGGCAAAAAATTCAATCACCATCCTTAATCATCCTCCTCATTCGCCAGATCTCGCCCCCTGCGACTTTTTCCTATTCCCTAAATGCAAAAATATGATGAGGGGATTTAACGGGGAAGATGTGGACACAATAAAATAGAAACGACGAGAAAACTAAAAAGCCTAACTGCCAAGGACTTCCAAAGGTGCTTTAACAATGGAAAATAAGATGGTATAAGTACATAGTAACGAATGGAGAGTACTTTGAAGGGGAAACAATTATGTATTTAAAATTGATGTTGACTAAATTTGGTAAAATAAAGTTTTTATGCGCGAAGTTCGCGTATTTATTGGGCAGAGTAGCATTGCCCATTTGATATTCCGCATTCGCTTCCAGCGCTAGGTTTCAAGGGCTGTAACTATTCTTTGGGCTACTTCCCCTAATATCCACGACTCCTACCCGACGAAGGCCATACTCTGAATGAATTTTTTCACACACTATTTCCGTATATGTAATCGCATCCAATGTGAGCGTAGTACTTGATAGCTGTTCATCACGAACGCTTCCTAGTATGTGCTTTTCTGAACTCCATGTCACCAAACGTCTTCGTTTCACGCTTTGCTGCTTCTCCTGCAGTTATAAGATTCCAATCGCTCCATTCTCTATCCTCCTCGTGCAAAGCTTGCCTTCAGTCTCGCCCGCTCTCTTCCGCATAATAGGGCTATATTTTAATTTGTACGCATTTTCATGATACATCGGTCGAATACTTGATTCACTGCACTCAGAGAAGGACTCTTTCAGAATTTTCTGCTCTGACCTTTAGCTAAGCTACTTATTATAGCCGATCTTCAAAATTATCTTTTACGGTCTCTTAAATTCTCCGCTAAAACTCTTATATCGTCTGTAACCGAGCATGTCTTAATGTTCCACACCCGACTTAAATTTATTCAATACCTACATAGGATAATTTTTAACTAATTAGACTAATTTTAATCATCTTTTCTACCTATATATATAAGTGTAGGCCAGGGGTTGCATTCATTTGAAACTCCTTCATTTATGGGATCTTCTTTTTTCTTTCGCCTTTTATTCCTCGTCAGCTTGGTACTCTGATATTTGCTTGCTTACTATTTGCCATTGCAACCAATCTCTTTTTTCCCCTGCCATTTCAAGATATTACTCTACCAGGTTTTATCAATGGTCTTTTCGAAGTTCATTAATGTAGCACCTAATGTCTTGCTGAGAAAAAAAATGTTCTATCATATTCTCAAAGAGGTTACGACCTCCTCGATCTTCTGCTCTTCATTTATGCGTTTAGGAATTAATACCACAGTACACATCATTTTTCGTCGAAATAATTAATAAAATAACGATTATAGCCTGATTTCTTTTTGCCCTAGCCGCTGAGGCCTTCTTTGATGAATGAGACCAATTTAGACTCAAATTTTCATAACGAATTACGTAAAATCCTGATAAAACAAAACATTTCAAACGATTCGGCGTTTCAACCATGATGATAACTTACAGGCTCCGTAAATTATCTATATTACCACTCCATTAGCCTAAAATATTTTCCTTGTCATTCACGGGTGTACCATGAAAAATCAAAATTAGATTTGGAAGCACTACAAAATACTCGAACTCAATTTCTTATTAACCACACATCATCAAAAACGAGCGCTGGCAATTAACACGTGAAATTTTTAAATTATATTATGCAGTTGTAGGTTTTTTGACATATAACCATTGAAAATATAAGGAGTAGCTTCGGTAGTGTCGGTAGCCTAACTGATTTACTCGGCCGGACACCGAGGGAGCTGGGTTCGATTCCTGGTCAAGGCGAATGATTTTTGCACCTGAAATTGTTGCATTGTAATGTAACTTTAGCGAACGACTCCGTTAAAAGTTACAGCCGCGCCATCTCCCACAGTTTCTTGGAATTGAAGATATAGACAGATCACGCTTCCTTTTTATGTGGTTGTGCCTTCATCGTTTTCTATTTTTTTATACAATGGCCTTTTTGGAAATCATGATAATTTTTCCATGATGGTGTGTGTCGCAAACAGTTCTGGATACCTCAGGCCGATTTTCGTGTCTTTATGGAAAATCACATTTGGCATTTTAATGTAACTCAATATACCGTCCGTTTGACATAATTTGAAAAACAGTAAGACCATTTATCAATTCAATTTTTCTTCTTTTACGCTGGTTACATTCACAAAGGAGAAATTGTCTACCTTTTAGTACAACGCTGGCCTAATCAACAGCGCTGGATGAGGCCTTAGTAAATAACTGCCTAATAGTTTTCTGGAAATATCTGGATATTATGGTTTCCACAGTACAATTTACAGGCCAAATTATAAAAAACTGTAAGAAGCTCACAAATAAATTTCACGCTACATAGATCTGCCAGCATTTTAACTATCCCTATCGAAGGCTCATAGAACGATTGCATAAAACCTTAGAGATATCCCCGAAACATACATACATGAAAAGGCCTCTGGTTTTTTTTTAAATTTCAAGCCCATTCAGTCGGATATTAGTTTTTTCATCATTAGTTTTTTTGCTGAATAATTTTAATAGATAATTTAAAAAAGTAGTGACGCCCACGACTACGAAGTCTCGGCCATTTTAGAAGTCGCTTAAGTATTATTTCAACTACATTCATCTTTTAATTTAAATACTTCGATAAGGGCTAGTCGATATCATGCGATAGACTTTATACCGTGGGGCAGGTTACGGTAATAGGAATTCCGTGGCCCGGACCCTGATTGCTGAGCAATATTGGTCCGCAGGCATTTCTTACTTCCAATCTTGAATTCTGAGCTTCCGCGCGGAAGCTCGGAATTGGGCTGGGTCGGTTGGGTTCAATTAATCCGGAAGGAGCGAATTCACCACACCCCACGCGGCGCTGTCATCAATCTACAGATATTGGATCGAATTCGACAAGCAACATATCCACGAGGTGATGATCAATACAAATTTGGATTACAGGTAAACTACCGCGCTTGTATTCAAGGAAGACTAATGACGAGGTTGTGAGGCTCGCTAATATTGCGAAACTTGATACTTCAGCCTACGACGAGCATAGGTACACGACCCCCAAATATTCCGCGTTTCTGCCTTATAACCGTGTATTGGGATTATTAATAGAAAATATATGACCTGATGGTAGTGATGTTATCGTTGTCATATTAGATGTTTCCAACGGCAAACGGTGTCACCTAGTGAATCTTTTTTATTACGTTAGAAGAGGGAAACTTTGTTGTTCCACAGAATAAAATACATTTCATTCGATTTGGAGTAAAATCTTCTCAGAAATAATAAGATTTACTGTATCAAAACCAAGCCCAAATAAAATTAATTTAATGGGAGCCTAGCTCATCTAAAATCAAAGCTGGATGTTTTCACGGGCACCAGGACTTCTCGGGACTAATTATTTTACGCATATATTACGTTAACAATTGGTTTATTATTGACCTAATGACTTGTCGATTAAGCAATAAACATAATTTAATTAATAAAAAGTTACAGAAACACATACACATTAGTATTAACATGAAGGAATTTAACTAACTTAACATAACTTGAGTGAAAAATATTGGGGAAATAATTTTTTCAATTACAGTAGTTTTTGAGTTGGTAAATTAATGCCTTAAACAAAACTCTATCGTAATCACACTTCACAAATCGTTTCGATTGAATTATTACCAATTAAAGTTTAAATTGTTTTTCACGGTTTTATTGCGTGAGAATGGAACAAACTTCCGCCCCTGGAGACCAACGAAATATTATAAGTGCATTAATGATTTTATAAGATATACTAAAATGGCGAAAAATTGTCCACGGTGTCATGTTTATCTTAATGTTTCTTATTGCAAGATCATTTAATTTTTGAAAACTATCAGCTAATCATGAAAGTAAAAAATACCTTTTATAGGGAGACGAAAGACTAAAACGTTAGATATGGCGGGGGAAATTATTTTGGCGGGGGGAAATACGGAGGAGGGAAAAAAATAGGATAAGGGACAAGTTGGGAGTCAGTGGGATATTGAAAATTATGGAATAGAAGGTAGAATATTAGTTGAACGAGGAAGTGGAACTGAGAGAATACACATTTTCGGCAACACCTAAATTTATGTTTATACATGGATACTCCATAGCTATCTTTGTTTATGTAGGAATATATTGATAACTTTGATTAAAAATTGATTAACTTTGATCAAATAAAAATATATATATATAGTATATATATATATATATATATATATATATATATATATATATATATATATATATCATGTATCAAAACGTGTTTACTTGTAACCCGTATTTTATTTGATTACATGTCATTTATATATTTTTTCTTGTATACTTACTCGTGATATCAATGTAAATTTAACGCCATATAGTATTGAAATGCATAGAATTTTCTCTAACTTTGTTAAGTGGCAAATTGAAAATAAAGCAAATAAATAAACATGAAGCAAGGAAATAATTACCACGAGCCCACGAAATAAAAAGGTTTGCTAATAGCGCCGTAATGGTTAAAATGCTCAAGGCTCGTTCGACAACGTCACCTATCCGACCCAATGAATCCTTCCACATCGTTCGTTCCGAGTTTCGCTTCGAAGTAAAACATTCTCAATATCTTCACTATGTGTGTTTTGGCGCTCCATTAACAGCGTGTGGCATACAATGAAAACGACCATATATCAAATATTAACGATAATCCTCGAATATCGGTTGGATGTGATATTTTTGAAAAAGGAACCAGCTCTATAGTCCTCCTTCTAACTCCTGAGTTAGACACATGAGAATGTATTCAAAGGAAGTTATTACATGTTTCTCAGTATAACCTTCGTTATTCTATTCATGTTGGTGACTTGATAGCCTATTGAGTAAAATCGTTGGGCTAATATTGAACGGCCGGTCTAAGTTTCAAATGTCTGGAAGCATACTATAGAAAATCCCACATAAAACGCAAGCGATATATTTTATCAGCCCACAAGGACTTATGGGGAAACTGCTGGTGGCATTGGTGGGAAGGAGTTGAAACCCGTACCCTGGCGTGTGAGTTCCCCATGCCCTAGAGCTTAGTTCCAGGTGAGCTCTCCTCTCGCCTAGCCAAGCCGACCTTCAGTTTGATTATTTAGTGGAATTACTAATGGTATACAAACGGTAGTAAGTTATTGAAGTCAAACAGAGTGCAGACGGTGGGATGCATCAACACACGGATCATTGCCCACGCCGCCCACGCTCTCAGCACCCTTCCCACCATGCTCCTATTCGTCTGCCAAGGGACCTTAACCATCCGCCCCGCCTCACATCTGACTCCAAGAACGACGAGCCCGGCCCGCCGTCTCCTCCCCGGCCACCGTTCACTCCCGTTTACGCCGTTGACTTTCTTCATCCCTCACCAAGCTTAATGCGCCAAAATCCGCATTCGTGATACGCTGTCAATCACTCAGAGGGAAAATCTTAGACCTCATGGAAGGAAATTAATTTTCATTCATTAAAGTCAGTTTCTCTGAATTAGCATATTTAAGTTTTAAGTTATAAATAGTCATCAACCAGGCGGTTGGACAGGTGAGGATGAGGCTTATCTCTAGTTTTTAGTCCATTCGGACCTTCATACTGGCTGCACATGAAGTATGGGAAAGGAAAAAGAGGCATTAGCTTAAGATCAACGGAAGGTTGGGGAGGAATGGTCCATTATTTTCATTCCCACTCGACTGGCTGTGCGCAGTACACGTACATTTTTCTCCCAATGGCTGGTAACTTGAATTTCATTAAATTATGTTAGACCAAGGAAGTCAGAGATGCCCGGACAGCGGTACAGCGGAGAGCCAGTAGATATAAAAAATGCACTGATTTTACCCCTTCAACCCCCTTTTCATACCCCCTTTACCCCTTAAGTATAGTTAAACCAATAAAATTACTATACAGAAATTCATCAATAGTAGCCCAGAAGGTGGGAAAATATGGAGAAAGGTAAATAGTTGACCATATACTTTCTGACTCGATAAATTTTTCTTCAGGGCTAGTGGGAGGAAGAAAGCAGGTCAGAGGTCACGAACCTGGGGGGTAACTGGGTTAATTTCCAACGACTATTCTTAGCATCACCCTGGACGGAATACAGGCGAGCGTGAACGAATCGATAGTGAAGAGATGCCATAGCCTCAAAAATAGTTCAGGTGACAGTCAATGAGAACATTTGACTCGAGAGAAAGGATTCGTGTGATTATTTTTGGCCGTTAGTAAATGGAGAAACTCGTAACATGAGGGTCCATTGGACACTGGATGCAAAGGAGATGGAGGGAATCCATTCATCCTTTTGCTTCGTAAATGATTGATGAAACGGAGCAGTCGAGTGGTTGACTTCTCCAACCTTGCGCTTTATAGGGCGTCATTGCCGGGACATGACCTCGGTTGGAGTCCCTGATGATCTTAAGTACTAAAAAAATGTGGCAAATTTTCGTTGATGTTCACTGAGGGTATTCTGCCGATTAAAGTTAAGTTTTGAATGTTTAATATGTTATATTATCCATCCCTAGCAGGACTTCTATCTTGAAATATCACGAGCTCTTGTTTGCTCTACATTATTTCCTTCGCCTCTTCGCGACTTTGGCCTCCTTTTATACCCTCTCCCTTCCTCCACCCCATTTGCCTAAAATTCTCTCTTCTTTAACGGCCTTCAACATTCCACTACCCTACAATATTTCTTCCATCTATTCTTTCTGCCTTTTACGGATTTTCTGAAATACTATAAGTTTCTCTCTTCGTCACTCAACGTACTGGTAAAACTTCAGCGTTTATCTTCCTCCCTTTCCAACTTATTTCCCCATTCCTCGCGACACATATCTCACAAACCTCCAAGCCACGATCATTTTCTTGTCACAAAAACCGAGTTTAACATCTGTAATAAAGTTTTAACTAATCTTTTTTTCACAAATTTACTGAGTGCACAATTTTCTCTTTGCAAATGATTCTTTCGCTAAATCAGTTATTTTCTCAACGTCCCCAGCAACTATGCCCATTTTTATCTAAATTAAATACACTGCTTCACCTGCCCTAGTTCATCCCCTCTTACTTTAATGTTGATCATAGCTTCTCTACCTCTCGATTATCTTATTTCATTCGTTTTCTCATGGATAATCATCATACCATACACTCTCATTTAATTCCAATAAAGAAAGGCCTGTGAATCATGTGAGGATCTTTCCTACCAGAAATGTAACTCCTGCCCACTCTCCTGAGCTTATGTGTAATGAATGGACTCAATAAAATCTTCCCTCTCTTCAGTGGAGACTCAAATACTTAACCCTGACCACGCGTCTTAACCGAGGTTTCCTTAAGTACGTATTTCGCTTTCGTGAGGCCTCCGAGTGGGATACATAAAAATGCAGAGGGTGGGAATCAAAAAGATGGATTTTATAAATAGCCTAAATTTCAGCAACGCGTTTCGTTCAATGCCAAAAAATACTTGGCGGAAAATTTCTGTTAAAGAGGGAAAAATTTATGAAACCCTCAGGGCGCAGTAAAGAATTTCAGCCAGCGCATTCGCACACTCAAGGCACCTTCACGAAGGGGCGCTTTTCTGATTTAAGCTGCCAAGTGCTTTAGAGCAGCCACGGAAGGCGACGTGTACATACGAACAGGGAAAGGAAAGACGTTGCCAGACAGTTGTGGCTGTTGTGGGATCCGGAATTTACTCATTAATTTTCTTAAATTCGGACCCTGTAAATCTAAAATATGGTAATATAAAACCAAAGCAATGGCCGACCATTTTTGGGGAACAAATAGCTGCAAAAACCGTCGCGATAACAAAAAATTCATAAGAACAAGTTTTTTCCATGGCGGAAAATCATTTTACCGAGGCCATGTTATCGATCAAAAAGAGGAGTGTACATTAATAAGCATTTATAAACGGTGAAAACCTATTCTCAATTGACATGAATAAGATCATTTTATGAATTTTTAAGTAAAAATGGGTTAATTCTTGCTTTCGTTCTTACTCCTTAGGGAGTGTTCCCTGAATATAAGCTAAATGTCAAAAACCCAGTTGGATTCCACCCCATCTCTTCCATTTTCACTTAGTTTTCCTATCTGTGGTGTTTTATCGTACTGCCAGACTTCCAGGAGGTCACTGAAGTTTAAGCATGAAGTGGTCACTGGCGAGAGGATTCAAGTCCTCGTAAGCTACTTCAAAGGTATTAGAGTGCTGATGTGTGGTGAAACCACCCATGTTGTTAGTCATTAACGTGGTATGTAAATACCCCTGTCCGAAAAACAAGACGTAAAAGGAGTGTGGATGAGGCCTCATCGTGATCCATGCCATGCAATTCATTTTCTCGAGATGAATCAAAGGGATAAACGCTTCTTTAGGTGTGTGAAAATGCTCTCGATAGGAATCCTCCGCCCAGAGAATTCCACGCTATTGCTCTCCGAGGTTAGTCACCAGCATTTGCCGTAAGATCCACTCAGCGGTTATTAATGTGAGTGTACTAAGTTATGGTTCCTAGTGTGTGATTAGTTTTCCCACATTACTCTTTTTCTGCTTGCAGCCTGGCAGTGCCAAAGTTTAACGTAGGCCTCATACATAGGGTCCGTACAATAAGTATCGTGACTGTTTCGCTGTAGCCTCAACGGAGCGGTGGATGGGGGTCCGATCGGTCGGTTCGGTAGAGGGGTCCCCCACCACTCAGGCGCACTTTAGTGCAGTCGCCTACGGGTATGCGTTGAGATAGGAGGTGGATTTTTGTGACGTGTGATTGTTTGTGGTGTCGTCGCCCCAGCATGGAGCGCACCGTCGAGCAACGCTACGCTGTGAAGTTTTGCGTTAAATCGGGAAATCTGCGTCGGAGACCCTTGAACTCATTTAACAGGCTTATGGGGATGATGCTTTAAGCCGCACAAGAGTTTTTGAGTGGCAAAAAATGTTTAAGGAAGGCCGGGAGCTCGTCGAAGATGAGCACCGCGTCGGACGCCCGATGACCACTCGAACTGATGCTCAGGTGGCCAAAGTGAAAAAGGTTTTGGACTCTGACTGGCGTTTAACCATCGCCCTTATCAGTGAGGAGACCGGCCTTCCAGTCAGAACCGTCCACACCATTGTAACAGAGGATCTTACCATGAGGAAAGTGTGCGCGAAGCTGGCGCCGAAAGTCTTTAGCGATGAACAAAAACTGTCGCGGGTGGAAATTTCGCAAGAAATTTTGGACTGCGTCCAGGAAGATGAAGATTTTCTCGACAACGTTATTACCTCAAAGGATGGCTCAATAGGAGCTGAAAGGATATCGTTTTGACTCCATCGAGGCGGTTCAAACGGCAACGACAAAGGCTCTGAACAGTATTCCGGAAACCGACCTCCAGCGGGCTTTGGACGAGTGGCAGACGCGCAGAACTAAGTGCATCGATGCAGGAGGAATGTATTTTGAAGATTATGAAGTAATTGTAATGATAACTGCAATAAATTTTGTATTTTAGAACCAGTCCCGATAATTAGTGTACGGACCCTGTATGTCCCTTAGAGGAACCACAAATAAAAATGCTGCGTGAGGCCTAACGCTTATCCTTGCCATGGAATGAATTTTCCCATCAGTAACCAAGGTAGTTGCGTGTCTTTTATGTGTTCCTGGCGCGTCCACTGATCCTCAAGTATCAATTTTCCCCTCTCGCCACTTAGAAATTGGGTGAACGTTGTGTATTATCTGAAATTGCATGGCTTTACGACTCATGTCTAACATTATTAATACCGTTCCTCGGTTTAAATTCGGCATTGTTAAAGCCGTCGCAGCTTGCCCACAGTCCACATTGTTAAGGCCGTCCACTCGTTAACAAGTATATGATAATCTTGGAACAAAATTGATGAAAATTTTTCTTTTTGGTGAGACTTGGAAATAAAAACACTGAAATTACCGGAAATGTAATGTATTTGAACACCTGATCGTAATGAATACGACATGAAAAGGGAAATTAAGGCAATTTTGTTTCCTTAAAATTTCCAAGAAAACGCATACACATATTATATACGTGTACATATACACACATTTATGTATACATGAAGGATCTCAGGTTCCCTGAAGACGATGGCAGAGTCAGCCTTCGAAACGTCGGTGCACTGCAACCTGACCTGGTGGGAAACCCGAGAGAACTTCTTGAATATGTATACATGTATGTGTGGTCACAGACATGACGGTAGACCAAAATACAAAAAAAACTCACGATTTAGGTGTGTGCCATTTGGTGAACTTTTTCTGTATTTTGAGAAATCCTGACGTTCAATCGAGACATTATTCACCTTCGCAAATATTTGTACACGTCCATAATAAAAACACTGTACTTTTCCACAGATTTTTATTATAAGGCACAACGCGTTTCACCGACTTGCGGCATCATCAGGTACAAATTTTCTTGGCAAACAGTGCGAGAATATATGTATAAGCTCAGGGCAGAGTGAGGGCGGGGAGGGAGGGGTAGAAGGGCCTGAGAGGAGTGGAGGCGATAAGGTGCGTTGAAGGGTTGGTTTTTCCATTTCCAGGCTAGTTTCTCGGAAAGGAGTGGGGAGGGTAACCGAAACATTTCCTCGCTACAAAGGGTCGTGTTGGGGTTTCCCAAGTGCTTCCTTATCTTAATTTCGTTTAATTCAAACGAACCCCTCTGCCCTCAGGTTGTACAGACTCCCCAAACTACATAAAAAAGCTATGCCTATTCGACCTGTAGTCTCAGCTGTGTCCGCCCCTTCATACCTTCTGTCACGTAAATTAAACTCAATGCTCCGAGATTTCACAGGTTTTAAACATAAATACGGAGTCAAAAACTCAATAGAGCTTGCCGAAAAATTGAAAGGAATTGATGTTCCGGAAAAAGCGAGACTAATCTCATTTGACATTAATAATTTATTTACTTGTGTGCTCATATCGCCTTGCTTAGGTCGAAAGAACTCCTAAATGATTCCACCATTTCCCAAAATATTTCAGACGAATTAATCTCCCTCATCAAAGTGACAGTAAACCAAAACTATTTTAATTTCGACCACATCCTTTATAGCCAAACGGATGAGCTAGCTATGGGTTCCCCAATTTTCCCCTTCCAAGCCGAACTCTTCCTCAATTCAGTAGAAGAAAATCTTGTCAATGATGACAATAAGCATGTAGAAAACGTTGGTTATTGATTCCGTTACGTTGACGACATTCTATGCTGTGAACAGGAACAAACCGCCGGTTAGACTCCTTCCACAATCACCTAAACACACTCCATCCGAATATTTCCTTCTCCATGGAAAAAGACGTCAACGGCACAATCAACTTCCTCGATTTTTCAATTACCATAAGAGAAAAAAGACACGAGTTTGCAATTTGCAGGAAATCCACTGTATAAGACCACATAATTCCTAATGATTCCGCCTACCATTTTTTTCACAAACATGCGACCTTCCGCTCGATGATCCACCGCCTCCTGCACATCCCCTTTCCCTCCCCAAAAACTTCAACATCGAACTCAGGACAATCACTAGTATAACTACCGACGACAATGGGTAAAAAACTAAGCTAAATGATAAATTACTTCGGAAAAAACAAAATTCAAAGGCCATAAATAGTATTTCCTCCGCACTGTCCACAGTATCTAATGAATTTAGGTGGTGCTCCATCCCATTTCGGGGAGATATATTATATAGGATTTCAAACTGCCTACCCACCTCACTCAAAGCAACCTTTTACCCTCCCCTAACCCTCTCCCTCTCTAACTTCTAGTCAATGGTGAAGACACACAGGATAGTCCTCTTAAAACAGTTATTTATAAACTGAAATGCGATAATTGCAACGCTTTTTATGTCGTTCAGACAGTAAGAAATGTCAAGTTACGAGCCAAGGAACACGCGAGATGTCACAAAAATAAGAATACCAACTCTTTGCTAAGCACCTACTAGAATTCGACCACAGCAGTGATTTTTTCCCAGAAATATTACATATACTCCCAAGAGGATTAAAAATAGACGCTCTCGAGCAAATGCAGATAAGGAGGAACTTGACAAACCCCAACACGGCCTTTTGTAACGAGCAATTGTTCCATCCCCTTCCCCACTCCTTTCCGAGAAACTAGCCTGGAAATGGAAAAACCAACCCTTCAACGCAACAGATCGCCTCCACCCCTTGCAGGTCCTTCTACCCCTCCCCGCCCCCACTCTGCCCTGGGCGTATATATTCTCGCACTGTTTGTCAAGAAAATTTGTACCTGATGATGCCGCAAGTCGGTGAAACGCGTTGTACCTTATGATAAAAATCTGTGGAAAATTACAAAGTCTTTATAGCATGGGTAATAAATACTTCCACGAAGTGAAGCCTGAAACAGTAGAATACATTTGAATACGTGTGTGTATATACACACACACGCGCGTATATTATATAATGAGACTTGAACAAGTTTTGAGATATCCTTTCCGAAAATCGTTAAAAATAGGTCATGTAGAGAAGATAAACAGGCATACAGACATTCGAACAGGAATGAAAAAGCAAACATGCTGATTAAAAATGATAAAAAAGAGGGAAAAGAACTAGGTAGACCTTAATACCAAAAATGATAAAACCACGAAAAGAACACCAGCACGTTGGAAAAGGAAAATAGGAAGAACTTAGAAAAATATTACGAGGATCAAACAAGGAATATGATGGTAATGGAAATAAAGAGGACTTAAACATTAATCATTATAAATTGTGGAATTGACTAATGACAGTGTAAACTGAATGAGGCAGCAAGGAATGGCGCTCCTGGTCTCCGCATATTATGTATATGTGGGTTAACGCTTCCTCTTCTCATCCCCACTGCGATAGCAGTAGGGTCTGAATGGGACCTGTTTTTTCCCTCTCTTTCCTCACACCTCTCAGTTCTCTACTTTTACGTAGTCTTCGAATGGGACTAGTGAGAAAAGTGGCACCCGAAATCTCAAACCTGCCCACGGTCGTAATGGGAGAACGAACCTTTGGTTGACGCGAACTGTACTCTCGGAAATTCACCCGGCGGAACGGCAGGCCACCCTGTTGCCGCATTCGCTCCTTTTCGTGGTTGAGGACAATAGAGCATATGGTAGACTGAGCTAAGTCAAGAGATATTTATTGGAACGTGATAAAACATTTGTGTAACATTTTTCAATTGCATTCAGAATCAATTTAATTATAAACTGAATAAAACCACCAAAACAGCTATCATCTCGTTTTGGTAGGTAAGAGTAGATCTCCCGGCGTCCTGAGTCCACAACGGCAAGTGAATAACAAACATCAAGGCAGTAGGGGAGTGAGTTTCTCTCCCTGTGCTACCTATGGTTTCCTAGGAAGATCTGGTACCCGAAAAGTCATCCAGATTGGATGAAGCTGAGAGTATCTAGAGGCGTCACCCGGAATAGGGCCCGGGTACTCCGGTTAATAAACCAGCGCTCTACCCACTAGACTACAACGCTCCCAGAACATAATGATCAATAGAATACAATTGTTATACATATCAAGGAATGTCAGAATGTGTAGGATTACATAAAATTATTATTGAAATGTCCCACGGTGCTTAGTTTCTTATTTATGGATTATTCTTATGAAACAGACCTTTAAGATGTTTAAAATTCAATATGCCACAGACAATATCCCGTTTTGCTGGCGACTACGCGAGCCATCTGAACTATCCCGGGTATCTGCAGGGTTTGACCACGGCGGAAAACCACTAGCTCCCAGATCGGCGACTTGGTTTGGGCTTTGGTCCAATGGTCATGGATCCTATACCGGACGTTTGGAACGAGTCAGAATCGAAGGAATTGGGTGGGATCCATACCACACTAATGAGTCTGTAAGAGCTTGGAGGCCTATTTGCGTGCCTTTCAATTTTCTAGGATCCCGATAAGACTTCTTTCCCCGGGATCGAACCACCATAAATATGCGTGGTTAAGATTACATAAATGAAAAGTGTTGCGGGTCTGAAGGAATCGACCCTATAGGGTCTCCGATTGTCAAACGAGTGTTTAAAACGACTGGGAACGACTCCATTGAGATTATTTTACTCCGAGAAATGTCATCTGTTAGAGAATATAAGAAGTGTTTGACGAACACAATTCACAATTGACCTCTCGGTGGAACGAGGAGTTCCTAAATGATTGGACGATGATGTAATATTTCCCATCCTTAGCTATGATCCAATCGAATTACTCATATTTCCTCATCCTACAAGAAGCTCAAATTCCTGTGGTATTTCAGTCACTCCAATCCCCAGAATTATTAATCACGAGTTAAAGTTGACGGTGTTCAAACTGAAATCTTTTAGCAAGTGCAATTCCACAATTCACCACGAACACAAGTCTACATAATCATGCACAGCGATGGCACTCGGGTTAGCGAAAAACCTTGTCCCTCATATTCGCTTATACTCACAATCTTTTAGCCATTGTTGAGAAGGGTATTATATTATATACAGGGTGCGGCAACATAACCTCCTTTTTTCAAATAAGGAAGCATTTCAAAAAAAAAGTTATGTTGTTGCACCCTGTATTACACTAAACTCTAAAAATAAATGGAATGAAAAATTTTGAATAAAGATTACAAATGTTTTCATCAGAAATCCTTAGGATAATTGATTATTGTCATACAGGGGGTAAGATTACATACATTTATGTCTTTTAAGGCTTGCTTAAAAATGTATCAGTGCTTAATCCCAGGATTAATCATTAACCTAACTCGACCTAATCACTACTGAATATCCTTAAGATAAAGAGGAAATAAATGACGCCAATCCCATAGCCATTTTCAATGCATTTCCCGATTATTTACTGTTATTTAAATTTTCAGCATAATAAACCGTTTTACATTAGTATATTTAAAACAGATTTATACAATAATCCACAATTTTATGTCTATGTCAGTTTTTGTAAATTAATTTTATGTAAAGGTAGGATGCCAGATATAAAGAATGGTCGTTGCGTAAGAAAAACAGAAATTTATAATTATTTTAATTACAACGGGATACACTTGACAGCGATTTTCACAATCAAAACACTGATATACTTATTTAGGCTAAAAATCGAGTTTCGCCGAGGCTTCGCATCGAGAGAGAGAGATGCGACGTGAAATTTTTCGATAACTTGAAAATGCAGAGAACAAATTTCGCCCTTACTGAAAAATAACCCACATTTTATCGTATGATATCAACCGGTTTCAACGTAATAATCACGCCATTCTCAAGACATAATAGCCTTGGCGGAGTCACCTACATATCAACCCACTAATGTGTTGTCGTGAGGGCATTTGAAATTGAAATGGCCTTTAAATAAGGAACGAGGTCTACTATTCCCCATGGACTAGATAAAATATATTAAGATAAAAATCGTGTCCTATGAACGGACTGCCCAGAGAACCTACCAATAAGTGTAAGGACCGAAGAGCGACGATGGGTTCCTAATTTAATGATTGTAGGGTAGTTGCCGTACACCCGGTACAACATCCAAGCATAGAAGGGTCGAAACAGAATTCGAGAAAAAAATAATTTATAAAATGAAGAAACAACGAATAAAATTACGGAGGGAATGAGAAATACTTAGTGAATTCAATGTCGCTGTTTTAATTAACGCCATTCATTATAACTTTCATTAGTACCTATATAGCAAACATTGACCCCCTGTTTTATGAGAAATAATACAGGGAAAGGATAATAGTAATAAAGGAAAGGATTCGTCAAACACAAGGCCAAATAGTTTAAATTAAAAGGTTTACAACAAATAGTGTGTATCTACGAATACCAAAATAAGACATTAATACAGTGTTTAGGCCAGAATAATTAAAACAATAAAACTATGTCTATTTTCTAAGTATTTTATTTACAGCCTTATTTAGTAGATAAAATTCTGTGAGAAAGTATAGTTTTTGTGTTTTAATTCTCACGGATTATCACAAAGTTGAGGCCGAAATTACGAAAATGGTTTGAAGCCAGAATACCTATGCGCAAGTTAATTCCCGGTACAGAACTACAATGTAAACAAGCTTGAAAAACTAGAGAGACGGACCCTTGGGAAAATAATAGGTCCACCAAAATCATAGAAGTAGGGAACTTAAGAAGTAATGATTAAATATATAAATCTATGGAAAAAATAAAAAAATGTTGATTTTTTGGATATTTATACAGAATGAATGACAATGGGTCAACAATGTGATTCTTCAAATATCTTCGGTAAAAGACGACAGCATGTTCGATCCAATATCTAAAGAAATACCAAGAAAGAAACAATGCAAAAGAATAAGAGGCGACAATAGGAAAGACTTTCAGATATAGAATGTTAAAATAAGAGTAAGTTGAGAAAGAACAGAGAGAAAAGAGAACAGAGAGAGAAGTACCGGTCCTAATGGGAACGAGGAGAGAGATTAGGAATTGCGAAAAGATTAAACAATATTAAAGGAAAATAAAGCAACATAGGAGAAGGAACTGAATTGACACGCAGCTCGTAGATGGCCCTCTCCAAGCAAAATCAATAAGTAGAATTCGCCGAGCATTTCTCATTTCCTCCGTGACGGATGACTTCCGCAAAATTCTCAGGCGGAGACGATACTTTCTCCTAACAATATCGAAACTCATCTCCGTTTGATGACTACGACGTAGGAGATAATGATGAGGGCGCGAACAATCCAATGCGTTGACCAGTAGGATAGAGATAGAATCGCTTCCCTCTCCCACCCTACCCCATATCCCATCATATTCCCTCGGCCGCCTTCCCTGAGATGACCGCATCACCGATCTATTGCGTCACACGCCGAAAAGACACGGCAACAAAAGCAGGTGATACGTGTGAACGTGGCTAGCTCCTCAGAGCTCGCGATCCACCGGAGGCTGGGGCGTACCGAGTGAAAGTGGATGGGATGGAAGAAGAAAGGAAGGTAGAAGGGAGGGAATGGAAGAAAGAGAGGGCCTTGCGCGGGAGGGTGAGGAGTGGAGGGGGCGGGAAGGGAGAGGTGAGGATGGAGAAGGGGTGAGCAGAGGTGAGAGGGAGGGAGAAGAGAGAGAGAGGTAAGTAGGAACCTTTGAGTGAGGAAGGAGACCCCTCCACCGGCCAGTGGACGGGTGTAGGGGAAAGAGGGAAAGAGAGAGAGAGAATGAAAGGAATTCCTTGTTTGCGGGGAGGGAGGCCGGTGACGACGAGCGGAAGTCCGGGTATGAGGAGCGAGGGATAGAGATGCTGCGCCGGAGATCGGGCCTCTCTACTTCAGAAGGAACGCGCTCCTGAGCCGCCAGCTTGAATCGAAAGAAGAGGGTGACGTTCGCCGCCCGGAGTGTCCCATCGGATAAAAGGCGCTGCCTATCGCACGGCCGAATTCGTGCGAGGACGAGGGAGAAAGAAATGAGCACGTGAGGCATAATAGTCGTACAAAGTGCGGCAAAAGGGAAGGGAGGGACATGGCAGTCACACTGTACCGTTTGACCGCGTGCATTTGTCACGATGCGTGTGGTTCGTTTTTGCCTGGGGCGATGCGAGTTTCACAGGTGGATGGAGTGAGTGAGTTTCGTACCGGGGCGAAGGAAGGGGACGGGCGTTTGGTGTGCCGTTGAGGGGTTGTAGGAGACGAAGGGGGAAGAAGCATTCGTGGGAAAGAGGGGTGTGGGAGGGGGTTGAGTGTGGATAGGAGGGAGCGAGAGAAGGGGGGTGGGTGGGAGGAGGGGTCACCTGACCAGCATTTTGCCACGGAAGCTCGGTGACGAGCAAGAGACCAGCGAGCGGGAGAGGGAAGGAAGAGACAGTCGACTTGCAACGGGGCGTGGAGGAGGGCGCTCGCTTGGGAGGAGAGAGAGAGAGAGAGAGAAGCATCTCCGAACAAGTCGTCGTCGCCTACACCGCCGCCTTGGGTTCTCTCGCGGCAGTGAGCGTGGCGTTTGGGAGCGTGGGGTGAAGCGGGAAGTGGTGTCACTGAGTGTGCGTGTGTGTGCGCGCGTGTGTGCGGGGCGTGGTGAGCGTAAAGGGGATTGGTGGTGGTAGTGGTGTCGAGCGGCTGTGCCGGACTCGCCTCTTTCTCTCTCGCCGTCGCCAACAACGATCGCAGTTCCCCTCGCGGCGGTTCCTCCCATCTCGCCTAGACGCCGAGGAGACGACAGGCGCCGCGGGCCACAGGTGGGTGTGACTCGCCCCCCCCCACTCAGTCGAAATCCACCATCCCGGCTACATCAAAAATTCCCCTTTCACGCGATTCGGATCATCCCTTCATTATTTTTCGACCCCATTCCATTCGCGTCGTCGAGGTTTACATTTCGCGCCTGCGCGCTCAGCATTCGTGATGGTTCTCGTGCTTTGTGCCCAGGTTTTTTTTCCCTCGCCAACGAGCCACCTCCGATCACTCCCACTTTATCTTCCATTTCGGAATCGTAAAAAAAGGGTACATCACGTGAAACGTGGACGCGACGGAACGGTCCATAATGGGGAGGGGGAGGGAGAGAGAGACCCGACGGCGCTTAGATCCATCATGATGCCCCTCCCCTTTCGTCCCTATTCGTCCTTTGAGGGGAAGGAGGGGGGTGTCTCGAGGGGGAGGGGGGTGTCTCGAGGGAGAGGGGGAAAATGTGGCATTTTTGTCTCTCGCTCCACGCTTCCGCTCGTTTCGACAAAATCGTTCGAAACCGCCGGTTCCCATTACTCGCGAAAAAGGATGGGAGGGAGGGAAGGAGAGATGGGGGGGGGAATGGGGGAGAGCCGAACCATCATCATCCTTCCCCACACCCCCACTCCCCTCGCCCTCATTGACAATATTTTCGCCGACGGGTACGAGTTTATCGAACTCTAGTCCTGGGGACGGTGGTAGGGGAGCAGGGAGGCAACCCATCTCTCCTTAAATTCCCCCACCCCCGCCTGTTGCTCTCCTTTCCTCTCCCCATCACCTCCCGTAGATCGTGACGGGGAGAGGGAGACAGCTGTGTTTTGCGCGAGCGAAAACTGACGGGGGTCGATTGCCTGCCGCCGCCACTGCTGGCCCGTCGTCCGGCCGCCTCGCGCGCGCCCGCAGAAAATCTTCAATGAGTCGCGAGAGCGGAGAATCTCGCGAGTGTGAAGTGGGAGATGATGGATGATGAGGCGTGCGTGGAACCGCCGCGTGGGTGGGCACCTGGAAGGCTCAGCTTTGGCGTTTTGAGCGATGAGTTTCGAGGGTCATCGGCTAAGGCCGAGCGTCTTTAATTTTTTCCCCGGTCGGAATCCCGTCCTCCTCCCTCCTCTTCCCCATGGTCATGTTCTGTAGCTCCCCCTTTCGAAGAAGGAGCCAGGTTCATCGCACGGGCTTGACATTGGAAAGCCGACGCCGCGGGCGATAAGAAAACCACGCGCGCTTTTCGGTGGGATGTGGGCATCTGCACATAATGGCGTATTTTGCACCGTGAGCAACTTTCCACCACCGCAAAACATTCAAGGTTTCGATACCGAAGTGTTTTGGTTACTCCCAGTTTCTGCTCCGTATTCCGAGGAAATGATCTAAGTCATAAACATGGGCAAATCGTTAAAGAATGACAAAATCAGAGAGGTGTTCTGTGGAGCACGTAGATTCAAGAATTCTTTTTCCCTTGCACAATTAACGACGAAGTACAACGAAGAAACCTATAATAAAAATAATATTTATTTGCCTGAAAGATCTTGAAATAGAACTGCACAAGTGATAAGGCAAAAAGTTTAGTCCAGGTAAAACATCTCACAAAACATTATACAGCATAGTTAACCATCAGAAAGCCATTGATTGAATAGTATAATTTTTCTAATGAGAGAGCATTAACCTTTTTTATAAGCAATATTTTATAGTTTCGGCCATTTTTAGGCTATGAGTTGGATAAGTAACTCCGTTTAGATTGATTTTGGTCCTAATGATACTCCTCAAGTTCTTGTAAAATAATGTGCAAATCCCTATTAACCTTCGTCCCATAATAACATATATCACCGTAATGCCACAATTTCAGTGTGTGCAAATAATTAAATACATGCCACAAAAGACGAAACAAGAGCAAAGAAGAGTATTCTCAATCCTTTGAACTTCTGCCGACACTGAACTCTCTTAAGTTCTCTTTGCCTATGAGGTGGAAAATCATAATCTCCCCATTCCGGATTTCACTAACTCTAATTGCAAGGATAATGTCCTATCACCCCTTTGCACACGCCCTTTCGACGGCTCTAAGATCCACTGGGTGATGATGTCATGTCTTTCACTTCAGTTTCCAAGTCCCTTCCCTTTTTAGTCGTCCCTATCTCGTGATCAAAGAAAAAACCTCATTGATTTCTTGGCGTTGGTTTGAAGGGTGCGTTCTCTTTTTTTAATGCTGTCAACAGTAAAACGTTTCTTGTCATTCAACTTCCTAGTGCTCATGCGGATTAAATCTGCGATTGAAAACCTTTAAGATGCACCACGGTGGAAAAAATCAGTCTCAAAGATAGCCATTTGAAGTATAACGCAGACCCACAATATCGTAGGGTTAATCCTGCCAAACCTACTGGCCTTGAGTAAGGAAGCCGCCAAAACGTTTGCGTCATTCCATATGCGTAGTATCTTACGTATGTAATACCGGATCCATTTTGGCTTTTCACTGATGTTATTCAAAGTAATCCCATAAATGTATGCGTTGCATTAAAGATGTTCAGAGTATAGAAATCAATATTAGAAATGAGCTGTAGAAATTCTACGAAAATAAAATATTGAAATGAAACTTGAAACTTGGTCAGTGTTACGTATAACCTTGAAAGTGTTGATTACTTTTGGTCATGTCGAACATCTTGGTTTGACGTGGCTCAGGCAAAAGTTTTAATGCGTAATTCAAACTTGAAATAAAAAAACGCGATCATTATTATCACTTTAAAGAAACAATACACTCATTGGCGCCTCTCTCTCCTTCATTCAAGGCACATGTTCCTAATAAACTCTTGCCTCGACAAAAATTTCAACTCTTCGGGGATTTTAATGCAACAATTTCAGAGCGTAAAAATCATTCGCCTTGACTGGGACCCAGTCAAGGCGAATGATTTTTACGCTCTGAAATTGTTGCATTAAAATGCACATTAGCGGATGACTCCGTTAAAAGTTACTGTTGCGGCATCTCCCGCAGTTTCTTTGGAATTTGTCTTCGGGGATTGTTTGATCGTTTTAAAACTTGCAACTAAAACTAATGATATCTAAGTTTGCTCCGTTCAAAGGTGTGAGGCTCGTGAGATCAGTGAGCAACAATAACATTCGATTGCTGTGAAAATCGAAAAATCCGATGGAATAGTCCTTTTCTCTCCACATCCGTCAAGGATGACAAACTCAAAGAATGGTAGTGAATATCTTAATCTCGAAAGAGGCGTCAACGCTGAGAGCAGTCTTTGATTTCCGAATACACATCTCCTTCCACTCCTGAAATTCCCGTCGTGTATCGTCATGGTCGAGCACCTGAAATAACAATGGATTCCAGAACTCAAGCTAATGCCACGATGGGCCTTTTCAGCTTTCACATTTGAATACGATGCAAATTACGGAGCACGCGCTGAAGATAATGAAGATAATATGAATGCAGAGACGTACGTACTACAGCGGATTAGGGTGCGGGGCAGGTGAGAGCAATCAGTCGGTCGACGGGGGGGACGGACAAGGGAGAGGGAATGAGGCCTTGCGGGGAATGAGAGAAGGGTATGGCGAACGTGATAGTGGGGGCATTGGTTCAAGATGGTTTGAATTTTGAAGGTAAGATTGTTTTACCGTGCATGTCAAGTATGTAAAATTTTTAAGGAGATAATCTTCTGGCTACTATTGGAGGGCGAGGGGATAGGGGGGGTCATTTTGTGGGGCGAAAGTGAAACACTCGATCCATTCAATCCCTGACAAATATTAAAAATACTATTGAGCTATTTAAAATAAATTCTTTTCTACCTTTAACCACTTTAAGATCGTTTTTTCCCTTTTCTTATGTTTAACCTATATGCGCCACAAAACACCCACACCCTAGGCAGGCCACGTATTCGCGACCTTACGTCTAAAATAGGCCAGGCGATAGCCCATGAGAGGAGAATGGAAAAGGAGTATTAAGATCACTTCTTCGGCATGAGACGTCCAATGTAAGACATTTTGGAGGGCAGTTTGAATTACGTATCCAGCGGGAAACTTACTGAAGGTTTTCATGAACTACTGAATGGTTTTTTTTCTCTGCAGGGGACCGGTGAATAGTAACACGGTGGAAAAGATAGTATATGTATTTGAATTTAATTTTAAGATTAGCTGTACATGTGACGGTCTATTAAAATCGAATATTTCACCCAAAATCTGTCTTCTATCTTCATCATCATCAGTATTTCAATCCTAGGATTGGTTTGCTGCAGCCCTCCATTCTACTCTATTTAATGTCAATTCCCTCAATCCCTCATACCTTATCAGTTTTGAGTCCTTAATTTGTCCTTTGTCCTAGTTCATGTCTCTTGGTCTTCCTCGTACTTTCCTATGCTTTTAGTTGATTCCGTAAATGCCACTTATTTCCCAATAAAAAGCCGACAAGTTTTTGAAATGCAAATTTTGACAGCAGTGTAATTCTATATTAAGTATATATTTCTCGACTCATCAAATGTTTCAGCCCCAAGGTGATTTAAAAAGTTGCATTTCGATCAATGAAAACAAATGCGTCATTCATGCATATTCCAGCGCTATCATAAAAGTGTCAAGACCATACTCGTAATACGAGTATTTGGGTTTTTATCGCTTCATAAGCTATTATACACCTAGATGAAACAGTTAAGCTGTTCAAGCTGTTGAAGACTCATTTAGAACTCCGTTAATTTCACTTCAAACTCGTCTATTTTAATTTTAGTTCAACTTAAATTTCGTTATAAAAGCTTTTCAGAGAGCTTGGTTTTTGTTGCACTCCAATTTATAATTCCATTTGGGAAACCTTCCAGTCAATTTCCAAGTACAACAGATTATTGATCCTGAATTTTTTCATTTCCCCGGGGTCGCAATGTATTATACATTAACACATATTTTAAGTTTATCAACAAGTCGTTTATGCGAGTACAGGTTTTATCCGTCAGCAAAAAAATATTTCTGCTGATATCTTCGTGAACAGTAAACAATCAGTGTGTGAACTTAAAACAAATGCAGGTAAAAATAGCAGTTTCTTCCTGAAACATTTCCATTAGGCTTATATAGGTTGTTAACACCTGCTAATTAAGAATTATAGGCAAATAAATGAATCTTCACGCAGTGGTCTCTCCTCGACTGCTGACTCCCGTTCTTTACTTAGCTTTCTCGTCTCCTTTGTCATCTTCTGTTTCCCAAACGACCTTGACCTACCTTAATTATTACATAAGATGACCTCACTGCAAAAGTGTTTGGAATGTGTTGGCCCAATGCCCTCATTATGAATCAAGTATTTCGATGGATCGCCAGTCGTATTGACCCAACGAGTAGTGCGACTTTTTCACGTTGGTCGAGCCGTCGTAACCTACGAATTTCAAAGTTAATATATGTTGGTATTACTTATAATAATAAACTTTTTAACGTAATCGGTTAAAAAATAATTTCAACATAAGACTTAACTGTGTTCATTCATTAATTAAAATTAGACAACGTAAAAAAATTCAATAATGAAATATGTGGATAATTATCAAAGGGTATTCATATAGTGCCTAAACTTTTCGAGTACTTGATTATTCCGTACTGATGAATCCCAGTAAATGTATGTTTCACTGCTGGTAGGAGCCAACGTATATTTTTAATAAAACGTGTGGTTTCCTAACACCTGGATTGCGAATATTCGTTTGTACCTGTCTCGGCCAAATAAACTTTGGACCCCCAATCTTAGACATCTTGAAATGTTGCCGGAAAACTTTCAGTGCTTTACATAACTTTTTGTGTCAATGTGTGCTAGTGATTCTGGAATTCGCATATTTAGCTTCATTCTCTTTAACTCAATCTGTTCATCTGACAATAAATCGGATGGAAAAAAGGTCCACCACTCTCTCTCTCTGACGATTAGTCCTACGGATATTCTTCAGGCAAAAATTTAACTCGAAATTTTTCTGAAATTTAACTTTCTGCAATTCGGTTCAAGATAGGTAAACTATTAATACAAATATAATTTGGAGTGTGACTGTTCCAAGGAGCTGGGAAGTGTCTGGTAGAAAAAGTCAAAATTAATAAGGATTTACACACCAGGAAAAGTACTTAAATGGCATGTGAATCACATCGTTGATTCTTCTGTGCATCTTTCCTTGTCAAATGCGATCTTAATTCTTCTCGCTGAATGACTGACCCTTCTCCCTCCGTAACTGCATTTGTTCTTACACTCAGAAACGACACGAGGAAAATCCAATCCTAGCTCTCTGCTTTGCGAACACAAAGAGTCTGCGACGCATTAATAAGGTGTGTGGCAGTGGGCGAAAGCAGCAGGTGGAAAAAGTACGGGATGAGGGGAATAGAAAAAAATATTAATCAATTTTTGCATCGAAATACAATAATCTTCAATTTAAGCTTATCCCGATTGTTCTCGCCAATAACCGGATAGGTTTTCTTTTATTTAGCTCAGTAATAGCATGTTTCCTGGAACTCTTTTCACTCTGTCATGGATGAATTCCCTAGGAGAAACAGGGATCACTCTCCATTAGCCGATGTCCTGCCGACCAAAGAGTTCAGGCATCGAATAGCATCCACGCCATGAGTGCTCGGAAGTACTAAATTATTCCTGTCCATTAAGCAGATGACTTTCTACGTGCAATGTCGAGTTATGCATGATCGATTTCTAGTCCTACATAATAAATAGCACCCCTTAAGCATGCCCTCATTATCCTACTGCACTATAAAAATGTTTCACTCGTCTCCCACGTCACAGCATTAATTCAAAAATCATTCGATATGACCTCAATGCTTGTAAGTTTAAAAAATATTTTTTAGAAAATTTCCGTGGTCCCATTCCTTTTGGGCATTTTTCGGATCAATTGTTACGGTCATCGAGGGATTCTTAGCATTTCCATTGTCAACACTGTTTTAACGGAGCAGACGTTTCGGAAAAATATAAAATGAGGTACTTTGCGAAATAGTTTAACAATTTCACATACTACTCAACTTCTCGATTTGTTGCAGGAGTTTTAGATATCCTAAAGATCCCGCAGGAATTTGAATAAAATACTGCATTTGGGAGCAGGTTATGTTTGCATTCGATCCAGAGTTACATGAAAATTGGCATAGATTGGAGGCTTCTGAAATGCGGGTGTGGAGGAGGATGGAAAAGTGAAGTAGACTGAAAGAAAAACAAACGACGAAGTGGTATATAGTATATGGTCGGGGGAGGAGGGGGGACTCCCGGAAGAAGTCCAAATGAGGCAGGAAAGATGGATGCAGAGCGTTCTGATTAGCGATGGGGTGCCGAAGGTTGTGATTGAGGGGAGAATGTCAGGCAAGCGAGGAAGGGGCAGAAATGGGATTGGGATGGAATGGAGGAAGGAAGTGTAAGGAGTTGAAGAGGGGCTTATTGTGCGTAGAATAGGATGTTGGTTTGGTTCGTTAGGGAAGACAAGGGAATTGTCGCTGTACCGTTTGCTGGTGTGCCCATCGAAAACCTACCTGGACCAGTAGTTTACCGATACCGATGATAACATGGAAAAGCTCATACCCTTTTAAGATTTTCGAGTTCAGCTACTGCTAATGAGAAGGCATATGTTTTGAATTTTGTACTGAGATTCAATATTTACTTGCTGTAAACCAGATAAACCTTATTAAAATAGTTTGTACGCACCTTAGAGTTTAGTATGAGCAGGTAGTGACGGAGGTGACCAATTCGCCAAGCATAGATTAACCAGATGGCGCTTCACTTAGATTAATTCCCTCTACAACAAAAACCACAGTAAGCAGATAATCCAAAATTTTGAGGATATTTGTCCCGAAATAAGAATTGAAAAATCTTTGCATGGAAGTAAGCTAATGATTCGTCACAATAGGCGTAGATATCGTTTCGCCACCTGAAATCTCGTCCTCGCGTAAAAAGGGCAATTAATCTTTTACCGAGTATGGTTTCTGATTAAATAATAACGAGTATCGTCTGCGGCCAGCATCGCTACGCCTGAAACATCTCCCTGGGCGCTTACAATTTGCATGTTAGTCATACCTTAACCATTCTCAACGACGTTGGCTCAAATGCAATGTCGCTCCTGATCGACGAGGCTACTCGGGGACATAAATCTGCATGAGGAAATGCGAAGACAGGCCTCAGCCACCCGGGGTGCGGCTGGGGGGTGGGGTTAGGGTATGGCGCCTGCCCCCTCCCGCTCTTACACCTTGGTAGGCCGCAGGGAGAGAGGGGCCTCTCCTCCCTCTCCCTCTGAGATCGCGGGTCGATCTTCACCGCGTGTGGCACGTGCCCACGACCCCTCCCCACCTGCCCCTCGACTGCCCCTCATCCGCACCCTTCCTCCCCCCCATGGTTGAGGCCGTGGGGTGCGTGGTGGGCAGGGAGAGTCAGGCGAGAGGATGGAAATGTCGCCGAGGTGGGGGGGAGAGAGGGAGAGGAACTGCCCCTAAGTAAGATATATGGACGGGATGGGGCATGATGGGAAAGGTTACTGCTGCCCACGGTGCGCGTTGGGTGGCGCCCGAAGGCTGATGGAAAAACAGCCCTAATTGCTCGCGAAAAGATTTATGGGATCGATACCCATCACTGTCAATTAACGTAATGGACGAGAGTACATTTGAGGAAAACTGTAAGGAAAAAAATTCAGGAACCGAAACGACGCTGAAAAATTTCACGAACTAAGTAATTCTGGATGGATGTGTCTTCCGCGGCATATTTTGCGCCGATTATTGAATTTTCACGCTTAAAGATTTGGCTTTTGCTCAAGCTATCAACTCATTAAATATCAAAACTCGGGTAGCACTTATGTTTATAAAATTTCACTCGTATTGTCTTCCAAGTGTCTTTACGCGTATGTTTAGGTATCGCTAACCATAAGACTCCCTCAGTTATCCATTTCTATAGATCAGTTTCATTCTTCATTTTAGTGTACAATTCCTTCGTGTTACATAAAAGTTCTTAAGAACTCGATAGTGTTACTTAATAGTTCTCAGTGTTTCGTCAACTCACGCAATGAGTAACATTCTTTTCAAATCATTCCCTTAGATAAACGTTAATTGGCGCGTCACGCGAGTTAGGAAGCTTGAAAGCGGAGGCACTGTAAAACCGAGAGGGTCGAGACTTTTCCCCGTTGAACGCGGCGCAATTACGTAAACGATTCAACGATGGATTTTCCTGCCCCCTTTATTTTTCCTTTGGGGTCTCCAAGGAAACAATATTCTCTCAACTGCATGGACGCCTTCGAATCCGTGACCTTCACGGCCGGAGCACGCTTCCTCCCCGCACCAAGACCTTCATCCCGTCCCCCCTGCCTCATCACCCCCGCCGTTTCCTCCCGAGGCCACTCTCCAGTCGACGCGCGAGTGTTATTTCGGTGAGGTGTAATGGTTGATAACGTCGTCGCCACCAACGGCGCGTATCCCGCGACCCCTCCCTCCCCCGGCACCGACGCCTGCCAACCCCGCTGAGGTCGCTGGGATCGACTCGACGTGTGCGACAGAATGGGATTAATGAAGTGCCATTGCACTCGAATTGCTGGGGGTGTGCGCGCGTGTGCGGTCCCCTCCGACACCTCCCCGTCACTTGGCGAACCCTTTTTCTACGAGTGGCCTCGTTGCGGTGGGTCCCTCCTCCCTTCTTTCATCCCCACCTATCCGAGAATGTGTACTCCACCCGCGTGCATGCCAATGCAGACCCCAAGGGGGATGGGAGAGCAAGGGGTGGCCGGGGTTAGATCCCCCCTTTCTATTCACCACGAGGGAGAGCATCGCATTATATTAATGGCTAATCTACATCCTCGCCAGAGGAAGTTTAAGTACTCCGCTTGGTCACTGACCTATAAAATTGATTGTACGATGGGCACAAAGGCATTCGGGGGATGATGGAATGCGCGAAGTCAATGTAAGTAATGGGCCTGGAAAAATTGTAGACGCCTTTACGGGTGATCAATGATGACGTCCGCTTTGATTTGTCAACCATAACTTACTTCCATCGTCAGAATGTGGACTTGGAAATAATTTTAACATGAATGTGTGTCATACACCTTATTAAGAATAATAGTAAGACTTTTAATGCAACGACGAGTTAATAAGTTTTGCTAAATAAATTCGCTTCTAAACGATTGTTATATATTATAAAACTTAGGACCTGCCTTCAAATAGAAAGGTAGGTTCAATTTGTACTTACATGACTACAAATGCACGCAAAACGATAATGTTTTCTTTGAGTGCATGATACGCTGAGGTGTTTCGTTAAAAAAATCTCAATAATACGATTTATTAACACAAATTAAATGCGATGCTTAACATTACTAGTAATAAAACGTTTCTGGAAGAAATCATTCAGGTGAAAATAAATTAACAAAGAGATTAAATTCTGAAGTGTGGAGGATAAAAGTGACGAATTCTCAGTAGCTATGCATTTCCGTTAGATTCCTTAAGGCTTCCATCGGTGACTGGTACGGCAGGCCAAAATATTTGACTGATATCAATAGATAGGTCTCATACGTCTTACTTGCATAAGTTTCCTCAGTCGTGGAAATGACATTTGCATAAACTTTTGATGCATACTTCACGCTGGGAAAATGGGCGTGTGCCTCAAAAGAGACAGCGAACTGCAGGTAAACATTTACCCACAAGCCTTTACTGTTACATTCTGAAACTCGCGCTTGGACGTTGGCTCTTAAAAAGATAATTCTTTTTTAATACAAGAAAAGCTCCGTCTCCCATTCCTAACTTTTATATTTTATACATTTGATTTTATCCAGTTCTCACCTAAGTGCCCTTGTGGATATTTGCAACCTCTAACCTTTTCCTGATGATTAGATTGCATCACTCCATGCATGTTCTACAATTCATCAAAATTGCCTCTTGATAATTAAATGAGTTAAAATGTACCCAAAGTGTTCATTAGGATAGCAGGAATTAATAAAAATATTTCTTTCCTAACATCACATAGACAGAATTTTTATCGTAGTAAATCATTCCCCTTAATCCAATTCTTCTTTCCATTAATACGAGTTTCAGGTGAAAGTTCTCCCCACGTACTTACGTCCTTTTCTTCTGCAACATCTTTAATCTATCATGTTCAAGTAAGGAGTGTTCGCACATTAACCGGTCCGCAGTTGCCACTTGAGTTCACAATCAGTTTGTGTCAAATCCTTGCTGTGATACTTCAGAAAGGGTAATGTTTGACTGGTAGATATCGAAGGTAACAATGCACCGTGCCTAGTCGGGCTTATTTAATAGCGTCTTATTTACTTCGTAATGTACAAAGAAAGTGCTTAAGACAGAGTTTTCCTTCTAGCTTCTCAATACTAATTTATAGCTCGGCATTAGTTCAAATTCTTATCAGCCATTCTAAATTGGGTATTTCCGAGTTATAAGCAACAGCCCAATGCCTCTGCGTGTAAGGCGAGAGAAAGGATGGATGGTTAATATCTGATTCGCGCAGATCTACTGGAAAACGTCATCAACACGTTTTTTTAATTTGAAATATTGTATCATATTATAACGTATGACTCTGGCATAATGATCATGGAATTGAACATTTGCGGAGAAATGTAGTGTTTGCGGATTAAACAAGTGTAATTTAACTCGCTGCTCATGTTTTTGCAAAGTACAGCGTGTCTACATATATGAGGGCATTAATATTTTCACAGCTCATTAGCGTACGAATGCGGAAATAATAAATACTTGCACTGGCATTTGGGCTATGTAGCCTCACTCGGCCATTAAAAGCCCGATGGAATGCGAGAGATCAACAAGCAGCCTCCCCGGAGTGAACCTTATGCCAATACGGAAAGAAGATTGACCGCCAGGTAGCGAGGTACCCGCATAGCCCGCATTCCACGCTGCAACAACAGAGAGATATCGTGTGTGCGAGTCCAGAGAACCCTGCACGAGGTCTTTGGTGTCTGTTTCTTGGAAGTAACCTAACAAATTTAAAATAAAATTCCATTGTTTAAATTTAGTGGGTACTATCATCGCCAAAGGTCTGTAAGTAAGTAGTCTCTAGCGCTCCTAGAATGGGTGAAAAGTAAAAACCTTCGTTATCTTGATGTTCCGTCCGCCCAAAGCGACGTTAAAAAATCTCATCGCAAGTGCCTGCCAGCAGCCATTGAATACCAAAATTACGAATATGTTCAACTGATCCCGAATCTCGGCCAGCCCATGTCTGCGAACAAATGTTTAGAAATGATAATACCATCCTAAGCAAATGTTATTTACTGAGCTGGTCGAAAATATATCTGCAAAGCGTCATAATTCAAACAAAAGTGTCTGATCCTTTTCGAGGGCACATTTGTCGATTCTAATTATAAAACAGCTGTCATATTTTGAGTTCTGAATTCTTAAAGCGTATTAGAGTAGAGTAATACAGTAGAGTAATTCAGAGCCCCAGAACGGTATCAAGCGGCCGGAATGAATGGGATGTCAAAACCCAACTCCATGTCATAGTATCCTCAATATTTCATCTCCGGAATTTGCGCATTTGCATTGAAGCTTCGACTGATCGATTTTGGAAGGTCACAGTACAGGATGGTTTTCGAATTTATTTTTCAATTTGAGAATTTCCAATTTAAAAAAAACTGTTGGGAGTAAATCAATCTAAATCGAAAACCGGGAATTTAAATGCAAAAAAATGAAATGATGCTGAAATTTATCGAAAAATATTTTCTAAATTTATTTTCTCATTCTTATGTCTGCAAGGTTGGCCTTTGAAAATATTTTTTAGACTTTTATCATGCTCCAAGTAGAAGTTTGTCAGAGACAACATGTTGCATAGAATTTCCGTAAGAGTCTATACTTCCTAATTGGAAAAACAGCCTTGAATCAATGAGGACGAATTTTTTTTGCTTCAAAGTTTCCAAAGTTTCTCTTTTCAATTCTGAATTATATTTTCAGCAAATAAAAATATAACTAATGCCTGTAGGAATATATTTAAAAACGACATGCTTCATATTAAAAAAATCATTCCGTTAGAAGCGTGTCAGAATCGTCAATAAGATGGCACATCATTTTGACTCCCATAGCAATTCTACTGCCAGCAAGGCATTCTCCAGTCTATAGCTACCCTTGAGACAAAGAAAGGGATGTCGAAAGGGGAATGGCGGAGAGAGGCAAACTTGAAATGACTTAGAGGCGCCGAGGTGCCTTGGGTGGAGCCGTTTCCCTCTCCCCCCCTCGCTCCGAAACATCTGCGACTAACTGTGTTGAGGTTTACCGGCAAAGCCCTGCTCATAATTGAATATTATAACTTTCAGGCAAGCACCATATGCTAAATTTGACGACTAATATTATTGGTCAAAAATGTTGTGGTACATGGTCACTATAGCGCAGCAATTTTTTAATTTGCCAAATGAAAATAAGGAAGAGCTAGAAAGGAAGTAGGAAAATTGACAGAGATATTAAATATATAGAGGGCATTTATTAAATTAAACAGATTCAGGCGTAACATTGTGGAAATCCCTCATGATGAAAGAAGACACTTAGGTTTTCCACATAGAATTTTATTTATTACAATCTAGGTTTCATTACAGCGTAAAATCTTCAGGTTAGACGAATATGAAGATGTTACACTGTAATGAAACCTAGGTCGTAATAAAAAAAACTCTACGCGGAAAAGTCGTGTCTTCTTGCATCATGATATAGGGCATGCTGAAAGAGTAAAGAATTAAATAAACCAATCTTGAGAATGAAAACTGTATATGATTAGCACTGAATTCGGGATAGGTGTCATCGAAATTTTACAGATTCCAAGCGTATCTCATCGTTTTAAAGAATTTGCAGAAAACATGGTGCTACATTAATTCCTTGTAGCGTCAAGGAATAAATCTGGTCATCTTAGCTTTACTTATAGAAATCATATCGAATTTACATAATCAGCGCTAACGGAGGCATTCGCAAGCGTTGCGGGCAGGGGGGAATCGAAATATGGGTCTGGTGTCATAAAAGTACTCGTGATAAGAAACCTCGTCACTCTGAGGAAAGCATCTTTTTATAAGTTTGAGTCTTCGCTTCCCACTCAAGAGCTGGTGACAAATGACGAGCGATTGCACACGAGACCCGTTTATCGCCTACGTTCCTTGACGCGTCCTTATGTACCTACCTGTGAGAAAGTGACGCCACCTTGCTCGGCCTGCAGAGAGAGGAGCAGCCAGCCGCACATGTCATCTCGGTGCACACTGACTCATCCCTTTTCCATGCGTAACGATGCTCGCCCCTCTCTTAGCCTGAGAGAGTTTCTGTCACTCTCGGGAAAGAATGAGCCTCGTCTGTCGAAGGCATCCCCGACAGAGGCTGCTCTCGTCTGGAAAGCAATAATGTGGATCTTTAATAGAAATGGAAAAAAGCGCAGGCAGTCGAGGTGCGTACGAGATGACGAAACCGTTGGCTGAGGTTGGGAAGGCTGTGAGAATTTCATGGGATTTTAAGGTGGGCAAAGATATGGCAAAAAGGTAGGTGAATAGAGAAAGTTTGAACAGAATAAAGAGGCAGCTGTTAAAAGATGAATTATACTATGGTACTCGGCTCAAAACTATGGACTAAAATGATGAAATTGGAAAATAAAGCTTCCTAAGGTCTACCGAATTTTGTTAAAATGACCGGTTTCGTCAAACAGTCGACATCATCGGGCGGTGTCCTGTTGATGACTGTTCGACGAAGTCGGTAGTTTTAATAAATTTTCGTGGAGTTAAGTTTTATTTTCAAATTTCAAGATGAATTACGATTATTATTACATTATGATGTCTCGGAAACTTTTCCATAAGGATTACAAGACTGTACTATAGAGCCTACTATAGTTAAAAAACCTAAACTCAGCACTAAAGCAACGAAGGCGCAAGTGCCCCGGCGTATGGAAATAAACAATGAAAAACCTTACGTATCTTAACTTTACTGAAAAAACTTGTCAGACCCATTACTACAGAGAGTCAAAGATTCATAAATATTTCAGTGTCAGAATTATTACAGAGAGTACAAGTGCAGCGGGAATAGAGAATCTCGTAGTAAAAAGAAACAATGACATGATAATTCTCTCTTATGAGATATCCCGATGACACTGCACACTAAAATAAAATACATATAAAAATTTGAAGATTATCTTAATTTATGGTTCAGAAGTCCGCGAAACAACTTAACGGATGAGAAAGAAACTAAAAGGAATGGGAATGGAAAATCGGCGAAGGTGATGTAGGCTAATGTCGCAGGTTAGGAAAACGAGCACTTGCGAGACAGAGTCAATATGGGAACTAAAGGAGTCGATAAAATTGAAACAAACAGGCTAAAAGAGCTGGACACGTTTGTTGAATGAATAAAGCAATTGGCCAAAAAGATTACTAAGCTGTATTTTACACTGAAGGAAGACCAAAATAATTGGTTTGACGGGGTCAGATTAGTGATGACAAAAAGGAATTTGAATGAAGTCGACTGAGGGAAACAAAAACAATGGGAAATAGGAAGAAAGGGGGAAAGCGTTTCAAATAATTAACCCGGAAAAATTCCAGCATTTTTGATTCAAACAAATAATCACCCATCCTTCACTCCCTTTTTGGAAGATGTTGATGTTGAAGATGTAAATGAGTGAGACCACAAACTATAATTAAAATCCTCGAGTTCAGTTCATTTCAACCAGATAGCATCTCTCCAGTAATTATTGCAATTGCTGCCAATTTTCTTTTTACTCGACGTTACTTTCGAAAGTTTTACGCATAACCAAGAGGACTTTTACTATCGAGTGCCCTTCTCCCACGAATGAGTGTGCGGAAATTGCATATTTTCATATTTCCCAGCCACCGTCCACCTGCATTCCAGCGATGGAAGCATTCACAGTGTGAAGCAGAAATAATTATCGTGGCGAATTACTCTCCGAATAAAAAGTAATGCTATGAACTCGACTAGGTTACCCTCCTGCCAACCCAAAGGTCAGAGCTTCGAGTAGCATCTCGAGAATATTGTATAAACTCAGCTTCAGTCCTTTAAAAACCTGAGGATGAGCCATGACTACGTTACTAGAATCCCAGGGCCAAACGATTTAGCTAAGGTTTCCAAAGAAAAGAATCATGGCTTCTAATAATTCAACAAGGAGTTTTTGAAGTAGACTCGAACCAATTTTCAACTTTCCATTTGTGACCATTCTAGGTTCCACGGGTCTCATTAAGTTTGAATGAGTTATACTTAAAAAAAACTACATTTTTCGATGACATTTTTTCCTTTGGTGTGCCAAAACACATCCATTTCAAATTTTTGCCATGAGATGATAAAGATTAGCTAAGATGGAATCTTTGCTTATCTTCGGGTAGGTCTATAAAATGTATGTCAGCACGACTGCCAAGTGATATTCATTTTCGGGGATTTCTATCCGAGATAAATAACTTTATAAGTATTAACTTCAGTTCTTCACATCTGCGTGTTGCCCTCATTAAGGGTGCGTGCCGGGAAACACCAAGGCTAGCCGATAAAGCACCAAGAAGATGATGTATCAATGAAATGATTTCAGAGGTTCTCGACGTGAAGTTGCTGGTGACCGGTCATTATAAAAAAAAAAAAAATTGCACTCTCAAACATCATTAAGTGTTTTAACGTACTTCTCCGTGAGGTGATATGGGAGGGGCAGAGTGAACCTTGAGGAAGTGACGTAGATGACGTGAGGAGGCGATAAGCACTCCAAATGTGTACACTGAGGGGTGTGGAGGGGATGAGCGGTGTTACGTGCCCATCCATACTCGTCGCCACTCTTTCCGTGTTAGGAGTGCGGCTTCCTCGCCGGAGCGTGATCGACACTTGCAGCTGCGAGCGCGCGTGTGGTGACAAGAGTGGCGGATCCCGCGGGATGAGTCCTGCGCGCTCTCCAGGATCGTTTGGCTGAGTGCGGTGGTTACGGAATCATTCTGCCGAAAATCGCAGAGGAAAATTTATTTCGCTACCGATTGCCGCCCGCGGAGACAGTATCGATAGCATTTTATGGACCACATATTTCTTGGTTAGAGATATTCCAATCTACTCATTTTCATATTAGGGTGATCATAAATTATATAAACAATACAAGAACCGAATATGGAGCATGAATGGACACGTAGGCACTTAGTATCCCTAGACTGAGGATTCCTATAAAGATTAAGCATCAGCTCAATCTTTAGAGGAAGCCTCAGTCTATATGCAATGCAATCCATCAGGCTTATATGCAGTAAGAAATAGTGTTTCGTCGGATGTTTTTGAATTGAATAAATTATATACGGTAAGGTTTCAAAGAAAGAAGTACAGGTCCTTGGAATGTCTTTCATTAATATATTTTCCATTGTAAATGCACAATAAACTTGATATTTACGAGTCAACACTTGGTGGTCCTTCATTTTAATACACAAATGACTTATATTTAGTGAAATTTTGAATTTAATAAAATAAAAAAGGTTCTGACCCAAACGAAATGTTTCAACCCATTTTCCGAACTATTCCTCGAAAACGACGAGCATAAATTAAAACCTGGATTAACAAAATACAAGGTCTAGAGCACTTGACTAAATTTAATTCATTCATATACGAATAGGCGTAATATTAGGCAATTCTCAAAACTCAGAAGAAGCGCGTGCTCAAAAGAACAAGGGTATTCACAAATATGAAATGAACTCCGAAATTCACAAGTAGCCACGCGGAATAAACTGAGATGAATATGATTAAATGTGTTCAACGTTTATTATATGTTTCAATACTCTGCCACGTATCCCGATATGTTATTTTTAACTGTAATTCGTGGTCGCGCTAAATCCAGCCAACGGCCCAATTTGGCGAATCTAAGATTGTCCATTCCACAAAATAGTATAAAACATAATTTATTAATTATAAGAGACGATATAGGACGTGAAGTTAATATGCATGCAGAAAATGTGATTAAACTAAGAATGATGATTAACATTCATTTGCTTGACAGTACTGAAATAAAATCGACTAACAACCAGCCGTTATTCTTGTGAGTTAGCAGCTTACCAGAGCCGGGTACACGACTCTGGTAAGCTGCTACTCGACTCGGGTCGACGGCTTTTCGTACACGACTCTATTGCCATGGCAATATTTAGCCCCAGGTAATGTTTTACGCTATAAAGCTCCGGGGAGCCTAATACACTCCTCACCTTCATGGCTTTACTTTGAATTTTATTTTTACCAATCAATTTTAACGCATGGAGATAAGTTACGAAGGGGAAAGGACTGTTTCAATGAAAAAAAAATTCCACAATGGAACATCAATGAAAGTAAGTGCTTTGTTGACGGTACATAATTATTTTAGACTTTTCCGAATGACGCCTATCAGTGCGTCTATACATGATAGCTTTTTTTGGGACACGAGAACTCAAAAAACGATAAAAACGGAATATAACCTGAAAACCTGTTGTTCATATCCAAATGGGAAAAACATTATGTAGAATGGTTGTCGCTGGCTATTCATTGTGAAGTGGGTCAATTGTCAAATTACGGTTTCAAAAAAACCTGCTTAACCGTGCAAAATATGTCAACGTTACCCTTCAGAAATATGTTATGCCAATTGCCTCCTCATTAACAGAAATATAGCGGAAAAACCAAGCCACAACTCCTCTTCAGATTATAAGGGCATTGACCCCATTGTAAGTACAATAGGCCGGAAAAAACAGCTAGATTTTCTAGAGGCAGAGGGATACATTTTAATGGATATAAGTAATATGTTTTATTATCAAACGTTACTTATCTTTGGTTATAAAGGAGAGCCGCATCGAGAAATTATAGTGATGATAACATTAGTTATTTTCTAATTTTTTCTTGATTGACTTATTCAATGTATTTGATATAATGATAATTAAGCAAAATAAGCCTCGATACAAACTAAAATTTACGTCAAACATATTTTATCAGCGTTTTTTTTCATTTATTTTCGGAATTTGAAGACGAAATTGAAATCATTTATGGTAGGCAAAGTTAATTGTGTGAAATGTGTCACGAGTAGAAGTTTTTGTTTTAGCATTTCTTTAATTGTATATTTTGGAAATCCTGCTGATATTTTTTCTTATTTTCATTATTGTATATGAAATCTTCTCGGGTTTTGCACCAGGTCAGGAATTTTGCTGCTTGCCTGCAACGTTTCAATGGCAAACTCTGCTATAGCTTTCGCCGGTTTGTTGATGAATTCCACTCCCTCATGAGAAATTGCCGAGAGCCGTCGAGAATCTGGCGGTGGAATTACTTTCCTCGTGGAATACCCGAGAAGATTCCATATACATCATACGCCGGGAAAATACTAAATCATTCATTTTTATTATTTCCTTGATGACCATAGAAAAACATTAATTTGGTTCCTTTTTTCATGTCAATTATATTTTTTTCGTTAGCATCAACTAGTAACTATATTTATGGCGAATCATCGCTTCTTTATAGTAGGTTAGCTTCAAGTTAATTAAAATTCATTTTCCGAATACCATTAAGAGCGCGAAGAGCTTTCCTAGGCTTCAGAGCCTTTTAAATTCTTGATTTGCACTCTCCAAGGAAAGAATGAAGGTACTGAAAGTAGTTATTACTTAGTTATAATTCAGTCATAGTTCTGCAATCATGCAGATATACTGGCATATTCAGTGAGAGAATAAATACTGCGGAATAATCTTAATATAACAATTTATTTGCTCTAAAAACCCTTCTTCCTCACTAGCACAACGTTTTGGGTCTTTGTCGTTTTTTTAAATTGTAATTTCTCTATATATTTTAGCAAATGATATCAGAAGAATTTCAAGAATACGGTTGAGAGATTTATCGCGAAAAAGAAAATGTACTTAATATAAAATACACCGTCCGTACAATAAGTATCGTGACTGGTTCGCTGTAGCATCAACGGTGTGGTGGATGGGGGTCCGATCGGTCGGCGCGGTAGAGGGGTCCCCCACCACTCAGGCGCACTTTAGTTCAGTTGCCTCCGGGCATACGTTGAGATAGGAGGTGGATTTTTGTGACGAGTGATTGATTGTGGTGTCGTCGCGCCAGCATGGAGCGCACCGTCGAGCAAAGCTACGCTGTGAATTTTTGCCTTAAAATCAGGAAATTTGCGTCGGGGACCCTTGAACTCATTTAACAGGCTTATGGGAATGATGCCTTAAGCCGTGCAAGAGCTTTTGAGTGGCATCAAATGTTTAAGGAAGGCCTGGCCTAAAGAGCTCGTCGCACCGTGTCGGACGCCCGACGACCGCTCGAACCGTCACTCAGGTGGCCAAAGTGAACAAATTTTTGGACCCCGACAGGCGTCTAACCTTCGCCCTTATCAGTGAGGAGACCTGCCTTTCAGTCGGAACCGTCCACACCATTGTAACAGAGGATCTTGCGACGAGTAAAGTGTGCGCGAAGCTGGTGCCGAAAGTCTTGAGCTAGGGACAAAAACTGTCGCGGGTGGAAATTTCGCGAAAAATTTCGACTGCGTCCAGGAAGATGAAGATTTTCTCGACAGTGTTATTATTTCAAAGGATGACTCAAAAGGAGCTCAGAGGATATCGGTTCGACTCCATCGAGGCGGTTCAAGGTGGAGACGACAAAGGCTCTCAACAGTATTCTGGAAACCGACTTCCAGCGGGTTTTTGACGAGTAGCAGACTAAGTGTATCGATCCAGGAGGACTGTATTTTGAAGATTATTAAGCAATTGTAATGATAACTGCAATAAATTTTGATTTTTGGAACCAGTCCCAATACCTATTGTGCAGACCCTGTCAATTTAGCACATGCAATTTCCAATAGATAGGACATATTCTCCATCTTGTAACAGCAGAAACGGATCAACAAACGGATTACAGGTGATATTACCACCTTGCAGCCCATAACTCCTTCAATTTTTAAATTTATTTTATACAAGCACTGATCAGATAGTGAAAGAAAGATACGCGGTGGCGCTTGTGATTGTACAGCTTGAAATGAATAATTTCCTTAAGGGAAATACACGTTTGCAGAGATTAGGTTACGTATGCAGGAAAGACTTAAAGGTTTGAGCATTACGTAAGGTAATGACATTCCTTATATGGAATTGAGTCGAACCTTTGGTGCGTGAAACGCTGAACGGCCTTGCTTACCGTATAGCCCCTTAGACTTTGTTTCTAATCCATCGAATTGGTGAATAAAGTATGAGATATTATGATCCTCTATCACGCCACTTCTATGTTTCGTGTCCCAAGACAGGTTTTAATTGACTTGCGGATGTTTTTCTCAATTAAGTTTTTTTTGACGATATATGCAAACTATAATTTCGGAAGAAGAACGCCAGAAATAAGAAAAGTAAAACTCCTGTTGTTCCGTAAAACTCTACCCATGTTCAATGCCACGCAAATTATACAATCGTAATTAGGAAAAATGAATTGATAATCAAACTGTAATGTCATGCGGGTGATTTCGGTGCGTTCCCGGGGACTAACCCGAGGTGTTAAGTTTGATATCAGCCTCGGGAACAAAGGTATTGCATTGATGTTCTAATCTTTATTGTATAGAGTCTTTCACTCTATTTTGATTTCGTTTGTGATATGATTTTAACAAAATAAAAAGACCAATATCTCTCAGTTCCTCAATCTGTCCCCTGGCTGGCGAAAAATCTGACCAGTTGCCCTTTTTAATGAAAATGGGGTGGTACTCATTACGTCATTCCTCTCATTGTGATGTCACTGAGATTACGTGGATCTCGCCATGCCGTGACCTCACCAAAAAGATGACCGTTTCGCGCTTCCCTCCATTACCATGGCTTCTCATAACGTGATAACCATCCCGTATTTGGCTGAATATTTCAGGTGTTTCCAGTGTCTTTTTATTAAAAAACTATTGAGTTTAGAAATTCTCCCAAGTAATATTGTACATCTATTCATCAGGTTCTGAAGCAATGTTTTTGTCTCGGAGAGTGACTCCTAACGTTACTATGACACCTCATCTGGCCGATATTTGATATGATATCGAAAAAAATAAAATAAAAACTCTTATAGTTATAAATATTCAGGTATCAACAGTCAAAAGGTGCATTAGCTACTGTTTCCATTTACTTCCATTTCTGCTAATTTATTTTCAATTTTTCTGATGGAATTTGAAACATTGATCATTTTATCTTAACAATAACTAAAAATAGCAACTTTATTACCTGAGAAAATTCTTTCAAATAGTTGAAATGGCTAGAATATTGTGCCACAACACCAAATGCGGAAATCTGCTGGCACGATTTGGCGAAACACTGATGGATATAATATTATTATTTTTTTACTATGGAAGGGGTGTATTTCCCAAACTAATCCTAATAATTGCTCTGTCATGATTAATTCGATGCAGGCCACCCTTGAAAAAATTTTAATAAATTTATTTTTCTTACTGTATACATCAAATCGAATTCAATGGGTTCGGGTCTAATATTTAATGCACGACATAGGTTATGCTCGTACAACTTAAAAAAAATACATTATTATAATATTTTCAATTCTTCCGATTAAATTTCAGAGCAAAATTGTAATTCTTGCCCGTTTCGATGGTGAATAATTTGGTGCGTCCGTGCGAGATAAACATTCGCCTACTTTCGGACATTGTTTGTCCTCCCGATCCGAGGTTTTCGGGGGAAATAAGATTCACTTTCTCCCAAGGCCCTCCCGCACTTCTACCCATACCCACCCTCCCTTCCGCCCCCCTCTCTTTCTCACTTCTCCCCCACCCAATGCTCTCCCCCTCCCCTCTCGCCCCCATCCGGCCAACCACCTGCTGCTCTCGTCATTGCATACACACTACGGTCTTTCTCTCTCTCTGCGAATATTAAAAAAATATAAAATAAAATCCGAATGAAAAACGAGCCCCGCTCTTCGCCTTCGTCTTCCAGCAGTCTTCGCCGAGCACGGGACGGACAGTCGCTGACGCGGTGGCCATCGCGTGAGAAGCGAGATGAACTCGTCACAGATGTCCGTGACGGGCAGCCGGGCGGAGTTCATCACGGAGGATTACCCCAACATCAAGTACGGCAGGGGCGGAGGGTGCTTCGTGAGCCACGCCAAGGCGGCCCTATTCCTCTTGCTGGCGGCCGCCGCCGTCATCGTCACCGGGCTCCTCGTATACTACTACGCTCCCTGCCCCAGGGCAGGAGAATTCGTCTCGTCGCTGTCCCTTGAGGACCAGGTGAGTAGGTAACCATTCCTTCTCTTGACTGACCCCAGTTCCTCTCTCGGGAACCGGGGTCAAGCGTAATGTCTCCGACACGCAAGCCCCAACCCTGTTAACAGGAAGAGTGACCATCATCTCGGCGACCCCGAGGGTAGCAGGTTCGATTCCTACCTCGGGCAATGATGTTGTACGGTTACAAAGTTGTTTGTCGTTGGAACGTTCATTTAACGGGGCAGCTGTCACGGTTATCTCAGGTCCCGAAATCTAATGCTATGGATACGTACGCCTCGCGGTTTCTGTCCGTGCGATAGTTACGATAGTTTAGTTTAAGATACACTACACGATCGTAACCTGAATGCTGAATGACAGTTGCAGGCTAATAGTCAGTCCCGGTGATGAAGGCTTAAAGTTTTGATTTGGTTTGTTTGGTGAAGATGGAACTCTTCGCGAGCTTCACCTTAAGGCGTGAGAACTTCTTAGATAAGGGTATATGGTCAGTTCCCTATGCCACCCAAGAATTTCGCGATAATAACACAACTTGGTTTTAGCTGAGAGTTTCCGGAGGCCTCGCCCGGATTTGAGCCTGGGGCCCTTCACTCATTCGCCGACAGCTCTATACACTAGGGTCCATTGCACCGCTAAAATATTGAATAAAATCAGAACCAAAATAAATCTACAACAATTGATGATAGCAGTATCTGGGTAATCCACAATCACTTCCATATTTACCCACTGAGATTTTTCTATCAAATAATAATATAATAAACCCTGAAGATGACATTAAGTGTTTGAAACCCGGGTCGTGAATAAATCTCTATTCAAGTGAAATTTGCATAGTTTGTTTCCTTTCCATAATAATATAATGTCTATGTAATTAATTTTGGAGACTAGTAAAAATATGAGGGGGGGGGGGTAAGAAAATAGATGCGCTCTCCCATTAGGATTTTTTGCCTGCAAGCTATAAGTAAGGGGAGAGTATTTTTTTGGGTGTGTAATTAATGGAATTTGCTGAGAATGTACCATAATCCTGTCACTGACGGAAAATCGGTTTCGCACTTAATATCTTTAGACTTTGGTGAGATTTAATGATTTCAGAAGACAAGGCCACTCAAACCACCGCCGTCATCAAATACTATATACTTGTTTTCGTAGTCGAAGTGCTTTTAAGTTATATTCACTTCCATGCAAGTCAAAGCACATTGTAAACAAATGGGGCCTAGTACAAAATTAAGAAGCCGAGTCGTGCGAAGCGGTCCGAAAAAAGCTGTTACAGCATTGGAGGTTTTAATTTGCTGAGCTTTACGAAAGAGCCCCCCAAGCGCTACTATCAAGAAATCTAAATCCAGAAAACATAGAGGTGCCGCATACCCAGAGGGCGCCGATTTCCTGGAGAAACTTGCTGTAATATGACACACAAGGAAGTCTGCCACATAACAATAGAAAGTGAATCTTAATTCTCCCAAGAATTTCAAATTCCCCCGAGCTTGAAACATTATGCAGTTGATCATCATCATGCTTCTGTAATTGCTTCGATTTCATGTTGCGTACTAATCCTCTAGTGGATCACTTTCTGTGTGAGCTTTCATTGCACTTCGATTTTTGAGGCGAAGAACTCTCTCCAACTCGAAGTCGTACCTCAATTCGAAATGCAGAGAGTCTGGGTGGCGCAGCACCTTAAGTCCCACATAAGTTACAACGCCGAAAATTGAATATTTAACTTTCTACTGTGGATATACTCGCACGCAGTAGGGTCTCTCGAATATTCCTGCTCTATTATGAGGGCAAACTTTACGTATAATAAGTGGAATGAAGGAGATAAAAATGAGTCTTCAAAATAATGATCATTTAAGCGACAACGTTAGCTCTAACTGCCAATATATTCATTAGTGTTCATCCCACGATGCAAATATAGGTCCCTTGAATGTAATCGAAAGAACGTGAAATGTGCTATCGTGTAACACGATTCCAGTAATCATTACAACTTCAATTTTTTCGTATTTTCAGGTGACTGGTCGGCTTGCTTTTATTACCCTCTTCAGTATTCCTTTACAGCTGGGTGGTATTCGGTTTCGGTCACTGACGAAGTGCGTTGAGTGTCGTCAGTTATGAGAATGATGATCTAGATTCTTTTTACATTATTTGGTGGGCATTTCTTACCCGAGTGTATGAAGGTTAAGGTTATATTTGGATGTTTATATTACAGCTAGTGGTTAGTCGTTGATGGGCACTGGATACTGGATTGTGCGCATTTGTTCAGCTATATGAGGAGAAAATATGGAAGGAGTTTGTTAGTGCTGGTGAATTTGGACGAAGTAAAGTAAATAAATGGATAATATTCTGCACATATATGAGTCATGGGTTGATAAATGGTTACTTAATTTTTCACAAGGGAAACTTATTACATGACTGAATAACTTTTATCTGTGGATTATAGTTTTCGTCAACTAAGAGTTCATTGAGTATTGACGAGGGGTTAGGGAAATGAATTTAGCTTTGAGTAAATACTGCGGGCTTACAGCAAGAGACGAATGAGAAAGGGTGAACTACCCATTTCGTCGAGTTGTTATCAATTTAGGGCCTGTAATCGGGTGATAGGAGAGTTTAAGAAAGAATACTAAGTATGAATAAAGTGCAGTAGAACGGATGATGGTAGATTATAGGAGTTTTTTTTTAAGTTCAGTGAAATGAAATTTTCCTACATAGTAAGGGAGAAAGAACCCTTGTCCTTGCAGTTTTGAATTTAATAGTTAAAATACTGAAATGGCGCGTGAACTTTGGTAGAAGAAATAATCGCATCGAGTTTCCCATGAATCCGCTCATGGTTTCTATTGAATTACTCTTCTTCCCCTCCCCCACCAATATAAGAATTCTTTTATTGTTCATCAGGATGCTTTGTCCGATGGCAGCCAAGGGGTCGCGGAGGGTGCAGGGCGTCGCCTGCCGACTGAGGTCAGACCCTCCAGCTACAACCTGTGCATCTGCACGCTCTTCGACAGCAACTTCACTTTCGACGGACGGGTGTATATCGACGTTACGGTGGTCGACGGCACGAAGAACCTCCGCTCCGTGACTCTGCATACCGGCAAGGACCTCAAAATCATCCAAAAGGATGTGGTAGTATTCAAGTACGTGAAAGTGGCTTCTTGCAACGGCAACGCTTTGCCGCTCTTTTTTTCCGGTCACCAATTTCTCTTAAATCCAGACGATGATGATCTGACATCTTAGAACGCGGTTGCCATAACTGCCATCTACCTGAAGATAACGGCCTTCGTTTCCCAGTGGTGAAAAAGTACCCTGTTCGATCGTTCAATTTTCTGACGAGGAAGATGTTTTTTTATTTCATTGGCTTTGGTTTTGGCATCTTCTAAAATTGCGGGTCTTGTAAATGACCATCAGTAATGAATGTTCACAGAAAATCTGATAGAAAAAAATTATTACATATTATGGAAGAGACACATCAAGTAAAATGGCCAAGCCTGGTCAATAAACACCCTGATCACGGGAGAGCATTAATAATTTTAACGGTCTTCGAATCACTGAACAAATATATATATATATATATATATATATATATATATATATATATATATATATATATATATAATGTAAAAAAACCAAAGCATTAAGAGTCTGAACTAAGTATCTGGAAATAATTCTTCTTTATAATTTTAGTTTTCTTTTAATTTCCAAAGAGCCAATGAAATTATTACCTCGTTTTCCGTTAATTTATTTCTAAGGAGTTAGTTATTTTTAAGTTGTCTTTTCCTTTTCAGAAAGTCGTCTGCTAACCAGACAGACAACTACAGCTGTGAACCTGGACCCTCCAACTCCAATGAGACCAAGGAAAATGTTGTGCCAATACAATACCAATCATTTGAAAATTCAAGCGATTTCTACATCATACATTTTCGCGGTGACGGCTTAGAAGCCGGGGGAAATTACACGCTGAGTATTCCTTTCGAAGGAAAACTAAAAGACAATCTCTACGGTTTCTACCGAAGTAGCTTCAAAGATTCTGTGTCGGGTGAAAAAAGGTGAGTTAATCTGATAATTTATTAGATAAAAATCTCTCCCTAATTACCCGAGTAGGTTGATCGTAGGAGCATAAAAATTAACCTTATTTTATGAAAACTGCCGAGTTAAAAAAACTATTATGTTACAGCATTTCTCGTTCATCAATGAAATTTTGCTACCTAGGTGAGGGCATTAAAAGGCCAAAGAACAGGAAATCCATCTTCTCAAGGAAATGCGGGAACTTTCTTATGCATGCCACACAAATTTCTCCGCTCAAGCTGAATTTCAATTAAAGGCGTCTTGTCTTGAAGTCAATTAGGGTGGTTCATGTATATCAACATGAGCTTCCAATATCCAATTCGATCCAAGATTTTTCTAATCGCTCAAAATAATCTACATTAAGTTCAGCACTCCGTATTCACGTCATTATGATCCCAACTGGTATTATTACTCGTAACATGCACGCGAAGTCCCGCTGAAAGATACTCGTTTGGTACGAATTTTAGGAATTATTAAATTATTTTTGTGTGCACTCCGTATGCCTATGGCGATTTGTGTCACGCTAAAATTTTTCCTATTTTAGGTGCCATATACGGAAATTCTTCCAGCTGATTTGAATTTTTTACGAGGAACTTGTGTGATAGATCATTGGCTTACGTTTTTACCAATATTTTTTTCTGAATCATCACTGACACCCGTCATTTGGTTGCTATTTTAGGACTATCTGAAAGATTTCCTCGCTGCTTAAGAGGTTTGACTCCACAATTCGAATCTGACTCGCTCCTTATGAAATAACATTGCATAAGCTATTTTCCCACCCCGCGTGTTACTTTCAGGAATATAGAAGCTGATTCCTTCACGACCATTTACAAATTCCCATCCTATCTATAAGCATTTTTCTTTTTCAAGGTCAATGTTTTGGACTGGATTTGACGAAAACTCAAGACATTATTTCCGAAGCTTCTGCACATGAAAAGACCCTGCGAAGCCAATAAATATTAAACTGACTCGGAGAATAAACTTAAGGTGTTCCTTGGAGACATGACGTTTCTCTTACTAATTGCAAATGCATTCTTCGTGGCGGCATTACTCATGAACCGAGTGTTGACATTCTTTTGCTATTTTCATCATTTTTTATTTTTGGCACTTTAATGGTTATGTTTCGCGACCTTTTTGCGTCCCTTCCTTTCCCAGTGGCCCCCTTAAATCTGGTATTTTCACCCTCCTCTACTATGCAGCTCAAGACAACATTTCGAGCTTCTGATTGGACTCGATTGTGAGAAGACTATAGGATTTTGCCACACAAACAAAAGCAGGGAAATGTATTCAGTATAAACACGATCCGTTTAGGTATATCTGCCCCAATATGTAGTAATTAAAAATATGTACGCGTGAGTGTGTGCATATGCATATATATATATATATATATATATATATATATATATATATATATATATATATATATATATATATATATATATATATATTTACTGTGTGTGTATGTGTGAGTAATCGCCTTTCATATAGTGTCCAAATCCTGCACATTTATTGTGAAGGGAACGGTTCCCTCGGAATTTCTGTTATCGTGCTCTGGAGCCAGAACTAATAAAACATACCATGATTTAAAACGAGACCTCTTTCCCTGTAGATATGAATTTTACAAACAACAGATACATTTATCATAATTTGAGATAATTCCATTTATCTATGTTAAGGTTTTTGTGCACCCCCTCCCCCCAAATTCTTTGGACCCCAACCCAAAAATCTTTGAAAACAACTGTTTCAGATTCTTGCGGACTACCTTCTGCTCATTTCGATGGCTAACTCAGAACGTCAATCTAGCGTTGGTAAAAATTATTCTGACGTAATCATTTTTGCACCCCAGGAGAGACAATTGAAATTCCATCCACTTTGTCAGCATGATAATGAACTGTAAGGCAGTGCGACCGAAATGAAATCACTCGTTTAGTGTCCACTCACTGCATGGGCTACCAGTTACCTCTCTATATTTTCTGTCACATCTGATACGAAAATCAAAAGTTTTGTGATACTCGTGGTGTGGTTACGAATCAAGAATCGAGGTGAGGCGTGCGTAGGGGAAGAATTGAGGGAAATAATCTTGAGACCTCCTGTGATGCGAAAGGCAGGCAGCTGAGCAGCTGGCAGCTTCCTAGTGCGCCGAATGGCAGCACTTCCATGGCGTTTGGCGAGAGGGAGATATTGATCAACGGCAGTGAAATTTTGCGTACAAGCTAGCGATAACTCGGAACAAGTAAAATAGGGACCAGATTAAACATTTTAAACTTTTCCTCTTTTCTAATCCTATTAAATATGAATTACCGGCAAATATGTACGTGAAAACGAGGTTTAACTTAGTTTAAGGTAACGAAAGAGTCAAATTTACGCTCTAGGCCTCACATTGTCTGCACCTCCAGCTTTTTTTTACCTTCCAGAAATGTTAAATTGATTTCAAGATGGAAAGGAGCAAAAGTGGTAAGATTCCGCTGGAATACTAACCCATTCAGAAAGTACCAAATTATACGTTGACAGTGGAAGTCGCGGAGGGGATTGAGAAATTAAATGCTCCTAATTCGTAGTTGAAGCCTACAGTCACACTCCAGTTGGTCCAACGACCCAGCCGAGCATGAAAGCCTCTCGCTTCCCGACCCACTGACGCGGTGGCTCACCTCACGAACTCGGCTACGTGCGCGAACGTGCGTATTTGAAGTAGCATTTAGCGTTTGCCTTCCGTTCCCTATCTCTCCCTCTCTCCCTCTCCTTCCCTCTCGCCCTCCCCCGGTTAATTCCTCCTGTACCTAGAGCAAACGATGTTTTCGCGAATGTGTTCATGTACCTGGCTGTGCCAAAACAACGTCTCTACCACCTAACCTCTCCTTTTTAGCCTCGAGACGAAAGAAAGAATAATAAATACGAGCAGAGTTCCATTTTCTACCAACTAAGCTCAACACCCTAATCTTTCATGAAAACATGTTACGTACAGTTTTTTCGGACATTAATTATCAATTTGACCTCCTCACCGGGGAATGTCTGTAAAGAGGTGAAACGCGAGGAGTGACATTTCCAAAAACATGTATGTTAAAGATCGAATGCTGCAAGATTGTCACTTTTCCATCAAAATGCATATTAAAAACGAAACGCGGCGCGGCTGAGGTTTTCCTAAGGATTCTCTTAAATTTGTAAATCCCGTTATTCGCCCCATGCATTTGACGTGGGGAGCATATATCGTATTAGTCAACGCCACAAAATAAACTTCAATTTTTATATCTTGATTCTTGGATGTAGCTTTAAGGGTCACCGCGAGATGCCTTTGCATTCGACACAAGCCTAGGGAATTGAGATCTTGGGATAGTTCTGTAAATTACTAATATCGGTCATCAAGGAAAATCACCATTATACAACTTCCACCAGCAAAAAATTGATCCAATTGTATGACCACGAACGAAGTTATTTATTACTGCAAAGGATGGCTAAGATATTTCGAATAAAAATATATCAAGACTGGCCATGAATATTTGCATTTACTGCATCGGTGCTAATTCAGACGTGAAAAATAATTGCATAGCCATACGCGTCGCGTACCAGACGCCGCCGCAGAAACAAGTTTGTGCCAAATTCGAAGAGGAGCTCACTTTTCAAGTGAAGCACATGGGGTACCAGCCCCCTTCCGTCGCCATTATCCCCCTACTTCCCTCGGTCGACGTCTATGGCCACATACTGAGGGACCCATTTTTTGTACAACTTCCTGTCTTAATGGCATTTTTTTCAACAGGGCCTTGTATTCTTTAGTTTCCTTCCCTTAGAATCGTCCTGCATTCTCCTCTTTAATCATATCATTGCTCCTTTACTACTCATCAATTAGTTTTCGAAGCCATTTTCCCTCGACGGACGCCACCGATTTTTCTTTTATTCCCCCTATTATCCCAAATAGGAAATAGGTGACCGAAATTTTCTATTTACTAATGGACTTCGCAAGTGTACCTTATCCGCACGAGTCATCAACAGGTGACAGAAGAATTAACTCAGTGATTTAAACTGCTTCAAACATACCTGTGGAAACATGATTCAGACAATACACATCGCATCGTTGTCGTTTCGACAAGGACAACTGCATGATATTTCCTAAGCATCCTATTACATGCAGGAATTTGCCAAAGCATTGGAAAAAATTAAGTATATATTTTGGATATTGTGCATAGTTTTGTCAAAATATTTTAATTTTTTAGGGAAGAACTAACTTTGGTCTATTTTTGACATTTTTAATAGTCACTCATATTTTTCTCAATACCTTTCACATAACATTTTACCTTCCTTATTTGTCACAACTCGTGTAGAGAAATTCTTTGAATTCGCAATTTTGACGAAAGTATTTCATTCCAGTTTCACTGGATGGCCACCAATTCACTAAATTCAATGATTTGTACCAACAGATGAATTGATAGACCGATACACACAATTCAGCTTTAAAACTGTTACCTGATTTCATTTATGTCAAATCAATGCTGCAAAAGGTTTTACACGGCATCACTCTTTACAGTGTGTTACATATGCCTCCTCTTAAACATGAAATATGTTCAATAACCACAATGGCTCGCATTTATGTTTAGCTCTTTCATTCCTTAAACGTATTCACGACTACAATCTCATTAACGTTGAATTCATTAGCAGATAGTTCAAAAATTTGTCAGGCCATAGCTAATAAAAAGAAACTGAGGTCATATTTCCCTGAAAACGTACGAACCATATATAATATAATTATTACAGACTGATAATAATACTTCACTTGAGTAATTCTAATTAATTATACATTTAATGTTAAGTTTACATTACATAATAATATTTATTGTTAATATGTAATGTTTTTGTTGAATTTTTATTTTGTTTATTTCTTCATCTTACTTCGAAACTATAAATGAAATTTGATGTACTCGTGTACTTTGTCTCAAGGACCTTATATCGTAGATATATGATAATAAACGATCATGGCTATTATTTTCGATGATATTTTAATTTCAAAATAATATCACGAAATTGTTTTGCTAATTTTTTCAAATTTAAACATGAAAATAAAGCATAGACGGCATCCTGTGGGGGAATCCAATTGATGATGAATCGTACTATTTACCATTTGTAGTTAATGCACATAACTATTAAAGGTAATCTCATTTGATTTATTAAATATTATCGCTTTTATTGATTTTAAAGTTGTAGGGATTAAGGAGTCGTGTTTTTGGTATAAATGTTCCTCTTTCTCGCTACAATATGAAAAATGAATTATTCTCAGCGTCTCTTGATTTCGAGGCCATCTCTAGTACGTAGAGTTTCTCGCTTCCCCGCCCGCTCTTGGTCGACTAATTAGCTCATAGGCGCCCGCACGATGTAATTCCGTGCCGTATGTTTCCCATGAACTACGCACAATATCCGACATTGTCTGAGTCACCAGTGACACATCGCTCGGTTTCCTCACCCTGTTTGGAGTTAATTAAATTTTTTAGTAGGAGCGAATGCGGGGTATATGAGAGCGACAGCGGAAGGAATAGTTGATTCATACTTTACATGTGCGTTCATTTATAAATCGCTCCCTAGATAAACACGGTTGTGCTCATACTACGTAATCACTAAAAGCGCTACCTAGGTAGTAACAGCAATACGTATGGAATTTTCAGGTAGGTTGAGCGGCTAGGAGCATTTCCGGCGAGCATATTTTTAATAGCAGTTTTATAACTCCCAGAGACATTGACGTGTTTGCTGGCGCAACGGTTAGAGATTCTTCTGCCCGTGTTAAAAATAATTGCCAGTAATTCATCGAGTTAATGAATAAATCACGAGGCACTAAAATAGGGTACAACAAGGTGAACACTGAATGCAATATATATTTCTCTTTAATAATTTTGCAGGTAGGAACATGGTTTCTTTTATCGAATGTGGGCTCCTTTAATTAGTACAGTGAATATAACATTTTCTCCCGCGTGAGTGAGCTTGTTATTTAGGATGCGAAACGCTCGGAAAGTCGTAGCTACATTTCATGGAGATTTACCTGCTCGTAAAACTCGACAATATGTTGTATGTTGGGGGTAGGCAAACAAGGACTATTCCTTCAAAGATTAGGGGAAGTTTTCTAGCGGAATTAGTCATCCCGTTAGACGTGGTGTCCTATGTCAATGAAATAAAAGTTTTGAATGAATTATGATGAAACTTGTAATTCGCGTTCGGGTATTCCACCAAAATGTTGGAGGCGTTACAAGGATGTTCAGTTGAAATGCTCTTAACATTGGTCCCTGTTACTCAACCACTGCAATACACCATTCATTCATCCATTCCTCTGAATCGTTTGCCTCCTCGCCCTTTCCTTTCAGGTGGGTGGCCGTGACGCAATTTGAGGCGACGTACGCCCGGGATGCCTTCCCGTGTTTCGACGAGCCCGGACTAAAGGCCACCTTCTCCGTCAGCCTCGCCCGGCCGCCTTCAGGGTTCTCGCTGTCCAACATGAGAATACAGAGCACACAACCCACGTGAGTCACGTTAAAATTAAAAGTAATCTAGCAGTGAAAGACGGGTTTTTGGTGGGTAATACTCTTACTGGAACTGGGAGGAGTTAGTTACTCAAGTCTCACCTAACACGATACCTAATACTGGTCCTTAGCTGACAATACTAGTCACAGGTGTGGAAGCCCAAAGACAGTACTTTGAAGAATTTTAAGTGTTTGCGCAAATCTGTTCAATAAATTACTTTAAAAAAAATTAAAGCATTGCTTTTTGAACGCACCCGGTATATGTATGAGGAGTGAAATCATTTAGATTCATTATACTTCCTGTTTTACTTTATCAGTTTAAATGGACTACAGCTAAAATTGTGAAAAAATAATTTCGTTTATTGTTGAACCGGGTTTTACATAAAATATTTCCATTTATGAAAAAATAACGCAGCTTCTCTATTTATCATAAAAATATTATTCTGATGTATCTTATCCCCAGCGACTCTTAACCCTCCCACCATTACTCCAAATTTTCAGAGTTTCACTCTTTGTTACACCGCTTCAATTGCTTTATCTAAGGCTGCACTTACCAAAGCGTCTCAAAGTATGGCCTCCCCGTAATAGCTGGAAGGAATAATTCACCCTTAAAAATGTTGTCCTGATGGAGGGAACATGCAGTTCTCAACTCCGTCATTCATCGATCCCATACACGAGCTCTAGAAGTGGTTCATGTTACCTCTGATTAAACGAAGTCGTTCAAACATGGAATAATCGCGCCTAACTCGCTTTGAAGTGTGTTTTACAAATCGCTGACTATTGGTAAACTAAAATTGAACTCTCAGGATGGGTAACCTGTGAAAAGAACCGGTGTTTTTACACTTTCTTACATACATTTCCGATTTTAATTCCTTTTATATTTTTCTTACGGGCAGAAAATATAACATCCTAATGCCCGAAATTTTTTTTAATAATGACAATCCATGTTCCAGAAAGTATTTTCTTGACCATTGCTTCTACCATGATCTTATCTAAACTTTGTTATATCAAAGGAAAAACTTTTTACTTTGTACGTTAAAATAGTACGATAGTGTTGAACAGCACTAAAAACTCCATTTAACACGCATTTCGATAAGCTAAGGCTGTTTTGCGACTTTAATGAATGTTCAAATTTTCTCCTTCACAAAAATGTACAAAAATAATAGCTTTTTACAAAAAATATAAATATTTGCAAACCTTTATAACATAATCAAATCATATCATAAAACATTACTGTTATTCACATCGCTACTGTTGCTATGCTGAATTTCTCGCAGTGGAAGAATACAAAAATGTATAGGTGGATAATAAAAGTTATCAGCATTTTTTCGTCTTATTCTCGTAATTTCATTTGATACCAAATTACGACATCATTATACAGTGCGCGGTAAAATGTTTTTAACTGTAAAACTTTTCACTGTTTCAGGACTGCGGGACCGAAAGGCTGGATTTGGGATCATTACGAGCCATCCCCTCCCATGTCAACCTACTTGCTAGCCTTCCTCGTCGCGCCGGACAGCACATCGATGCAGCAACACAGGACAGACTCAAAAAGCTCCGTCGCGTAAGTATGAACTGCCCGTCATTCATCCGTCGAGTGGCCATAATTCAATTCATCACGTCTCAGCGTTACAAATTAGGCTTAAATTTGAAATAGTTGTTTAAGATTTCAATGGACTGTAAAATGAAAACTAGTCGGATCTCTGCCAAAATGCGAAATGTGAAAAATTGGCTTCGTAGAAAAGCTTAATGTAGCAATTCGATGGAGAAACTATCAGCTCATACTGAACGCTTCGTTAATATCTTCAAAGCTAAATTTTATTTTTAAACTTCGCCTTTCTCTTACTTACTTCAGGAAGTTGAAGCCTGTTATTATTTTTTCTCGAGCAAGTTGAAGCTTCGGGATATAGTAATTTCTCCAAAAGTATGCTGCAATCTAATATGCTCAAAATTCCTAAAAAAAATCATGAGGCACATCAGTTCTCCTTCATGTTCGACAGGTGTGAAGACTCGTCATAGATAAGTAAATTTGTGTTTTGAGTTTTAAAATTTCAAACCCCTGGCCTTATTCTTATTTTATCTTTTATTTTTATTATTGAAGTTGTTGTTTTTCATCTCCAAACTACGAGAAGGCAATCACTCTCCTAATCCACGTTAATTATTACCGTCAACATTTTCTCCTCGCTTGCCAGCTTTATAAATTTCTCGAAAGCGCTGGCACTTAACTTGAAAGCTTACGTGGAGGCAGCTAATTTTAAGCATTTGCACCCACAACATCTGTATGCAAAGGCATGGGTGTATTGTTTCACCCTCTTAGTTTGCCGAGGGATATGATTAACGATTGCGCGCATCAGAGGAGAAGAGCATTCATCCATCAAAGTGTCTGGGGTTACATAATCACCAGGATGCGGCCAGGAAATTATGCTAGAATCATGTAAACTTGTTGGTAATAAATATAGATGAGCCGCTTGAAATCAAACCAAATCCCGACAACCAAAGCCAATTATGGAGAACTGAAAAAATTTCATTTTCGGTTGTTTTTCATAAATATTCTTCCGGAAACGTCATGAATAACGTTTTTGATAACCGAAGGGACAAAGAAACGGCATCCGTAAATAATATCAGTGAAAAACTTATTTTTTGCCGTCAATTAGTGCTAGTTTGCAGGAAAAATAGCTTGCTTATATTCATTCCGCTCGTTTGGCCAATTCAGCCAAAACCGAACACTTATTTCGAGGAGACGGGAACTTAGAATTGAAACTTTGCTTCCCCGGTTTATTCTCCCTCATATTTCTGTAATTGCCTTTTCCCACTTAACTCTCATTTTACCAATTCACAAACAGAAGCACATCAATAGGATGATTATGATTATGCTAATCGTAATTTTAAATTACTATTTTCTTAATTTCTCGCAATAACTAAGGAAAATATTCTTTCTGGAATATTCTGTGTAATAAAACTCAATCATTAAATTCAGTATCGAAGGAGTGTTACTGAGAGATCCTAGATGTTATTTTCATCCGTGTTCAATTTGGAGTTCATTCCTACATAATTTTCATTAATGATTTAATTCTAAAAAAACATATTTATTTTTATGGCAAACATTAGTGCAGCACTCGTACATGTTTCCAGGTCTCCAGGAACCATCGGTGGTAACAACACATCATTTTCAATTTGGACCAGACCTGGGTTCAACAACTCTTCTGAATATGCCCTGAATCTCGGGATGAACGTATTGCGTTTCTACGAGAAGTACTTCGGGGTGAACTATCCAATGACCAAGATGGAGATGGTTGCCGTCCCGGACTTCGGTGCGGGAGCGATGGAAAACTGGGGCCTCGTCACGTACAGGTGTGGTAGCCCACTTGGCAACTCATCCCGCTCCCTACTTCCCTGCTAAGCTGTCACATTCCTAGTGCGGTGGCACATCTTATCTCCAAAGGACTTGCCATATGGCCTGTTTTTCTTCATGCATTTATAAAAACCTCATTTTAAATCCTCCGTTATACTTAAGTTATTAAAATCTTACATTTTTGGCGAAAAAATTCAAATTATATCAATATTATAGCTGTAGGTATTCGTTGTGGAAAAATCCTTTACCCTTTTCTCGGTCAAGGCGAGTCATTTTTACGCCGTGAAATTCTTTCACACCAGCAGTTTACTTCCTTAAAGTGACCGTCTTTGCAGTTCTTTGAATCTGATGAATATTAATTTAAGCAATGATTGGTTTAATAAATGTATTGAGTTGGCGAAGGAAGTAGTAATTAAAAGAGAATCGACGGAAAGTATACCACTAAGAGATGTGAGTAAAAGACATCAAAATTTTGTATGGAGCGTGGCACTGTATGGATCTGATATCTGGTTTTTGGGGCAAAAGGATGAACATGAATTGTGGAGGCTTTTGAGATAAGGGAGTTACGAAAAATAGTGAAAACTGGTTTGAAATATAGGTGAACACTGAAGTATCAAATAAGGCGAGCGAAGAGAGAGACGTTCTGGGAGTAATCCATAAAAACAGAAAGGGTGGGTGGAAAAAATTCTGAAATATTGTGGTATAATTAAGGCTGTGATAAAGGTAGATTGTTGGGTAAGATGGGTAAGCGATGAAATACAATACATTTTTAGACAGAATGAAGGCAGGTAGATATTACGAAGAAATGGAGAAGAAAATAATTTAGATAAATTCAAGGAGCTGCGGGAGATAGCGTGACTGGAATTTTTAAAGGAGTCATCCGCTAATATGCATTATAATGCAGAAATTTTCAAAGGGTGAAAATCAAATCACCTTGATCGGGATTCGAAACAATTTAGAGCAAACAAAAGGAAGTTCACGCGATACATAAAAGATAAAAGTGGATAGGGACCGTTCTAAGCCACCCTAAAATAGTTGGAATACTGTGAATGAATGAATATGCTAATAATTGGATCCTCCTCGCCTTTGAACAGGGAATCTGTTCTGCTTTACGACCCGAGTAAGGACAGCAGCTCGCACAAGGTAGATGTGGCCCTGACGGTGACTCATGAATTGGCCCACCAGTGGTTCGGAAACTTGGTGACAATGAAGTGGTGGAAGGACCTGTGGCTCAACGAAGGATTCGCCACATACGTGGAGTACATTGGAACCAATGCGGTTGGTATTAGTATACATGTAATAACTGCTTCAAATGCAATCGAATTGAAATACAGATGGATGGGAAACGCCATGAAATTTGGCATCATAACTGAGCCAGAGGCATAGGACTATATGTAGAAACGAATAAAAATAAGTTTCAACCTACCGTAAGACTAAGACCAGAAAATTAAAAATCTGTAGTGTTGTGTAGAGAATGGCTGTCACAAAATATTCAGTTGATAACGTTTGCAAGAAGCATGGAGTCAATGTGATAACGTGATCTTTGTTTTAATTCCGTGCTGATTTTCCCTTTACTAACTTTTACTTTGTTTTTGATCAATGAACATTAACCTTTTTACTCAGAATTGTGACAAATGCGGTAACCGCCACTGATGGTTGGCGGTCACAATTTTTTGGCAGGCACGCCTGATAAAGGACGATTAATACGACATGAAAATCTAAAATCACCAATCATGATTGGTGATTTTAGATTGATGGAGGATCTGTAGTAGACAAATTGGCAAATGCAGCTTAGTCAACATTTCGCAAAGAAGTATGTACTAAAAATTTCACGGGGCCTTTCTTTTACTTTCATGAAAGTAAAAGTAAGGTTCCGTGAAATTTTCATGAGTAACTAGCTCGTTGAGGTCAGTTAACTTTTTTTCACTGCATTTGTACTAAAAGAGATTTCAGATAACCAATATTGATGTTGAAAATTACCATGAAAGGGTTCGTGGAGCAGAAAAGTAAGTCATTTAAATTCTTACCTAAATTCCACAATTTACAAGAATCATTTGTGAAACATAAAGAGCTAAATCTCGCAATCATTAGTGAAAGTTAAAAAAAAACCGGAAAACCCCAAACACTTTTCAATAACACAGAATATTCATTTCTCACCGTATTATCAGATTGAGCCAGATTGGGTCATGTTGGATAGGTTCGTGACGGAGGAACTGCAGACCACAATGTCATATGACAGCCTTCGTTCGACGCATGCTGTTTCTCCGGGCAATAGCACCACAGCAGACAGCGCCGCCATTGCAGAGTTATTCGATTCAGTTTCTTATGGGAAAGGTAAGCTGTAAAACTATTTTTCCCACTCGAATGAGCAGGGCTTGGAGAATTTATCACTTTACGCACTACAGAAGGTAATGGAGTGAAGTAATGATAGGTAATAATCTCAAAAAATCTCTTTTTAGAGGTTCAGCATAAATTCCCTACAACTTCAGTAATATCTTCCTTATCCATTTCTAGTCCCCAAAGCTGCAGACTTAGAGCTGATTTAAAACTCCTCTACAACACCCTAAACTCGACTATTGATTGCCCTGAACTGCTATCTTTCTTCAACTTCAGGATACCAACCCGATCCACCCGCACCCACTCCCTACTGCATCTGCCTATTCCTAGAATATCTCTCACCAAGCGCTCACTTTAATTTCGCCTCTCCTCCCTTCTAAATTCACTCCCTCACACTGTCGACCCCTTTAACTTATCATGCAACAATTTCACCACCCAAGCTTTATCCCACCTTCCAGTAAATTAAAATTTTCCCCGGTCCATGCTTGGTTCTCGTTATCATTGTTATGCTGTTATTGTCTTTTGTCCTCTTTCATGTTTGTTATATTTTTCACCGTAAAATGGCGCTACTGCTGTGAGTAATTTTTTAAAATAAAATAAATAAATAATTGCTTGAATTTAATAATTTCCTAAGGGCGTCAAATTCTTAAAGCTTTCTTCCTAGTGTTATACTTTCAAGCGTTGTTGTATTAAATTGAGCAATAAGTGATGCAATGCCCATAACATGACGGTCAACATCGGGCGAGGAAGAGCATGGCAGACAGAGGGGGAGGTAATTGCGCAAGGAGTGATTTATTTCACTTTCCCAGATATTACTTTCTTCATCTATTGGGGCTAAACTTTAAATTTTTGCCCGGTATTGCCAAACAATTTCCAGGGAACTTGTATGAAATGTGCAGAAATTATTAGCATAGATTGCCGTTTTTTGCACGGGATTGATGTATTTCCGAGTAATATATTTACAATGAGCTTGTAAAAGATGACATCATACAGTTTAAATTCCATAAAAAGACTTAAGAAACTTGTATTCGTCATCTATGTTTCTATGAGAAAAAATCAAAAGGGAAAAGTACAAATTTAATTTTCTCATAATGACGAACTTCCACTACATCTCGACTAAATCTGTTGAATACATCAGTTCCCTTGACTCGATTTACTTCAATATTAAAAAACCTTTATCAATTAGACACAGTTCCATTCGCAGGCGTTTGCGTTTTTTTACAACCGACGCGGTATTGATTTTCAGGCATATTTCCGTTTGAATTTTTTAATTGCTCAATTTCTCCACGAATCAAGAACATTCATATATAATGAACGAAAATATCACGAAATCACAAGTAAATAATAATTGTTTCGCTTTGGCCTAGGCTCCTGTCTCGTAAGGATGTTGAACCATACCCTTGGAGAAGAAACATTTAGGAAAGGTCTCACCAGCTACCTCAGAAAATGGTACGTCATAAATATTCCTGAAATTTAATGCATCCATTTAATTATACTATTCCCTATCAAAACAAACGTTTTTAGGAAGGGAATGAGAATTTCAGAGAGTTGCTCTTTCAGCATAGTAGCCTTAAATGAGCTTTTCTGGTTTTATAAACCAATGCAATTCTAATAGAACTGCTTTGTTGAACTACTGATAAATTTACATTATCCACTATTCAATTTGTTTTTTTTAAGCATTGAAAATGACTAAATGAGTCGAATACTGATTTATTTTTATAATGCATGTCTTAATTTCTAAGTTTTAAGCATATATATAATTACTAATTCATTTTATCCTATCCCTGAATGAATGTTTCCAAAATCCACACTTGTCAAAATCAAAGGTCATACGCAAATGCTGAACAAGACGACCTTTGGGAGGCCCTGACTGAAGCAGCGCGGAGCGATGGAAAAGGAAACAGCCCCCTTCCAAATGGACTGAGCGTGAAAGACGTGATGGACACGTGGACTCTTCAGGAAGGTTTTCCTGTTGTCTCAGTCATTCGAAATTACTCTGACGGGTCAGCGAGAATATCCCAGGTGGGTGTATTGTTAGGTGGAACGATGGTTCGAGCTACAAGACAATGTATAATTTCCTCCACTTTTAATGCAAAATCCTTACTCAAGTTTCCGGAAAAATCCATGCAGTATACTATATATGCTGTATAGTTTACCCAATACATTTTTCATATCATCATTCTCGTGTAGTTCAAATTAAAACTCACTTTTGCGATTGTATTCGATGAAAATCCTGCTTATAATTAAATTGCGGTACGTTAAATCTAAACACAGGAACTGAAATTTAAGTTTGTTGCTTTTTGAATTTAGCGCTCCATGAATAAACTCCTCGAAGGGATTTTACACATTTTAAGCTTTAAGTAAGGTGATTTACCTTTGTCTAAACAGCTAAATTTACCAAAATTCTTTGCATTTAAGTGATAATGATTTGGTGGGCTTCGCGAGAGTCTGTATTTCAATTTTAAAACTCGAGAGTAGACATTAGGAAATATCTGGTTTCTTAAATAAAAATATATTACATATGAAGGACAAGATTATCCTGGGTTTCTTTGACATGTCCAGAAGCATCCATCCATCCATCGCTCTTTCCAACAGCTTGTTCCTAAATTTCAATAATGAAGGTTTCACAAAATTTTTTCTACCATTTTTGTCTACCGATGTATGACATAAAATTCAAAGTTCCCCATATTAAATCCTTACACTAAGAGCTTACTAATTTCAAGAAAACTTGCTTCATGACGCAAATGCGCTCTTGCACATTTATATGTAGTCAATGACTTTTTAGGACGTATACCCAGTGGCACGTTATCTGCCTACCTTCCTAACCAGGGTAAAAATCTCTGCGGAGGCAAGTGGGACTTAAATTGATTTTGGCCTAATTATTCCAAATGTTATATTCAAAGAAAAGGTAGATAATTTAACTAACTAAATTAAAACGCAAGAGAAAGGATCAAATAACTTTCAAGTAAAATTAAGTTTATTTTATATTGAGCAGATTTATTGGCTAAGAAAGTTTATAGGATGTCCAAATGCAATTTTAGCTTATCTTTTTGCGTGTCTAACATCCATTTTCAAGTCGAGATCAGCCCTGTCTAGCATCCTCTCTTATGCTTTATTTATTGTAAAGTACAATATTCTTGGCCAAACTTTGAGTTTTCACCGGAGCTTTTCAATTAGTGCACCACCGGGGTTAGGGGGGATAGCCTGTGTATGGTGGATCCGGAGGGGGTGGGCCAATGGGCCCATTCACATACTCCCCACCGAGACGCTAAATATAATTTGTTCTTATAAATTATTTAAAATGGTCAAGTACTCAAAAAAAGCGAATAAATAAGGTTTTAAGTGAACTTTTGACTGTACTTGATTAATGGCTTATTTCTCCCCTCATATTCCGCACAGTATTGTGGTCGGATATCCATCCTGCTTTCAACCCTACGTGGAGTTCAGTCCCTATGTGTTCACATACAGAACGAAAGTTATATTGCCAAAATTTACCCGATATAATTTAATCTTTCACAAAGCCTACTAAGATGTACGATTAATCTATCTGTGATATATAAAGGGTGTCTTATTTAACAAGAATTCATAGATATGGAATTCGAAAAACTTATCAAGTATTTAATTAGGGGCACATAATATTCTTCCAAAGGTTCTCCATCGCTGCCAACGAACGAGCACATCTAGACATTTTTATCTGGAACGAAGAAATTAATTACAAAAAAATCCATTTGCATTTAGTTGATTTGACGAAATTTTCGGGTGGAAAATTCTACCTTGAATCGATGTTTAAACCCCTATTTATCCAGTCCATAAAACCCCTCCCTCGGATCGGCCGTAATTACATTTTGTACTCATGTTTTAGCTCTCCTTCAATTGAAAGTACCTGTTGCGTGTTGTTTGGTTGTAACGCCAGCGAGGCGTTTCATTTTCAAGGCAAGATTCCCATCATATCTTTCATAAGCTCCCCTTCTATACATGCCATGCAAGTACGGTGGATCCACACCTGAGTCTACATACTGAGTCTGTACGTTATTGATGTATGACTAAATGGGCAATTCCAAGCTCCCACAGTTTTAACCCATGCTGTTTTGCTCGAGTTCTTCGATGAACCGCAAACCGATAAATATTTCCTAGACTGCCTATTCCCCGAGCACCTGTTGCTAGGATAAAATGAAATAAACCAGATTTAAGAACATGATTGAATCGTAAAAGGCGACCCGAGAAATTTTCTCCACCGTACAAGGAACCTCTAAAAATGTTAAAGTGTGGTATTTAAGGATGAAATTTTCGAATGGAATACACGTATTCTTTATTTTTTCGTTGTATTTAAGTAACAGGTAGGCATTTTTTCCTAAATTAGCTCTTTAGTTAAATTCGATATCACTAACTTTCTAAGCTCCACTGAGAGAATCCTCCCACAAAGTCTAACGTAACCATATTCAAAATTACAAATGAAATTGAATGCTAATGACATATACGCACGTAATCTCATTTCACAAAATTGCATCAGTTATGCATCAATCACGACGACGATGACACCTCGACGATTCTACATTTTTTGAATGACTTTTTTCTTTACGTGATTGGGTACTCAGATAAAAAAATTACGTGGCTTACTGCCATTGATTTCGTTATTTCAGGAGCGGTTCGTGATGGACCCAAAGGCGAAGAAGGCGGTCGAGGGCAAAGAAGGGGCGGATGCGTCTGCGGAGGACGACGCCGCCCCACCTCCCAAGGAGAAGTGGCACATCCCGGTGACGTACACGAGCGCCGCCGAGCGGTCGTTCCAGAACACTAAACCTCGCTTCTGGCTGCTGAGCGGAGAAGGCGACCATGAGCTCCCACGGGGGAGTTTCCCGGCCTCTGCACAGTGGGTCGTCTTCAATCTCCAGGAAACAGGTAAAATGCGATGATAGCGATTAATGAGATAACGCTTAGAGATCGCGAGTCTCCTCATAAGTATGTCAATACCCCGGAAGAAAATTAACTATTCACCGAACGCTATCATACCCGACGCCTACCGGGGTGATAATAATCACACGATAACCTCAACCACCTCCGATTAATTTTCCTTCGTGTTCTCTAATGTGCGAGTTAATTATTATTCACCTTCCAAACTATTTCCTTCTCTCCGTTCCGCCAATATTTCTTCATTTTCTTATCTTTTGACATCCTCACCGCCAATAATCTACCTATGCACAGGATTCATTGGAGCTTGTGGCGGAGTCTGAGGGTAGAGGGATCAATTTTCCCCCTTGAAGGAGGAAATATTTTAAAAAGTTGTATAGACCCGATGACTACTCACGAAAAATTAAACCTTCCCCCGGTGTGATATGCTCAAGATTTGGTGATAAAAGTGGAGAAAAAGAATATTCTAAGATTATTTTATTTTTTCCTCTCCACTTCAAATTGGTGGCGCGGTGTTTTAGGCTTCTACCGCGTCAACTATGACGAACGCAACTGGTTCCTGCTGTCGAATGCTTTGCTGGGCAACGACTCGGAAGTTGGCAAGGGTCCCGCCGGCACGGGGGGTCGACTGCCGGATGTGACCAAGGCCCAGATCATAGACGATGCGCTCTCTCTGGCGCGAGCCGGCCAGCTGAATTACACCATCGCTCTCGGTGTGACCACCTTCCTCTCCAAGGAGACCGAACTTGTGCCATGGACGGCAGCTCTGGGGTCATTCCGCTTCCTGGACGAAGTGCTATCGCACACGAGTCACTACGGGATGCTGGAGGTGAGTGAATGGAGTTAGCGATGTTCATCTTAAAATATCACAATTCCCGAGACCGCTATAAGATTGATGGTGAAATCTGTTTTTTTTGGCGTGTTCTGTTGCGTGCCAATGTCTTGTAAGGAATACAATACTAAACCTCAATACGTCACTGAGCCAAAAAGGCAACGGCAATTGGTTTAAAGACGTCAAGCCTATTACCCATATGGATAATTAAATTTTACGATGAAATTGACGAAAATATTATTTTTACCATTTAGACTGCTGGAAATGTGTACAGATAAAACTTGATGCTCTAGGGGAAGAAATTATTTCAAAGGACATCGGGAAATAGTAGTTTGGAAATTCTTATGTTAGAATTTGCGTGTGTCAAACACTACATAATGGAAAGAACGGTTTTGGGTAAAGAAAACGTAGAATATTGGTTACGATATGTCACATGAGGGCACCGGGATCATCGGAAGGAGTGTGGTCAGAGTAAGCACATGAGGAGAAAGCAAGGGCAAACTGGAAATGGAGAAAGTGAAGGCTAGATGTGATTCTAAATGGGCTAATTCAATATATTATGACTATCAGGGTCAAATAGCTGCCCTCTCAAGGCTAGGTCTAAGAGTGCTCTGGAGGCTCAAGCAAGGTCAGGTGGCCTACTATGGTAATTATGCTATTGCATCCAATCAGAATGGTGACTGATATTCTAAAAGCATGGGTGCGTAGACAAATTAGAAAGTAATTACTAGAACAATGTAGATGATTGGTACATAAGATAAAATTGTTGTACTGAAAATTTTAATCGTTAAACCTCCTCATAATTAGACTGATATTAAACTATCAGGGAAAATATAATGCCTTCAAGACAATCCCATATTCATAAGGATTCGAGTCGTAAAGGTTTCAAAAACGGCTATGGAATAAAGGAAGAAATAATCCTTATAAGTCATTCATTATATTTTCCAATTATGCTATTAATCTGCACAACAACATAGCCATTGACTTTTACACTGCTGTATTAAATTTCAAAATCATTAATCAACCATCTCTTCTTGTGTTTCGATGTTAATCGGGAAAGAAAACTCATCTGATTAAAATTTAATACTTTTAAATTTAATACTAAACCATTTAGTAGCACCTGAATGAATAAAATTCCCTAATTTCGAACTTAAATAATAGTATTTAATTTTGGGTGAATTCGACACTCAATTTATTTGCATACTTCTCTTAGGAGTCAAACGAGTTTCGATGAAAGACATCACACACCTAATGTATCAACTAATAATTCCCCCGCCCCCGAATTCCATGAAGCACTCAATCTGTGGCTCTCTGTGAGATATTATTTGTAACAAAAGGGCAAAATCCCATAAAATGGATTATCCTTGTTGCATCCATATTTAAATGAATTGCACATGATGCACATCTCCAATAAATTTTCGGGTCCATGAGTCACATGCTTCCGTCGCATTCGACTATAATTTATTTATGTCGTTACTGGTCTAAATCATAAGCTTAGCCAGGTGCAGAAAATGGATTTCATTTCCACTTGCTTTATGTGAAGAAGAGAAATTAAAATGTTACATCACAGAATATTTTTACTTAAATCAAGCTTTATGCGGCACACGAGGACTTCAAGTTACTCGATAATTTACCTCCTTCGCCATTAATACAGTGAAATAATCTAGTTTGATATATATATATATATATATATATATATATATATATATATATATATATATATATATATTATTGCCATTTCATAAAAATTAGGCTCATTTTCATTTTAAAATGTGCTTATGATACTAAAATGTCAGCGTTGCTGCTTTGACTGAAGCATTCCTGTCTCTCTCTCTCTCTCTCAATATCTTCATCGTTAATTCTGTAATAAATTTTTGTATTCCCCTTGATGAAGAAAGTGTGCCGTCACAGAGCCTTGCTACAATTTGAATGTACTTCATTTTCCACAAAGTTTAGTGCACTAGAATTAACGTACGGCTGAGCTTGTTCGCCTTTCTTTTGATTTCTCAGCCAGGATAAAGAGTAAAATTCAACTACAGATACGGAAGAAAGACAATGGAGATAATGAGAGAGATAAAATGGGAGAATTACTAGTATTTTACCTGTCATACTATCTCGTACCTATTTTATTATCACAAGGGTAAATTTTGCAATTTAAATATGTTCCTTGGGCATCTAATTTTAAATGAGTAAAATGAATACCTTGTTTGTGAAATTGGCAGCATGGCGAATGGAGTGACAAATATTATGGTTTTCAGTAGAAAAAGGGCATGAAAATATTAATAAATGCCATATTTGCTAATTTTGGTACAAATTATGTTAACATTAATTTCACGGATTTCATTTTTCACAAAACACAGAATTGCGATCGAGTTCACATTTTTGTTTTTTTGTTTTGAATTTTGACTGGAATTACTTAACTCAATCCTAACTTCATTAATAAAAACATTGAAGTACAGCATTTCATACCCATCCTTTAAGTGAATGCAGATTTGACCCCAAGGTGTCTCTGACGGCTGGCCCTTGCAAAAGAGCCTATGGCCTTCATTTTTGCCTAACGTATTTTTTAAAATTAGAACTTCAATGATAAAATTCTGTTATTGTCAGTGTCACATATAACGCACAGGAAATCGTTATAGTTTCAAACTTCATCCGCTGCAACTATAGCATATATAATATTCATACCTTAACAATATTTGAACTGGCGAACGAAAATTATAAAATAAAACGATAAATATGGTTGAATGGCATACTAATGGACAAGATATTGGTACAAACAATGAAGTGCGCTGTATTCTGTGGGCACTGGCGCCCTCAAACCCTGTATTCATTGCCCGGACACAGGATGGAATTCTTTCCCTCAAGATATACAGATAATAAAGAGAGAATTTCAATGGGAAGAGGAAGGAAGCGGCAATAAGAGGGATGCAGTAGTTAATATAATTAATAGATAATTCATTTAAGAAGTAAACGAGACGTTTCCGCCGTTTCAAGGTCCTCGCCGTGATTTCGCCTCTATAGACGTCATTCTTCGTTTCAACGGGTGACTCAAGTCTTTCATCTAAGCTCCTCAGCCCAACCTAATGGCCATCGTGTGTGAATTGAATCTTTTCTCTCTCTCCTCTCTCTGTATGCCTTATGAGTCGTAGTTGCCTCTCGTAAATATTTCTGTAGGCCTCCCAAATTGGTGAAATACTTCTTTTTAAGATAAGTGGGCTGTTTGTTAGTAGAATCTTAAAATTAAACGTAGCTTGTTGTTGGCAACAAAGATTAAAGCAAAAATATGTTTAAAATTTAGTAATTCGGCCTATACATGCATTCTTCAAGTCTAACCACCGAAAAAAAATTTCCATGCGATAATTTTCTCTCACTCCTTGCAGAAATATATCCTCAAACTTCTAGAACCGATATTTTTGGCACTCCACGAAAAAGCAGACATCACATCATTGAACCAAAAACTTCTTAGATCAATGGTAATGAAATGGGCTTGCCATCTAAACCACGAGGACTGTCTTTCGCGAAGCATTCGCCTCTTCAAAGAATGGATGAAGTCACCAGACCCGAACGTCAACAACCCGTGAGTAGGAGGTTTCCCTCTCACCTTACCAGTTTACAACCAGGATTTGGGTATTTGTGGCTGATAAAAAGTCCTAAATATTACGTGTTCGGTTCAGGATTCCGCTACTTCATGTTAATATAAAGAAATGGGTACATAAGGCCGAAAACCCGCAATATAATTCTACCTTAATGTAGAATATTTTCAACTAGAGGAATAAGTGTTATCCATGTTGTATCAAATTAAATTACAATATTTATCATAATCATAAAACCATTTCGGTTTTAAAATAAGTTGAAAACAATTTTCGGAACATCCTCGTTTATTTGTATATCTTAACTAAGGCGATCTAGAGTTGGATCATAATTTAGAGGCTATGGTATTTGTCATCATTTAATGTTATGCGTTAAAGTGGGAAGCTTTTGAAAACATGTCTCAACGAGACATGTCTTCAAAAAGTGAGAAAAGATACCTAGTACATAGGGGTGAGAAATATTTCTCGTCAATAAAAAACTTTCAGAAGATAGAAATTAGGTTCATTTTTCATTGTTGTTTACTGTTCCTACCCTTTTCTTTTTATTAACATATATTATACGCATTGCCTGTAAGCCAATTTAAAAGCCGTTGTGCCGTTTTTGGCTGCTTTGTTAAATAAATAATAAATTAATAAAATAAATGAATGAATGTGGGTACTATGGGTGTGAGCATCAGTAAAGAAATTATCTTTACTCGATCCGGGGCTATCATATTTAAGAGTATAACCAGTTAATTTATTTCCACTACGTAAACGTTTAGAATGCTCTTTATCTATACCAATGAAAGTGGAAGTATTGAATGGTCATTGATTGATGGTTGAACAGAATGGTCATCGATGGCTGTTCATACGATATTTTCTAAGTTTAATTACAAAACCGTTTATTTAGCTAGTGTCTGTACATGCTGGAAACGATAAACACTTAGCCGTGTGTAATATTTGACAGCTATATACAATGTGTCATAATTATTAACATCTATTTATTATATACATGTATTGAAGGCAATGATTATTAATATGATTAGAGAATTAAAACGTATTTTTTCGTTGAAGTTTTAAAGCGGGAATTTTGGAAGAAATCAGTCTCACAAACAAGGGCAGGAGCATTACGTTACTATTTTTCAATAAGGATGGCATTTTCAGCAGAGTTATTAATCTCTTTTTTTTACAGTGTCCCCGTTGAGGACCGACGGGCAGTTTACTGCACTGCGGTGAGAAAGGGTGGCAGCACAGAATGGTCGTTTTTGTGGAAAAGATTCAAGGAGTCTACAAATGACTCATCAGCAGCTGAAGTAATGCTACCGGCACTCGCCTGTACCAGGGAGCCATGGATACTGAGCAAGTGAGCGAATATTTTATCTTGTCTCTTAAACCCGATTGCTGAATTCCTAACACAATAAAAACTGTTGACATGTTTCATATGACATGAAAACTGTGACAATGTTTCTGAAAGACACTGCAGATTTATATTGACACTGTACTTTTGAACGCAATATAGATTTTTCAGTAAGGTACACTATTCAACATTTTTTTCGTTGTTAACTAGCGTTTCCCATTTATTTTCATTTTTAAATTATTGTATCAACAGGATAAATGCCCCTTAACTTGATTATGCTGCCCTTGTATGTATTAAGCTATAATGAGCTAAAAAAATTCAAGACTTATGGAAGTTAGCAGAATACAAATATATATATTATTGATTACCTTCGACATATTTGCATATTTACGAAGGACCTTAAGTTAATTTTTAAGCTTCGAAAAGTTCTTGTTTTGCATTAGTTATTCGCCCACACAGAAGTGAAACAAAACGGCAATTTTAAAATTCCAGCTTTCGTCAATGATTATCGAAATCCTGACTTAATGTTTTGAATACAGTCCACATGCTTACTAAGTGAATCCATATTATTTGACAGTTCATTAGCCTATGCTGGCACTCGTTAAAAAGTTAATCGTAACATCAAGCATTTTAATAGCCATTTTTTAAATGATAAGAAACCAACACCAAGTGGAATAAGACGAGAAAAATAAATTTAAAATAAATAATTTTAAAATTCCTCCAGAGGCTTGGCCGATATTTATCAATAGTTATTTGTTTTGATAATTTTTTAATTTAATGCTTTTGATCACTATTTGCTCCTTAACCACCATGTGAATCAAGACTCTTCAGCGAACTACTGGAAAAAGAGGACGACAAACGAGTAATTAGGCTTCAAGATGTCTACATCGTCCTTAGGGGCATTTCCAGAAACCCAGTGGCTTCAAGAATTTTCTTCCAATACATTAAAAACACCTGGGATGCTCTCCACAAGAGGTACGTAGATAATTTAAATGACAAATTCTCAGAAAAAGGTAATTCTGAGTTTTTTTCCGTCATATTTTTCCTGTCCTGTTTTCACCTGTTTTCCTGATCAAATGTTTTTCAATTAGTTTACGATAAAAGCTAAACTTCATGTCAATATAGTGTAGTCTCTGTGAAAGAAATAGCACGTGTAATGCTTTCGTGTTCCAGCAGGACATGCTTTTTCAGCGAGATAGCAAAAGAACGTGCCGTACGCAAGACCTTGTTCGGTATCCTCGCTGCTCCCAAGGTCAAACCAAAGAAATAAATCTCTTTGGTAAAAGAGGCTTTTGATTTTTCGTCACTCGTCTAAACGATACATTTAAGGTATTAGTATTTGCATTTCCCCTCAACTTTTGTCGCCCAAAACCATACGCAAACATGAAGGGTATTCCAGCGCCTTGTATGCATGCGTATCATTGGCAAGGGTAGCTTACATGTCTTACGTTCTCTCTCGAGACTTTCAATTTCTTTTTGCTCAGTCGTATCGGGTATTTAATATAGCAATGAAATGTTAATATTTTATTTATATATTCCTGTAAATTAGTTCTCATGCGTGTGACGAGTTATATTAATTTTCGACAGTACTTTTCATTGTATCTTATTTGCAGAAATTGTAATGAGTAAAAGTGTTCGAGACTTGCTTTAAATAGTTTTGATTTCCATTGAGTATCATTCACTACATGCTATAATCGATTAACCCAGGTCTTATTTGACCAGTAACTATTTATCTTTCCGGACATTACTGCCTTTTGACGCCATTCCACATCTATTACAGTTAATGTCAGTATCAAAGAATTTCTACTTTCCTATCCTTAAGTATAGGATAAAAATTTAGTAGGATTACCATGAATTTAACAGTAACATTGCCTGTTCTTATTTTCAGGTATGGTGGCAGTACCATTGTTCTGGGCGAGATGGTGAAGGCAGGTTTGTCAGGACTTAGTTCAGCCAAAGATCTCCAAGAGGTATTGATACTTATTCTCATTCATTCAGAGTCTCATTCAGTAAAAACCCAAACGTGTAGCACGAGTAAGATTGATGGTAAATTTTTATTAGGTTGGCGATTAACTCTCATGGCATTCATTGCTACTTAATCGCGCATTTTATTTTAAATTTATAAATAAAAATTTGATTTATTTAATAATTCGACACGATCAAATTTTAATTGCTCAACATCATGATCAATATGCTAAAATTTTATAATCTTAATACATCTACTGTCAAGAGGGATGGAATAAGACTACCCGAACAATACTGTAGAACCTATACCGTAGATATAAATTTTGGGCGCAAATGATAACAATATCATTTATCTCAAAATCACGGAATCACTCAAAAATGTCACACCAGCTATTAAAATATGAATCTAATCAAATTATAATGCCTAGTTTCAGCCGAAATATCAAAACACTTTTTTAATACGCGAATTTTCTGGGATAGTAACAATATTAGATTTATTCCTTTCCAAGAATTAATGCATGAATATTTAAGTAGTCCTTAAATAGAAATAGTAGTTTTAGTTAAATGCAGGGCTTGTATCGACTATATGACCCATATAAACAAGGTTATATAGGGTTGCAGCCCTCTTTAACTGATTTACATGAATCTCACATTTCCTACCTGATGTAGCTAGTACTGCTAACATGTACAAGAGCATAGAGCATTCTTAACATTCGTAAGGTACATAAGTGCCCAACATATTAATAAATTCGCGCTTGGATTGATGTATTCCTGCATTAAGACAGATTTGAACGAATAGATGGCTGCCTTGTACTCAGGATACACCATTATTTCGCAAATGAAAGTTCCTTTCAGTATCTTCAATGAATTACTGTAAATAATCTCATGTACAACTTTAAGATTACGCTATGATAAAAGGAGTAGAAAGGTCAAGAGATATGGATAAAAATTTGACCAACCTGACCGAAGGAGATTAAATAATCGTCCAATGAATTCAAACTCTTGCCCCTTGACTAAAAAAAGCAAATCCCTTGACCCAGATATACTAATTTCCTGCGGTTCTTCTCAGCAATGCTCCTTAAACGGTGATCGCAGTAATCTAGAAAGAGCACAATTACATAATGAGGAATCGGATAATTAATATCGCTAAACATTGAATATCTCCTTAAAATTACTTGATGTTAAGCGTAAGTCATATCGCTTCCTTTAAGAAATAGTTTATAGCTTGAGTAGACGGTATTTTTCCATTGTGGAGTTCAGCTAACACATATTCCCCACTTAATTTTCACGCCCATGGTTTTGTATCATGGTCGGTAAACATCGGTTATTCAAGTCTACTGAATACGTCAGAAATTATTTCAAACACCACTTGTGAATTTCGGGGACATAATGAACCTAGAAAATGCATACATAATTGGAGATATTACTTTTCATCTGACTACACTCGAGTGGGTTTGATTTCAGGTTATACCAAAAACAATTCATGGTTTTTTAACCGGCAGCACTTAACTTACCGGTTATTGAGAGAACCAAGTTTGAATGCGATTGTGTGAAATGGTATTTTCATAGCGAATAACCACCCATTCGTCCATTGATACACCAATGCGCTATGCGCTTACCTTAATTTAGTATGATTTTTAGTTGTTTTCCAATGATATATTGTTAAAAAATTAAAAATGAAATCTCTATATAATTGTAAATGAAAAACGTTGTTTTTAACCATTTCAACTAATTTAATTGCAATGAATGTCTCGATCGAAAAGTCTCTCATCCCAATTATTTTCAGGCCAAGGACTTCAGGAAAAGGAACGCTCGGAAATTTCGATTTGCCACGCAGGATTTGGACCAGGCGGAAGAGAGCCTTGCCGACAGAGTTCTATGGCTGAACAAAAATCTTGAGGAGGTATCTGTTTGGCTCTCCGGGCAGGTGGCTTTGGGAGAATCTGACACTGCAGACTTGTAACTATTGTACTCGTCGAGAAATTCCCAGGAGTGTTCCCAATGATTGGGCGTCTCGATAGAGCCAATAGGCGATTCCGTCTTCATAACGTCCGTTTCGAGCCAATGTTTGTAGATAGAATGTTGATGGTATTTGGAAACATCCATTCGTCGGCATTATTCTTAATGAAAGCCTCTTGTGGACGTTTAATACGCCGCTATCTTATCTGGCAAAGGTCAAGGAGTTGCAGTTGAAACCAAATAAATATATGCTTCCTTTGTAATATGAAAGGAATTAAAATGCACTAGGATTAAGGAAATATCCTTAGTTCAATTTGTAAATTTCGCGAGTGGATATTTTATCGAGTTTTTACGGAAGAAAAGTGAGTGTACATTCTTCGATGCGTTGTGGATCAATTCCTAGAAGCTCTAAAAAGGTTTGAATGCAAAATTCTTATGAACACAGTGAAAAGTGTAATTAAAAGAGTAGTTCTGGTGCTATTACTTACAAATATATACTATAACATATTTAAACAATACGCATCTTCAGGTTTGACTTCCGTAAAAAAATTATTCCATCTTTACTGATTTATTATTGTTAAAAAAAAGCTCTGTTGTGATTTATCGATGCATTCATTTATAATTTAGAGATATTTTTCATCCAGCATCATCCCGTCGCAGTGATTCGGCATTTGTTACATTGAAGCACATTTCCAATAATACAAGTTGCATTTAATATTTTTGAGGAAATGCACCTCTCGAATAGCTTTTTCGTGTGGTGTTACAATGCACTCAATTTGCTATTCATTTACAAAGAAGATTGATTTGTTAAAAGTTGCATTTTCTCAATAAATACGTTGTAAATATGAATTGAAATATGAATCGATAATTTTAATTATGATTGTAATTAATTTTTCAACGTTTCTACTCGAGCAGTATTTCCCCGTGGTACAAACGTTTTCTTGTTATCTCATCAATTTTTTTATGAATGTTACATTAAATATGTCCACCAAGTTTTGTTATCAACTTCGTCCTTACCTCGGAAAATAGAGATGATGGTTAATATTCAGCACCCCGTGAAAACTAGGTCAAGACATAATTTATTAATTTTATTTGGGGATGACCGCGATTCGAATTCTTGTGATAAATTTTTTGTTTTCCCATTGCCCTTTGCGATTATCATAATGCTAAAAATAAACACTGCGAATTCGATTTCGTTCATTTGATTATGGTGAATTTTGAGATCTAAGCATGTCCAATGCTCTCACAGGCGTACCTGATTTTCGCAATTTATTATTTCCTCTTTGTTTACTTCAAAATCGGCTGTTGACATAGTTTTATGGATTTATTTACTGTTAGCACTATTTTATCCCTCATCTACTTGAGGAGAATAAATTTCAAAAATTGATTATTTGATGTATATTTATGTATAAATAAATAAATGTTTTGTACTACTTCGTTTTTATTTATATTGGCGTGGTATATATTAATAAAATCCTTTGGTTAACACTAAAGTTACCGTATTTCGTAGTTGAACGTGTTATATGCTACGAACAAATTACCTGTGGTAATAGGCACCTTGTATATTAAAATGAGAAACTAGTTATATTTTGTTGATTATTTCGGTTCTTAATTTTGTATTACCCATAAGAAGTCAAATATTTGTACACTATAAAGTTCCTATTTTTATGCGAAAATGACAACATTCCGAATGTGAAGATTGTCTAATTTATGCTCCTATGAAACTAGAAAATAATGCGCTTCGTATCGATTTCATTTATAAATTTCCCTATGTTGAACTTCGGAGAACGATTGCATTTGGAATTTGTCAAACCATTTAATGAATTTGACTTCTTGGCGAAGCTTCATGAAAGGGGAACATCTTTTTCATAATCAAGTACATTTTGCTGCTTCCGATAATCGGCGTTTAATGTAATATTAGACTCGTCGGTCATGGCTTCTTCAGGATTAACAATAACACAGGTGACACCTGAAGGGTCATTGCTGTACATGAAGATTCCTAAACAAATAGTACGTTGATTTATGATTGCGTTAGAAAGGTTGGTTCAATTGGTTCTTCTGATGAGCACCAGACTAAAAATACAAGATGGAAAGAGATCGCCCTTGGATCTCACGCAGTTGTCCTACTGTACCATTGTTACTCCTAATCTGTGGTCAGTTTTTTTGTGTTGCTATTAGAAACATAACCACAAAATCTTTCACTGCAGGCGACCCTAATTTTTTCCCCAGGATATTACTACTACTACGATAATGCGTGTAATAGGCTTTCATTTTTTAATTTATTTTTATATTCAGTCTTGAAACAAAAAACAGAGGATCTTAATGATCAATCATACATATATACCAGTCACTATTAGTCAGGTAATTACAGAATTACAAGTATCTGCAATCCGTGACATAGGAGCTGAAAATTTCTATTAGTCTGAATCTACATCTTCGTAATGATATGGAAACCAACACTAGTGTCAGTGACAATGGGTATCCAGAATCTGCTATTGTTAATGTATTAATAGCTAAACGTTAGTGATCTTAAAATGAAATAAACAGTATTGTTTCGATTACAACTAATGGAGTAGTTAAATTTTATCGAGCTTGAATCAAAATGTAGGAAAGGAATATGAATATTTTTATCGTCCAGTCTCCATGAGACCAATCGATCTATATAACATGAGATCTCAGCATGGGTAGATGATACAAAAACTTCGCAAATTTTCTTCATCAGAGAATCCTCGTATACTGGTTATGGGTGAGAGCTTATGTGAAAGGTGGCACTTTTGAAACACCATTGCTACTGTGCATTTTAAGTCGTCTAAACTTGCCCCAAAGGCTTTCCCAGTTTATCATTAGCGAAAAATTGGGAAATAACCACCTTCAAAAATCTTCGGGTTAGAACCCGCGTCTCATTCCAGCAAGATTAAATCGCAAGAGCCGAAAATATTTCTTGAAAAATACGCAAAATAATCATCTAATACTAGACTGAATCGTATGGATGCGATTATGCCTCCCCCAACCCTTCCGGAATTCGTCCGCAAAGCTGTAAATGCAACGAGGAATTCAATCGCGCGAAAATTGGAAAAAACTTCTCATCAACACTCTCCACCCCTGTCGCATTCAAATCATTGGCTTGTATCCTGCGCAGCCCATGAGTCCTCGAGGACGAACAAATAACGGTCGGGACGCGCGCATCGCGCCACAGCAGAGCGGGATGGGGGGAGGCAGGAAGACGAGGCTTAAGGGACTCTGGTGATTGCGCCGTGTCGGCGGTGAAAGGGTCGAGATGGTATTGGTGACCCGAAGGAGGGTAGGGGAGCGGGGAAAGGATTTGGGGTTGGGGATGACGGGGGGTTATGGGTGGGTCGAGGTCTGGGGGTGGGCATGGGATGGGTGCGGGGAGAAGGGACCCCGGGATGCTCGCTGCCGCAGCCGGCAAGTGCGTGAGTGGGAAGCGGGCGATGTCATCCCATTATCCCATCAATCGAAAGCGCCGCCGCCGAGGGTGGGGATGAGTGGAGGAGGACGGGGGAAGTTGGGAGTGAGGGAGATGTGGGAAGCGGGGTGAGAGTGATGCCGTAGAGTTTTGAGGGACGTGTAACTGCACATGGTGAGCGGGAGGGGAATAAATAGGCTAGAGCGAACTAATGTTTTTCCTTGGACGAAATTTAGACAATATGATGCTTCCTTAGCTTTATAATCTTGTCAAAAAACAAAATAATACGAGAAATAGTACGTCATGACCATAACTTGACGAGAAAAATAACTGGGAGGAACAAAAATTGTTTGAAATAAATCAAAACAGCAGAATAGTTATGAATAAAGGACGAGGACCACGAGGCAACCGGGGCCGGCGGGGTGACGTCCTAATCTGCCAACCCAGAGGCCGCGGGTTCAATTCCCGAGTAGGTGGTTTTTCCTCCACCACTGGCTTGGGTGTACGTAATTTTCAAATTGCTACATCAATGTTCGAAGTCCGATGTAAAGGTTGAGGTGCTGTTTTCGGACTAATGCAAAATAAATAAATAAAAAAGGTTTATGAAAAAGGTTAGTGGGAGTTTTTTCTACGCTAAACCTAAAATTGCACCCCAGGAATGTTCAAATATTTACCCTTTTCTATTCTAAAATGACAATTTACTTCAGAGTTATAAGAACTCAGTCGCCGCAGCCCCTGTGATATGGTGAAATTATTTGGATGAAGAATTCATAGCTTGCAAGGTTCAATGTCAATATATATACGAGTATATATATAAACTCGTGTATATATATATATATATATATATATATATGGGTCGCGGTAGTCCAGTGGGTAGAGCGTTGGACTGCTGACCGGAGGGTCCGTGGTTCGATTCCCGGGCAAGGCACTCTGGACACCTGCAGCTCCACCCAAGCTAAAGTGATTTTTCGGGTACCAGGTCTTCCTGGGAAACCATAACCGGCATAGGGATATATATATATATATGGTAGGGGGGCCAGTTTCTTTCCCTATGCCGGTTATGGTTTCCCAGGAAGACCTGGTATATATATATATATATATATATATATATATATATATATATATATATATATATATATATATATATATATATATATATATATCCAAGCTATGTGATTTTTCGGGTACCAGGTCTTGGGAAACCATAACCAGCACAGGGAAAGGAACTGGCCCCCCTACCCTGATGTGTGAATTTCACACGCCGTCGGGCTTAGTACTGAGTGAACTCTGCCACCACCTACCAAACCGCCACCTACCTAACAACCAATCATCATTGGTTGTTCAATTCTAAGATTGGTTGGCTGCAGCCCTCCATCCTACCCTATCTGATGCTAATTGGCTTATTTCGTCGTATTTTTTGCAATGTGCTTCATTCTTTATTTGTCCCGTGTATTTATCCCTTGGCTTTCCTCTAGGGACTTTTCCTTCTATTTATTTTTCACGAATCCATTGTGCCTCAGGGTGTGGCCAATCCATCTGGTTCTTCTTTTCTCCATGGTGTTCCCTAAGGTCCTTTGTTCGTCTATTCTTATGAAAACTTCTTCATTTCTTATTTTAGCCGTCCATTTGATCTTAAGCTTCCTCCTCCAGCACTAGGTTTCGAAGGCCTCTAGTCTTTCCTGGTCTACTTTTCCGATGGTCCATGCCTCTGATCCATAGAGTGTCATGCCCCATACCAATATTTTCACGTAATGTTACCTCGTATGTATTTCTAACTTATTTGAACAAGGCAGTTGTATTTTCATCATGAATGTTCTTTTAACTTGAACTATTCTTTGCTTGATATTTGTAGTTCTTCTTCCGTTCCATGTGATGGTACTTCCGAGATAGGAGAAGGAATCCGCTAGCTCTAATATTTTTGCTTTCAGTTTGACTACTGTATGCCCCTTCTCTCTTCCACATACTAGTATTTCATTTTCGTCTTTTTTATGTTCATGTTGAATCTTCGTAAAACTTGATACAATGCGTTTCGTGTCTTTTAAGATCCTCCTGGTTTTTTCCTATCATTGCAATATCCTCGGCGAAGCGTAGCATGTTCATCTCTTTTCAATTGATCCTAATTCCTTTTAATCCGATGTCTTGTGCCTCTCCTATTGCCTCATCCAGGTAAATGTTGAGAAATGCAGGTGAGAGGCTGCATTCTTATCTAACTCCTTTGTTAATTTTATCCTCTATATAGCTTCCATCTCTCATTCGCATTGAGGCTACTAGCTCCTTGTATGGCTGATAGAGTATTCTTCTGTCGTAATCTATTCCGAGTTTGTCCAGCAGTCCAAACTTCATGTTCCATTCCACATTGTCGAAGGCTTTCTCCAAGTCCACGAATGCCACATGCAGTTGCTTGGTCATAGGGTATGGCTTCTCTGGTTCTTCTTTTCCTGGAGTATAACTTCCCTGAATTCTCGATCATAACACTACTTTGAAAGTCTTCAGGAAGTCTTCCGTCTTCGTAACTATCTTTGATTATTCCATACAGATTGCCCTTAGCTTTGTTTCCGAGTGCCTTGACGATATCTCCGTCAATTTTGTCTTCTCCAGGAGTTTTGTCTTTCTTAAGGTTTTTCCTGCTCTATCGAATTCGCTGCTCAGTATGTATGGGCCCTGGTTTTCGTCATCCGTTTCACTCTCGTCCTTCATCAGGTTTTCTTCCAGAGGCCTTTGACCTTGGTCAAGTTCTTCGATGTATTGCTTCCATCTATTGCCAATATCTTCCGTCTTCTATCAAGGTATCACTGCTTACATCCCTGATGTTGCTGATTTTCATATTCCTTTCTCCGAGATGTTTCTTCACCAGTCAGTATACTGTGTTGGTATTCCGCTTCTTCGTATTTTTCGTTGATTTTCTCGCAGCACCCTTCTTTCCAATTCTCCCTAGCTTTTTCTGCATTCTCGGTTGACTTGGTCCTTAAGCTTCTTGTAGAGCCTTACCTCTGCATTATTCCCGGCGTTCTTGTATTTCCTGTTTTCTTCAATTAGTTATTTTATTTCCGTCGTAATCCATGGTTTCTTCGTGTCGGCTTTCTTTCTCACCAGTTGCTCTTCTGCAACTTCTTCGATTGCCCTCTTCAGTTCATCCCATCTCTCTTCGGTTCTCCTTTCTCCTTCATCACCTAGTTTACTGTTAATGGCGAATTTTTCTCTGTTGTCTTTTTCCGCCAGCAATTTTGAGTCAAACACAATCAAACACACAAACAGTGTGTGTCCCTGGACGTTTGATACAGTTTATAATACATTAACCCTAACAAGTAACACACAAGAGGAAAAGGATGGGACGCTGGAAAATCACAGGACGGAAAATCACATGCATGCCTGCTCTATAGAGTTATGTCTAAAGATTTAAAACTAGAGAAATAAATTAGATGAAATTTTCGAAAATGTCTGCGGTGGAATCACCCGTAAATGTCCCAATACTTAAATATGTTCAGCTACGATGTTATGTTCAGCAATAAACGTGCTGTTTCCCTAAACCGAGGATCCTGAGTTTATATTCCCCTCGTGGCAAATGATCATTGCTGTCATTATGTAAGAGATTCTTATATTTGAGATAGCCCCTATAACCTTTCTTGGCGATTGGAGCACTTGGAATCCTATCACATCTCCTTCCCTGCTGCGTTCCACTATCTGCCTATGACTGGAAAAGGTAAGCCTGATCTATAGCATGCCTCCTACGGGTTGAGGAAGATATCTAGTATACTTGAAACGGAGAGCGCGAGTGAAAACATTATTTGCATAAAATTCATTTCTGTCAATCGTCTAACAACTTTCCCTAGTCAAACAGACGCATTAAATAAAATTCACGACGTGGCCGATCTTTGATCTGCCGATCCAAACCAAGGAGAATGGGCGAGGGCTCTGAAAGACATGCCGTTGCAGGGAATGGGACACGTGGAATGGGGAAGAGGGAGGGAATCTTTTGGCAGTGAAGTGGATTGTTACGGGACGGGAGGAGTAAGTGGAGTAACAGGAGTGGAGTGCCGCTCACAAGGGCAATTTGCAAGGTGTGGATGTGGGGCAAGAAGGGCTTGGGGTGAGTGAGAAGGGCCCATGCGTCATTGGAAGGTTGAGCGACAGTGGTCCATGGATGGGGATGAAGGAGGAAGGGGTTCGGGATGCTGAGGTTGGGGTGGGAGGTGATGGAGAGAGGAACGGAGGTTAGCATCCTCGGCAGCGACACATGTAGGACCACGGCAGCACGTCCACTTGGCTGCGTAAGCGTCGGGGGGTACGCGAGTGAGTGTCGGAGGGAGGAGGGGGGAGAGATGAGGGAGGGCAGGGGAGGGCCTGAAAGGTTGAGTGTGGGTCTGAAGAGAGGGAAAAGAGATTTGGAGGTTCGAAGCAGTGAGCGATGCAGTGTCGGTCGTATCTCTCATTTGGAGGTGGCAGTGATAAGTGATTTGTTACCACTGTTCGGATTCGTGCGGAATACGTCCGCGGAGGATTCCGAGGAATCTGCGTGGAGCATTAGGAGGTTACAAACGTCCACAGAACGAGAAAAAACTTCGGGGGATCGGAAGGTAAGTGAAACGTACCTCCCTTTTTGGGAAGAGTTTTGGGCATTAAAATTGCATTCTGTTTATCCGTCACACTTGAACGATTCTCTGGCATAATGTTTGAAGGTTAATTAATCGGAGCCTAGAGAGGATCGTTCCGGCTTGCTTTGGGAATAAACTTGTGGGTAAAGTGAAATCTTTTTTATGCTTTGTAAAAAAGTAATTTATTTGACTCAAAGCATTACACTTATAAATAAAACATACGTAAACTTTTCCATAAAAATATACAATTTATGCGGCACCGCATGGAACATTCAACTTAATCTTTATTGATTCTAAATTCGATTGGATTCATAAAATGCTTTCAACATACATTTTCGAGGAGAACAGATCACATTTAGTAATATACCTCAGGCCCATCAATTAGATAAAATTATGTACTTAAATTTAAAAACAGGTAGATGTACAAAAGTTTCATCGGGTGGAATAAATTTTACGTTTGGGACCTGCCAAAAATTCAAGGAGATTTCACTTCCTGATTAAGTTGAAGCAAATCCTTTAAAATGATTGCATGTGATTTTGAACTAACTTCTGCTGCGAAACATATGAGATACCCAGTATACCTGTTATCGCATCATAGATATATTTGTAGCGTCCAACACGTTCTAAAATCACACTTAAATAAATTATGCAGAAGGATAACATAAATGTCACAAGTTTTTCCACAAAATAAGATTTGACGATGATAAATGCAATTATTTGCCACTTTCCTAACTTGGGCACATCAATTAAATTAATATTAAATATGATTGCCTTTGGGAGTTATTCCGAGAGGGAAGATGATTTGCTACTGCAATGATACCGCGACATTTCCTCCCCTGAAGACCTCCCTGTGGGACTTTCACCGTCATCCGAGCTAGAGGAAGACCGTTTACACCTCCAGGATATTATTTTTCTGCAGCAAGAAACTTTACTTAAGGGCTTAGCTAATTCTCTGAGTTTCCCTGACCATAACTCACGGGTGTTAGCGTCTCCCACAACATAAAAAACGAACAGAACGAACCCTTGGATAGTTGCCGTGGCACAAAATAAATAAGAGAAAACTGAAAGACGAAATATCTTGGCAAATATGCCAAACATCCAACTCAAACCAAGAAGAAAGAATAATAAAACGGCCAAGCGGAAATGGCGCACAGCAAAAACCCTCTCTTGCTGATCAACGTTCGATTTGTGGGACATCCCGTTTTCAACTTTTGAAGATCCGTTTTGTGTGGTGGAAGCCGTGAATTGTGGCGATGATGGGCTCCTGGACATAACAGTTTTAAGAATACTGCGAAATATAAGGGAATACACGATGAGATTGGCTAAAACTACGAAAGCTACGGGGAGAACGACTCCCAACATGAGCGAGAGGCCAGAAGGATAGCATAAAGATGAATCGTCCTCAGAGATGAGTAAAGAGGTGTTAAATGACACGCCATTCGTGATATTCACGCCATAAGGGCGTTCGTCTATCGAGATAATGAGAGCCACGGGTATTATGGGAAATCCCCATGCAAAGGCAGCTGCCTTCAGCAGAAATCTCGGGGGACGGTAGTTTCCTAGAATAAGAACGAATCGAATGTATTGTAGAGCAGACGCGACCAGCATCCAGCAGAAGGTTGCGATAATGGAATAATGCAACGCGCATCCCAAGATTAGGCACCATATTGCTCCAGTACTGCTTGGTGAGAACTCAACTGCAGCAGAAACAAGAAACATGATCATTTCTACACCAATCGCAGCCGTTAAATGCAGTAGTATCTTTGAGCCTATTCTATGACGCCAGCGTCTAAAGGCCATAGCCGTCACCGCTATTCCGGCTACGCCAACCAAGGACAACGCGCACCCAACGACACTGATTATATCCATTGCCAACAGAGATGTTTCGTCATATCCCTCCAACATCGTTCTCTGCCTAGAGAACAGTAACTCGGCAAAGTGAGTGAGATGGGTGCAAATACAGACGTCCATGCCGTCGGACATCGTTCCAGCGAAAAAGCATCCGTCACTTGCCCAGCCACCTCCCCAGGCCCCCGCGGAGAAATCCCAATGAGCACAATGTCGACTATTATCTTCGCCAACAGGACGCAGAGGTCTGAAAAGAATGGGAACGGGCGCGGGAAGATCGGGACCTAATCCAGAAGTCCACACACTGATCACATGACTGTTCACCTGCTCACCAATTATGTCATCGTCCTCATCATTATCTTCGTCATCAATATCGTCCTTGTCTTCTTCAATATCGTCATGGTCTTCATCCGAGTCTAGGGACAAAGCTGATCCGCCCTCAGCTGGTTTGAATGGCAAGTCGCTATAGAACAACGTAGTTACGACTCGCGTAGGCTTACTTACGTTGGACCTATTGCTGGCATCAGCAATATATAACTGACCTCCGGGTAGCATTTCCATGGGTAACAAAACCGCGACTTCCGGTTGTAAATCGGCAAGAGATTCAAGTGTTTGCTCGGATGTTAATGGGAGTAAAGAATACTGGTTGAAGCCTGTAAGACTCTCTTCCTCATCCTCAGACTTACTCTTATGGCCAAGAGTGTAAGCTGAAGTCAACGGCTTTCTTACTAAAGCAACACCCATTACATTATTACTGGTACTCACATCCGAGATTTGAACGGCGATTTGCGACGCCACAGCAGCGTAAACGCCGCCTATCCTAAACGTGTCACCTGTAGAGTTATCATCGACTTCCAAGTTATTTTCGTTTCCGTCAAGTACAATTTCAGCGAATATGTCATCAAGAGCGTCAAGTAATACGTTCGTTGAATTAAGAATGCGCTGAGAAAGTGCAACATTTGTCAAGTTACTTCTCATTAAGTGATCAGCCACACTAGTAACGTGACCTAAATCTACGGAAGCTCTTAGAGAGCTAGAAGATGCCGCCACTGCTCGCATTGTCATTGCCAAAAAATGGATGTCCGCAGAGTTTAGATCGGCTGGACGAGAGCTCAATTCTGCGGCCTTCCGTATTATCGCACTAGCATTTACACCAGATCTTGCTTCCAACATTAGAGTATGGAGATCAGAGGTCAGTTTAGGAGGCGAGACGTCGGAGCATACGCCAGAAGGAGAATCCCAAATCCCTCCGAACATATAATCTCCGCGACACGTACGAATTACTGGCACATTGCCCTTAGGCGCTTGCAGACATATTTCCCTAGACACCGCGGAATAACCCAAAGGGCAAGCATCCCAGTGTAGCTCGAAAACACCGGAAACACCATCCATCCTGCTATATGACTGAATACACCCACGAGTACTCCGAAGCCACAATAATTCATACTTTCCGTCGGAATCTCTGACTACGTCCAAAACCATGACCAGTAAACGTAAATAAACCTCATGCTCCATGATAGATTCACTCATTCCTTCTTCGGGTTTCACTGTCACAGCTACGTGTAAAAGAAGGCATAAATTCCCGTTTACTACAGATAAAATTCTTACAGGTCGAATGGAGCCAGGTGGCAACTTTAATTTTCGCCTAAGCTCCACTGCAACTTCGTAATGCCTACTTCCAAATGTCGGTTCACAGTCTCGTATCCCGTATTTTCCTGAGCAGACCCCAACAGCTTCCAAAGCCAAAGAAAATATAAACCTCCCACTCCTCACATTCGAATTCCATACCCTGTCTGTGCTTAGAGGTCGCAATCCGATTACTCTCCTCGCCTCACACCAGTAACGACCAACATCACCTGACAAAGGGAGAACGAAAACCGTTTTGTGTAACTCTGTCAAATTCAGCTCTGGATGTCGATCGGGTTGAAGACCTCTAAGGTTATATAAAGACCATCGCCCGTCCCGAACTGGAGGTTGCAACTTAAGACGACGGGCTTCCCCGAAATATCCGTCTGAAAAACAAGCGACAGGTTCGGCTCCACCGTAACGCCACAGTCCCTCGCCAGAATACACGCTTAGCAGCATGCGTCCACTTGGTGGGTGCAAGCGGAGGGTCATACGAGCCCTCGGGGGAACTTGCACCGGTCTTTCGCACACAACACAATCAATGAGAAGTGTCTGTCGGCAAGGGATCAAGTCCCAGTGTCCATCCCCACGGACCACGCCCACTTCACCTGTTTCAAAGTTGGCATCCGCGTCCCAACTGACAAATGTTAAATTTTCATCCTCGTTTCCCTGCCATATCCAAGAATTCCCTTTCTTCGACAAGCCCATTATGCACTTATCCATCGCATTCAGTCCTTTGGATTTTGCCATTTCGACGAATAACGCATTGACGTGAGCAGATGATAACCTCGCGAGGGAGTCACCAGTTGTAGCACACCTGTCGGCCGGTGATGCGGAATGCTTCGGTTTATCATAGTCGTCATCCTTTCGGATTTGGAAGCAGCGATGCTGCTCTCCCTGATACAAGGAAGTTACATATCCATCTGGGCACGCTAATCGAGTCAGTAGGGGATATTTTACGTCACTTTGGGGCATGAATACGCAAACGGCACGGCGTCTGACTAGGCAAGATTCCATCCGCAGGGTCGGATGTCCGAACGCCGGCACGTCCATTGCCAGACATTGCTTCTCGGGGGTAAATGAAGGTTCTCCCCGAGCCCAAGGGATGGTGGTGTTGACCAGCTCTTTCCACCTGACTCCCATCCGCTCGAAATCACCGGGCAGTTTCCGCACGATCGGGGTCAAAGCTTTGTTCCTCCGGCCGTCGAGCCATACCGTGTGAGCGTCCCACCTCGCAACGTGATGAATATCCTCGCCCTTGTGAGACCATAGTTGCGACTGCAGGTATGAGAGCACAGCCTCCAACTTATCATTTTCGAGGTCCAATAGGCTTTTCGATGTGCCGGAGAGGAAGCACTGACTCACAGCCCGGTCCCATGGTCCAGGATCCCCTAAGTACGCACACACTGGGCCGGAAGTCAAGTTTATAAAAGGTGGTGGGCACTTGTCCGTATTTTCGTAAGTGGGGTGGACGTGCGCACAGGGAGGAGCTTGGGATGGCAACCAAATGCCTTGGTTTCCATCAACCACACATCTGCGAGTGACCAAGCTTCGGTCTTCGGCGAGACAGAGCGGATTAGAGGACACTTTTGCCGCCGTATCATTTCCAGCGACAGTCTTAGGCCAATGTGCACCATCACGAAATTCTTCGGGACAAGTTGGCTGGAAGCTACCCCTCTGGCAAGCAATGGGTGTGGTGAGCAGAAGAATAAAAACGACAGCACATCTCGGTACCAATCGAAGGGACCCTTGAATGAGATGCCATAGTATTCTTATTATATTCTTTCACTGTAGTTAGTTATTTCAAAGCTAAACGATGAAAAACGAGAGTATTCCAATTCTTAAGATTTTCAATACGTGCATGAAATCAGAGTAAAATCTCTACAGTTACTGCTTAAGATGTGCAATTTCCAACAGTATCATTTACCGCAAAAGAACTTAAAATTCCATAGTCATGGTTTCATCAATCCAGTTAAAATCGAAACAGAATGAGTACTTCCAAATCTCCTCTTCCGTACTCAAATTGAAGATCAATAAAAACTACTTCTACTACGCACCTCGCCTTCCTAGGTTAAACCTTTTCCAGGGTCTTCTTGAAACTCCCGGTACTTGTTGCGTAAGTTCCAAAGAGCAAGGATACATCGAAGAGGAAACCTGTGTCCACTAAAAGGTCCTCGAGTGGACGAAGACGTCTTACTCTGTTCCGGCAGACTCTCTCGCTCTACAGCCTCATACTTGTGCGACCGCATCACTAAGCAATTAACACCTTTCTTGGATCGTTCTCTTCCCCATCGCACTTCGAAAATGGCACTTCTCGTGAAAGGGGGAATGAAATTAAACGGAACGCTGCTGGAAACCGTATCGCAATGTTTGCCTCAAGCAGGCGACTATTACGAAGACAGTGGAGGAAAAGATAAGGGCCAGTTGTTTTATTGCTCCCATCTTTCTAGTAGCATATTTTACCTGTGGGACACAAAATAACACTCCGCCCACATTTTAACCGACATCATACATGACGCTCAAAATGCAAATGTAACATGCCTGAACAATGCTGTGCAATTTTACGATATAAAATTATACCGCAATTATAAAAGAAATGATGACGAAACATTTGTTTTTGACTTTAAGTTAGCTATATGGCAGACTCTCGCTAATGAAACTAACTAGCTCCCAAAACTATTGTGACAACTTACTCTTATGAAAACTTGGCTGCGAAAATTCACAGCATAAGATATATGTGTGTGTGTATTAGATATATCTGTGTGTATTCCAAGTGCCTAAAATTTCAATTTCATAATTATGCATACTTCACAGGGGACACCTTGTGGTCGCGGAGTCAAGGAAACGCGACCATGAAGGAGATAAAAGGTTGCTATGGCCGCCTCGCAATTGGACTTATGACCATCGCCGTCATCCTAGCCCTGTCCTTCAACGGCGCCGAATGTCGGTAATGAGTGAAAAGCCTAATGTAATGATACATGATTACAAATTAATCCATAGAAATGATAAAAAAAATATTTCTTTTCAAGGTAGAGATTAGAAATAATAAAAAAACCCTAATAATTATGGATTTATAAACTTTAAAACAGAACAGCCGAAATCGTTGGTAATGCATGGTGTACAATCCTCAATACGAAATCCTAGTACCTTAAAAATTCCGCAAAATCTCAGCATTTGAATAGTATTCATTATTCCAGCTTTGAAAGATTTTAAGGGTTGAGTAACGTGGCAGCTTACATGGGTGAGGTAAACTAGAAAATTCAAACTCCATTTCCATGGTTGAACCTTTCTCAGAAGGGATTTTTGCAATTTCCCCGCAAATAGTGAATTTCTCAGTATAGCTTTCACTGACGAAGGTCCGTACTTTACTCTTTACTAAGTAGGTAATGTGCGCATTATGTGATTGACGAAGGTCGCATCCGAAAAATATCGGAGGGAATTTTCGCAATCATCGCCAACAGAGGGAAGAAGTGGGTGCTATAAACATGTCACCCCGAAATATGATAATGGGAAAGGATGACGCACTCCAAATTTACACGGAGCGAGATGGCAGGGAGAAAAGAAGATACGCTTCCATTAGGGTGCTATTTGATAGGAAGTTATTACAATATAGCGTCGTGAGTCAAAGATTTTCCATCATGGTGCAACACTTGATTAAACACCAATTGAAGCTTGATTTAATGTTGAAGCAAACATTTTAAGTCGTGAAAAATGGGACTCTAAAGGCATTCCAATTCCAGAATCATCGAAAGTAACGCACGAAATTTCGAATAACAAACATGGATCTGAATAGCATTGTAAATTTATGATATAAACATTAATAAATGTAATTAAGACACTTTTTTCCTAATAGAACATCACCTCGCCGAAATCAACCTAAATTGCCTTACCAGAGCCCAACAAATCATCAAGGAAATTTATGAGTTATTTTTCGTATTATATGCAATTATTAAAATTCAGCAAATCGATCAGAGAAAATAAGAGCGAATCCCATTAATAAAGAAAATTAACATATGAGACCCTGATTTCCCTAATAAATAAAAATGTTACATCTGACCGGAAGCATTAGTGCATTTACGGCAGTGTTGGCTTGGAGCATGGCCTATTTACAACCAATCCGTTTCCTTTGTGAACCTTGATTCCCGCTGTCTTCTTTTCCTTATTTGTCAACAATGAACGAAGTGATTTCCAGGAAAGGTGAGTTTTCGTTTTACTTAACCATACATGCAAGGGTTGGGGTTGACTTCCTCGACTAGAGCTAACTAATATCAGACGAATTTATTTTTATAAAGATCCTAAGCTGGACAATTCATCATTTACTTTACCAAACAGTATTTCGAATCATACAGCATTTATGCTCCATCTGACTGATAATAAAACATTGTATTTAAGAAAAGTACGCATTCCCTATCAATGAAGTTGCCTCACGACTAAAAATCATTATCAGTTAAGTAGGGCGTCACTACATTGTGTAGAAAGTAACATTTCTCAATCTTAAATAATAATAATACCGATGAATGAACAAATGGAAATTCGCATATTTTTTGTGTGGGCGTAAATAAAGCACACAGATATCAAGTCCATTAGAGCCAAGTTTGTGATGAGGGCTTTCCAATTTATTCAAGTTTTGGTAAAAGGCTAATTTAATTTATTGATTAGTCACCCCTTTCCCATTAAAATTTATTTTCAAAGTGAACTCCATTTTGCAACATAAAATGATGCATAGTAACGTGCTAGAATTCAGTCTATGTACCCCATGCTTGTTTTATTTTTATACGTCAATGTGATACATTACCTTGCGTATTTCTCATGAAGCATCAATACTTACTAAAATAAAACTACTAACTCGCGTGACAACTGTAAGAATAAGAATGTGATTGCAACATATTTATTCATGAATCAACTGTGATGTTTTCTCAAAAATTGATAGAAGTATAACATGGAAAACAGCAGTATTGGGTACGTTCATTTTTATGTATCTTAGCGTTTAGAAGTAATCCAATATTTGTACTGAATGCAGAATTGGTACCAACCTGTTTCCTTGTTCTATTTCTTAATTTGATTCATAATGCGATTTCGCGGCATAATTATATTGCTCATTTTTTACATAGGGAATCCTATTCGGATTAAAAATTATCCATTTTCATTAAATAATTAGCTCATTATCTCGCTTGCTTTATCCGTATTGTTATCAGACGCCATTTAATTAATCGCCATCAAAACCTTTGCCTTGATATCTTTAACATCAACCCTGCTCGCTCATTATCAATTTGCCATTTTCATTCCAAGTAACCCTTTATCTGCCTTCTCACGGAGAGGGTTCTCACTTTTCTTTCGTCTCTGCTGAGAAGACGTTCCTCTTTGTCCCCCTCTAGTTGCACCTCCGGTTGCCGGCAGATTCCCAAGAAAGAGAAGAGGAGCGTGGATTTCCGAGCTTCGAACCAGAGGGTGGATGACGCCCGTCTGCCGGAAACCGTCTCCCCCCACTCATATCGCCTCCACCTGAAACCCTCCATCGAGGAGAACACTTTCCACGGGAGGGTGTGGATAGGGTTCATGGTCGACGAGCCCACGGATACCATCACGCTCCACGCGAGGAAGCTGCAAATTGAGACCACTAGCGTCAGCGTCACCACACTGATCGCAACGACGAACAACGTTACTTCGGATTTCCAGGTATCATCACCGCCTTAACCATTGGGACTAATCTACCGTCACCAGTCGTTAGAATATTTTTCGCTCTGAACTGTCTCGTAAACACACTTCGTGCACACACTGCAAACGACTTGTCGAGTACGAATAAATCGGAAAGTTGGTGCTCAAGTTTGATTCTTATATTTAGTCAAAGTCACTTCAAAGATATATAAATACATAGCCTTGGTTCGATCTAAATTTCTTCATTGGTATACACGTAAACACGAGTTTTGGATACGGCATAGGAACCTTTTATATAGAAATTCTAAATATTTACTGACCATCTATATCAACATGGGAATTATCTTAAAGTACGAGGTCTGTTCAAAAAGTATCGCGACTTTTGTGTTTTTTCAAATATTATTTATTTATCCATGTATATCTATTTTTCCCCTTCAACGGAATACCCATTACATATTATACACTGGTGCCAGCGTTTTTCCAATCCTCGAAGCAGTTCAAAAAATCATTTCTTGTGATCTTGTTCAGCTCCTCCTTCGAGGCAGTCTTTATCTCGTCAATCGTAGCTTAGCGTCATCCATTCATGGGCCTCTTCAATTTCGGGAGCAAGAAAGAGACACTGGGGGCCAAATCTGGGGAATACGGTGGCTGCGGCATCATTGGTGTGTTGTTTTTGGCCAAAAATTCGCGCACAAGCAACGTCGGGTCAGCAGGGGCGTTGTCATGGCGCAAAAGCCAATTTTTGTTCTTCCACGAATCCGGGCGTTTTGGCGGATTGCTTCGCGCAAATTGCGCATAACTTGCAGTTAATATTCCATATTTACCGCTCTGCCCTGTGGTAAGAACTCATGATTCACCACGCCCCTGCAATCCAAGAAAACTGTAAGGAAAGCTTTCACATTCGACCGAACCTGACGCGCTTTTTTCGGTCTTTGCTCGTGCTGTAGCTTCCATTGGTATGATTGAGCTTTAGTTTCCACGTCATAACCATAAACCCATGGTTCGTCACCAGTTAAGTCTGTCTGGAGCAAATTTGGGTCGTCGCGGTCAGAGTCCAACACCTCATTAGCAATGTTTTCATAGCGTTCCTGTTTTTGGTCGAAATTGAGCAATTTTGGTACGAATTTCGCAGCGACCCGTGTGATGCCCTAATCATTGGTAAAAATCGAATGGCAATCGAAATGTTTAGGTCCTTAGCAACTTATCTAACGATGATTCGACGATTGGTCGAATTGGCAAATTATAGTTATTTTCTTCACTTCATCAATGTTTTCGTCTGTTGTTGACGTGCTCGGGCGTCCGGCACGCCCTTCGTCCTTCACATCTTCTCGGCCCTCTGAAAACATTTTGTACCACCGATAAACGTTGCTTCGGTCCAAGGTAGCTTCTCCATATGCCAAAGTAACATTCGGAATGCGTCCGCGCTCTTAATTTCGTTTTTCACAGAAAATGTGATACAGACTCTTTGATCCATGTTTTGGAACAGGCAAAAATCGAAGACAAACAAAAACGGCTGTCAATAATCAACTAAGCACTCAAAATGGCCTAACTTTTAGGTATAAGTGAGAGACATAAGTACCAACATAACGCTTCAAAAAATCGAAAATCAAATATACGTATCTAGCGAAAATTCAAAATTCACGATACTTTTTGAACACACCTCGTATGAGTAATGCATATAGATTCAGTAATAATAGACCTGGAAGTTTACTACTATGTACGAGTATCTCTTATCAAGGGTTTCTCAACCAAGGAGGACTTTAACACTCAATAATTTGGTTAATTCAGAAGACATGATTTCGTTGCTTCTATCGTCTCAACACTAAAATCGATCGAAATCACTTATACTCACCAATCTTCGAAGAGGCTGAGCTTCTCTTCAAAAATTTGTTCAGTGATTAGCTTCCAATCACTACAAATGGGATGGGTAGGTGTGACTGATATCGATGGTTGCAGTTCACAAGTAAGGGGCGGAGGTCCATTACTTGAATCATGGTAATTCGGATCTTCCCCACGTAGAAAAAAATTCTTGATCAATTTTTCATCTTTTCACAGGCTCGAACCCAGGAATACGACAAAGAGCGCGAATTTTACACGATTCGCCTTAATCCGGGGCCAGGAGGAAAGTGCTTGGAGCCGATGAACGTATATGAGCTGCACATTAGTTTCTCCGGGACTCACACGAGGAGCGGAGTTAGCAGGTTGGATGGGTTCTTCAAGGAAACTTACGTCGACCAAAAGACGAAAGAGAAGAGGTTAGCACCATAACAATACAATACCAAAATATGCAGTACAAAGCTTCCCAGTGTTTCAAATAAGGGTGTATATGAGCAATCGTCTTTCTATTTCAACTGATTGTCAATCCTTTGATTGCTTCTGATAGCCATCCAGTTATCATTATTCCTTTCGCACCGCACGGACTTTTCATGCTAAACTTAAACAGATCAACCGTTGAATCATACACAGTACGCAAAATATTAATATTTAAAATATTGGCGAACTTTGGTGGAGGCCGAGAATGCAGGTTGATACGTTGCCACCGTTCAAAAATATTATCAGGCTGGAAAGCAAACTTAATCCCCAATAATAATAAACCAAAAAACTGATTTAACTTGATGCTATTCAATTTTGATGTTTTCCGTAAAACGGAAACATCAAGTACCGGGAAATGTTTCACCCTTCACTAGGGTAATTTTTATGGTAAATAAATTCTATCCAAAATAGGAGTACAGTTTCATTCTAATAGCTCTTTGTCTACATTAATATGCGCAAAATTATTTTGTGACGTTAAATATTTTTAGTGTACGGTCAAATGAACGGCTTGTGAGAAAAAACCGAGGGTGTAATACGACTGATAAACGGGGTGCACGCAATCAATGCCTAATAAAAAATGTTGGAGGTAGCAAATTAATGGCGCGGAATGCGTTTCCTGTCAATAAAATGGGAAAAATCCTCTGGTAACATCTATCTCTACTTTAATGAAACACCCGATCGTATTGAAATGCACTGCACGTGATGCCGCTAGATTACGATTATACGTATTTTAATAAGTTGCCTTTAACGCATTTGGTTAAGTTGAAGTCACGCTGACTTTCATTTGCAGAATTCCATGTCCACGTACTTGATGAGAAATGGAAATTGAAACTTGGTTTCCAATCCCATTTTCAATCACAGCACCACAAAAGGTGGTGTTGTGATTATTTTAGAATTTAATTTTTTTGCATTTCCACAGATGGTACGCTGCGACGCAGCTGAGTCCAGCCAATGCACGACAAGTTTTTCCGTGCTTCGACGAGCCTTCCATGAAAGCCAACTTTGAGGTGAGCGTCGCCAGGCCTGGCCATTTGTCTGCGCTTTCAAACATGCCCATCAAAACCACGGAGATAATGTGAGTTCACCATTTTTTTTCTTTCCTCCTAATATCAATTAATACGCATTTTTTTCGTTTCGCCTGCTCTTCAAGACAAGATATGTTGCTACCTGATTTAAAAACCATAATTTTCTTCAACTTACGAGTCACATGAGCTTTACATACTCGTCCTAGGTCTATATTTTGGAAATGGGGTTATATTTACAACTAACGAACTTAAAAATGTAAAATGTAAATCATAATTTAAACCAGCTGTTGAAAATGTTGGATAGTTTTGAAATCCTAATAGGTTTGAAACTTCTCAATGTGAGTAATCACGATAAATTTTCTTCAGCCATTAAACAATTCGGTTGCTTTAACCGAAAGCTAATCGAGATATGCTGGAAACAATTTGAGAGGAAACGGACTGCAATCGAGAAATCAATGTCTTTCTTTTAAATTCGAAAGGGTGGAGAGGCCCGGGTGGTACTGGGACCACTTCGAGAGGACACCGCCCATGCCCCCATCCTCCGTCGCCATCCTCATCTCCGACCTGACCCCACGGCATGACGAGCAGGCGCTCAAAAGCCAGCACCGCCGCCGCAACGGCGCTTCGCCATCTCACTCCGCCCCCACGTTCCGGCGCCAACGGCAACCGGGGACCACCTGTGTGACGGTGTGGGCAAGCCAAGGCGTGGGGCAGGAGGAGACGTCCACGGCGGCCGCCGTCGCTCCCAGGGTGCTCTCCTTCTTTGAGACCTACCTCGACACCCCGTTCCCCTTGGACAAACTCGACCTAGTGGCCCTGCCGGCATACACCGCGTCGGTTCCCGCCCACAACTGGGGACTCATCTTCTTCAGGTGCGGTGAAGATACGCTTTCCGCTTCAGCTTAAGTTCATTTCATTTGATATTGTTGCATGTTCCATGTTAAGGTCCAGAAATTGTACAGTGTAGCCGAAAATATATGATATAATTAGTCAGCGGAGGCCGTTCACACAATACTAATATGATGAAAAATGAAATCCAGAATTATAAAAAATGACCGCTGTGACATTATTACTTTACTTTGCATTATTATGCCTTAACGTATCACTACTAGCGTGCTTTGGTCCGTTTTTCGGTAGTATTTTAATTATAACTTACTTCATAAATACAGTGTGCCACAGCTACTTACCGCCGGAAAATAAGTTTAAAATATGCGTAAGCTGATACATGGACGCAGCCGGCCAACGATAACTACTGTTCCTGAATAAGGCTATTCCTAATAACTAGTTGATGTAGCCGCATTTTTCATTTGTATCTATGATAAAGACTTCGAGTCCTCACGAGGGAGTGTGGCAAGGGGCATGCAAGAAACCAGTCATAGCAATATGCAGGAAGAAGTTTGAGAGGATTTGAAACATTTCATCGATGTCGTACATAAAATACGAGCACAATTCACAAAATACAATTCAAAATACGAGCACAACTCGCAGCACAATTAGTTCGTTCGTGTGTAATACGTTTAATCTGGTATCACATTTTCGATTCTCCAAGGACTCTGATCGTATGTTTTGTAGTATTTGTGTGGTTCTTGGTGTCCTTCCGCGGCCATTTTTTCACGAACCGGCCACTTTTCACTAAAAATATCGATTGTAGAATAGGTGTTGTTTTCATGAATTCCAAATGCACCACTTTATTTCCCAGCCATATGTCTCCCAAATGCCATAGTATTCTAAAAGGCACTGCATATACAAGGGATGCCTTTGCCAAGTTAGGTCCGAGGTCACTTTGACCCACGAGTACTTCACATGATCAGCGATACTCCTCCACTTTGAACTCCGAGCGGGTAATGGTAATCTGCTCGCTTGCCCTCCCTTTCAAGAAGTGCGGTGAGCGTACATGTTTTTGTATGTGCTCAATTCTAGACCCCATACAGACGTCACCTCCTGAAATAAGCAGTCAATCACTCATTAATGAAGTGCTGATTTTTCTCTGAAATAATAAATGAGAGGATTCTTCCCCGTAAAGCCAGGAGTCTAGGGGATCACTTTAATGCCCAGATATCAAGTAATGATAGGCTGCCATACGAATAATATTTTTACGTTTAATTTGCAATTATGTTTCAGACTTGACCCAAAACTTTTACGGGTTCAGCCAAAATTGTTTTGTGATTGTCCGAAAATAAATCAGAAAGGTGCTATTCCAGGAAAGCTTCATTTGCGACACTCTTTATAAATCAACTGAAATAACTTCAAGGGACTCACTCGCTGACATTTGAAGAAAATTCTGAACATCGACTAGAGAAAAATGTGCACTGATTTGTTTGACATAAACCCAGGGGTTTCTGTGCCAAAAATGATATGACTCTGAACGGTATTACTTACGTTTCATCATTCTGAGATTTTTGCAATAATAAAAGATCAGATCCTGTTTCAAATTCGATCGAATAAACCTCCCTTCAATAAATTCTGCATATATCAGCTCGAAAAAAAGGCGGGGCAAAACGCAAACTGATGCGCACATCCGTTTCCTCCTTGATGCAGGGAAAGTGACTTGCTGGCCGACAACGCCGGGTCCGAGAAGTGGGTGACGTCGAGAGTAGCCGGAGAGCTGGCTTACCAGTGGGTGGGGGGATACGTGACCCCCGGCTGGTGGACGGACGCCTGGATCAACAAGGCGCTTGCCAACTACATGACTGCCGTGGCGGTGGATGAGGTGAGGCCACGCCCACTCCAATTCCAATCCCCAGAACAAAGATTTATAGTATGTACGCAAATCAAACGCATGAACGGAGTGGAAAAAGTAAGTTTGAAACTCCGGATTCCCCGATCAAAATTTTAAAAAAAGAAATCAGCGAAGCAATAAATTTTCGACGCAAAGTATTAAAACTAGAAAATATTTTAATGCTGTGCTCAATGATGATGAAAACTCTTTCAATCAATGCCTTATTCTAGTTTCGGGGAGAAGGAATAGGAAAACCAATAAGTGTTAAGTTTCGATGAGACCCTCTTCGTATTTCCCTGAAAACGATTCCACGGGAGTTAAACTATGTGCGAAAGTTTTCAATTATATCGTATGTTAGTTTCTGGGGGGCGGATTAGCACGACCAGTCAGTTCAATGTTCTAATGAGACCATATTATTTTCTCGAAGCTTCAATCAAGGCAAGATCAAGTACCCAGCCAAAGGTCTCCATCTTCGCTCATTTATTCCCTCTACTACGAGTACAGCAAGCACAGTCCGTACTCCAGGATCATGCCCATCAAGGACTTGGTCTCTGCCGAAAAGGGTGAGTATATTTTTTTCACTACCTCATAATTTCCACTTCTAAAAAATTCCTACGAGATACACTCTAGTGTGCGTATTTGCATAATAGCTCTGGTTACTTTAAACAAGGTTTACAATGATGCCATGGAACCATTACTAGCCTCCTGAGATGATAATAAGGCTAGATGATTAAAATCGCCAAATGACTAATTCAGCTAACCTTGACAGATCGGACAACAACAATGTGCGATTGTTTTTCGTCAACATTAAAAAAAAATTGAAATTTCATAGCGGTGCTGTGCTTGAACGACGATCTGATCGGTTAGCCTTAGGGTGAAAAATAAGAGGAACTGCGTCGAAAATAATCGGAGGTGATACACTTGGCCCGCAGTGAGCTGCCTTCGCAAGGTCGACCCGAGATATTTTAATACATCGAACAAGATGTTCCGTGTTTTCCCCGGAAAAGTCGTAAAACGGTGATCATAATAAAGAAGTCCGCCACCCTTCGTGGCGCCGGCCACGCCCCTCGTTAGCCGAGCGTCCTTAAGTGACCTCCAATCAAGATGATAGACACGCTCATGCACCTACGTATTCTTCCTTCAACAAAAGAATGACGTCAAGGAACGACCACCTATAATCACATAACACTACAACTAACCTATTACCTTCGGCGATACTACTATTCTAGGCTTGGATTTCATTATAATAACATATTAATAAAACAGAAGCGGTCATCAATACACGGGACAACAAGCAACGCGGGCGGCATAGAGTTCAGCGATCTCTTTTTCTTGGACGCAATCAGACGTGAGTCGTCAATTTATGCACGCTAATATGACAATGTCAATTGCAACATAACATTAATCGGAGTAATTCTTTAATCCTTGATTACTCCAGCTGTATCATAGTAAAATGATTACCCGTGTGCATGGACACTTAAAAAAACTGTGACGCACTAGATTAGAGGCGGATAAAATCGGCTCCGATCGGTCCAATACGATCTGCTATCGTGCACACACTTAACCGACGGTCTGAACTCAGCCCTTAACGCACAATTCAGGAAAAAATGTTACCGATACTCTTTATACAAACCTTGTATAATAATTTTCTCTTCTCCAAGATCATCTCAAGAAAAACAGAGCTCAATGAATGATGAAATATATCTTTAGAATTTAATTCCTATCAATAACTGCTGAGCAAAATGTCAATTCAACGGTCGATTTTTTCAATGAAAAATTTAATGCACTGTCCGGCTGAATGGGACTCTGAAAGATCCGTATTCGTGGGATAAACAATTCTATAAATTTCCAAGAGACTTGGAATTACGAAATACGGGATTGGCGCCAAGTCTCACTGAGTGGTATAAACTGCGTCAGGATTGCCAGGAGTCATTCGCTCGTGAATGCATAAATTAGTTTTCGGTATCGTTAAGAACCCAAGTTGATTGTACTTTTAAAGTGGAGGGTTTTTCTTTAAGATAACTCACATCATATGAAGAAGGTATCCCAACGCCGAGATTAGATGCAGATAAGACTTCTTAAAGACGCCGAATTCGGGAAAGAACCAGGATTCCCTATGATTTACGTGAAAATATGGAACATTTATGAATTTCTGAAGAAAATGGGAAGCAACTATTCACGTCAGGGTCTTTTCCATTAACTTTTGTAACAATATGGGCTTAGCGCGTTGCACACTAACCGTAAGCAGACTTATACACATGCAAAGATTAAGGCTGATTCGGCCGCGTATAATCTCTTACATGAAGAGACCAGCAAAATAAGTGGTTAACTTTCATATTGCGGCTAAGTAGTGATAATTTGCAATTTTTTTTAATTTATCGGTACTCTACCAAATAGTATATCATAATCATTGGAAAAGTCTACGGGAAAGTACAGAACTTTATTAATCCGATCCGTAAAGACATAAATTTCTTTGAACAGACTAGAGGCATATTTTGATATTAAACTGATATTTTCATGACTTGAGTTTGTTATTCAATGTGGTGTTAAAAAACAAACTTACGAGTGCTATTTTCCCATTATCCAAGGCACATTCTAATTACTGCTTGAAATCAAAGCGAGACCGGAAACGTAAGTGGATACTTTCGTATTGAAGGTGCGAAAGATTGATCCAAGGATATCTGCGATTTTGGGAGACAAGAGCGATCTCTAACTGCGTCGTCGAGTTTACTCATTTGGCAATCTTGGATTAGACAACACTACTGTGCAAACTCTACAGTTGGGCATTTTTCGCAACTGCGCGAATGGGAGTACATAAACACACAACCAGATGCGTAATGGACAACTTGCCTCATCTAGGATTTGAACACAATTCTGCAAATTTCCGTCCGGAATGATAAAAAAATGGAACTTTCATTGACTTTTTCGTGCATTAACGTTAAGTTTGCTTCCAAACAGAAATAGTATACTATATGCACGTAACATCAACAGATCTAAATTCGTCAGTTATTCAGTTTGTAAATGCTTGAAAACTTTATTCGTCACTACACCCGGTTTTTCGTGTTTCTTTAAGCCACTACGTCTTCATTCGACACATTAAAAATTGATAAATCTTCTTTTCTATAATCATCAATATAAAGGAATAGAGAAGAGATCAAGCCAACAAATAGAGGATTTATCATATGCGAAGCGGTTCATATTTATGCTAAAAATAACCGAAAATTATTTAATTTCAGGTGAAATGGTCATCCGTATGCTGAATAATACCCTGTCTGAAGAAACATTCAGAGCATCCCTTAAAGATTTCTTCTTTCAAAGGTGATTGGAACTGACTTTCATAAGAGGAGGTGGATTTTCCTTTTAATTCTACACTCAACTAATTAAAATTTGTCCTTTCTCCAATCTCCTATATGCAGGGAATTCAGCACTTTTAATCAGGATATACTTTGGCACATCATCACTAGACGTGCACACATTGACGGCACGTTACCGAAAGACGCCTCCGTCAAAGAGATTGCCGACTCGTGGATAGAAAAGGATAGATTCCCCGTGGTCACCGTCACGAGGGATTACTCTGCTGGCACAGCTGACATCGAGCAGGTTGGTATTTAGAGCAAGAGACATAGAGTTATCAACTTAGCTTCCCAGCACACCAAATCCATAGTATTGTCATTCAAGAGAAAAAATTAGAAGTAGTAATTGGGGAAGGCGACTGACAGTTAAGATCATTTGCACCATTAGAGATAAGTGGGTAATTTGGCAGACGGAGCTTGCTTGGGAATGGAGAAAGAATGATGGAGATAAGTACAGCGTCGGCATTAACCCAATCACACTCAACGTAAAGTACTCTTTATTTATTTTATTTATTTATTTATTCAGTATAAGTCCGAAAACAGCACATTTTGGCCTTTACATCGAACTATTAACAACGATAACAATGGTCACATTTACAAACACCCAAGCCCTAGATGGAGCGAAACTCACCCAGGCGGGAATCGAACCCGCGACCCTTGGAATGGCAGACGAGGACGTTACCCCGCCGCCACCGACTCTCTACATTACAGCCCAAATAGGGATTTGTATACCACTGCAAAATTCTACCTCTACCCGGATTCGAACCCGGAACCCAAGGCGCGGAAATCCAGCACCCTAGCCTCCACACTAACCTGATACCAGAAAAAACACATACTGAAGATGAAGGTGTAAAACCTATTAGTTAGTGTTTGGAGATTTTAACCGCATTCTTACTCCCCTTTTAATCGAACACCTGACGCTTTGAATATCTCGGCATTTTTTTCTAACATATTTAAAGTGAATAGCAAAGGTCAAGAGATCCCTTAAATTTCTTGCAATACATGTATATGCCTTAGAAGGAAGAGGACATTTTTAAACGAAATGAAGTATGTTGCGTTTTCTTCGAAATACGAACCAAAATTAAATACCTAACATACTTCTTGTTGCATTGATAGTTATGATAACCTGGTTGTACGGAGGGTTTTGGTGAGAGATCATTCCCCACCATATCTATCATATCATCAAGACATTAAACAAAATCCAAGTCCGTGGCAGTTTTTAATCATGAAGAACCAACATTTTAAGCTGCTATATTATCCTAATGTTACAGTCATTTAACATTTGCTTTAGGTTTTAACTACCGCGTAAATAAAAGTTATTTGTAAGTAACGAATTTATGATACATTAAAAGCTCATCATTAATTGAATCAGTAGGCAAATTTACTCTTATCCAGATGGTTTAAAATATCATTCAAACCTGCACTTACAGGCATTATAATGTGACTCTCCAACACAAACCGAGTACAGGAAATATACTCTATTAGTACGTAACTCTTGGTAAGCATGGGTCTTCCTTCAAAATATTTGATTGGAATATCTTTCACTTTTACTGGATTGAACATTTTAGCTCACATTCTTTTGTGATCTTTTTCTTATAACACTTCGCGTGGAAGTCTTGAGTCCTTCCCTAAACAGGGAAGGCAAGTAAAGCCCTCCGCCCTGGGGATAGTCGAATATAAGCTAGCAGTCAGATTCAATTTCAGCTAAACTCAATTTTGAGTAGGATCCCTTTCATTATAAACTATCGTTCTGAGGCAAAACCCAGAAATAAAAAGGACGAATTCTTTACCGTTTCATTCGGGCCAATCCAAAATTTTGTGAATGGCATCATTCTATAACTTCCCTGAACATTGTTCTGTTCGGCCAATAGTGATTTATAAGTAGGATATCCCACAATGAAATCGGCAGGCATTATTTAAGATCCCACCGGCATGACCTCGCCCATCCCCTTTCCAGAGGATGTTCATCCGCACGAAGACGGTCCAGCCGGGGGGTGCAAGGGGCGAACCCTTCGAGAGCAGCGACGGCGCCGGGGGCGACGACCAGCACCGATCCCTCTGGTGGGTGCCCATCGTAATGGCGACGCAGGATAAGATGAACTTCGACGAGACGAAGCCGATTACGTGGATGAAGCCTTCGGAGAGGAGAATCGTGATCAAGGGAGAGACAGCGAGCAAGACGCTTCCCGGGCCGGAGTCTTTCGTCGTAGTCAACCCAGAGGAGATAGGTAAGGACAATGAGAATAATACAATGCGAAAATAAAACCCTCGCTCCTTCTCCTTCATCACCTGCCCGCTCAATCAAACGAACTTGGACAGTTATTCCGAAAGCCGTAAATCATGTCATGCCAACGATTCCTGTGGTAAACCGTCGAGACTAAAAATAAGCATGGCAACCACGCTGACAAAAATTTAGGGACACCATCAAAGAGTTTCCTACCCATTCTACGACATCTTCCTCTAAATCTGTCTGAAAATCATTGTATCTGACCCTGTGTACGGGGGAAGGAAAAGAGGGAACGCAATTTTAAGAGTTAATGAGGATAAAAAAACACCAGAACTGAGGTCTAAAAGGAATATGTTGCGGAAATTGATTGGTGGGTTTACATTCTTGAGGAGAGTTTTCTGCGGTGCTTAATTTTCTACTTGGTTATTCTTTCAAGAGAATTATCTTTAAGATCAATGTTATGCTTTGAATGAACCATCATTAAAATCGAAAAAATCGAGATTTGAGAAGAAGTACATATTTCATTCACTCAAGTCACAGAGATGAACTTAAAACTATTACAAGCTTTAGTGATTTCAACATTAAGCATCTCCTCTCATACGATGAAAAGTTCATGCAAAGGGATTACAAAGATTCCGTGCGTCGTCATGTTACGGGATACAAATCGTTTACCATCACTTAAAAGAGAACTTTTAAGTTCTTCCATGCGATTGGTGCTAAACGATTAAATCATGTTGCAAACTAAGTTTTATGACATTCCACCTTTGATGTTTTTCCCGCAAAAGCCATGTTCTGTTCTTGATTAAATTCACATACTTCAAGCCTCTAAGTTTGCACCGAATATTACTTACTCCTCGTAGACTAAGGCCTGGCCTCATTCGAATACGTCATCACTCCCTCCCCAGGTTTCTTCTTCGTGAACTACGACCGTCGCAACTGGAGGCTCCTGGCTGATTTCCTCCAGGGGCCTTACGGATTGGAGCGCGTTCCGGAAGTTACTCGTGCCAAGCTGGTGCACGACGCCCTCAACCTTGCACTTGGCGACGAGCTGCCCTTTGACGTAGCCCTCAACGTGACGCGATTCCTGCGATACGAGAGGGCGCCAGCCCCGTGGAAGCCCGCCTTCTACATCATGGACTTCTTGGAGAGACAGTTGGACGGGACTGAGGCCGGAAAAAAATTCGCGGTAACGGAAGAGATGGTTTCCATCCATATACTTTGCTGTTGTGTGAACAGTAATGGCGGAAAGCCAAATTCAACCCCTAAAGAGTAATAGCAAACAAAGAAATGCGGGAATCTTGCGGACTACTTCGTGCAATTCCTGAGCGAAATGCATGGAGATATTGCGGCCAACATGAAATATTTGGATGAATTCACGCCATTGTACGAATCATAACTATTTATTGGCGTCTCGCCATAGTCTATTTTAAAATTAGACCTGCGAAAATATTATAAAATAATTTAAATTTCCGTGTTGCTGAGCTCTCACCTTGCTCCTCGACGTTTTTTCACGAATGAGTCTCTCTCCGGTCCTACTTTTCCCCACACTCCCATTACGTATCCATTTAGCGTGTGTGTGTAAGTATATATATATATGTGTGTGTGTGTATATATATATATATACACACACACACACACACACACACATATATATATATATATATATATATTACACACACATATATATTAGCTCAACTGGTAAGAGCATCGGCCCGGGAAATCAAAGACCAGTGGCTCAAGTCCACTGATCAGTGGTCAACGAAACTTTTTGCGCTTGTGACCAGCATCCTTCCACCTTTTCCACCAACCCTGTGTTCGCCTTTTGTGTGTGTTCCTATCCCTTTCGCCGCGAATCCGCCGACAATTTTCACAAATCAATCACATACTCATACAAATGTGTGGTTTCAGATAAAACTGATCACGACGAGACATAATACGATTAAATGAACACGTATTTTGATGTTCATTCTGAAAATCTGATGTGTAAGATTGGCTTTCTAATATTTCTTACGGTAATATGCAAGTGTTCAAAAGCAAAGGCGAATTATTTTCCAAAGAAAAGAGAGGATAGTGCAATCTAAGCATAGTATAACTATCACACTGTCCTGTTATTTCTATTTTTGCACGGTCGAATCATTAACTACACGACTAGGAAGTAAAAATTTCGAACAATATTTTTTTCTTTTAACTGTCATAAAATAAAAGAAATTTCATTCTGTCTCCTTTTATCTCAGATAGAGCCCAAAATATGATTTTTCATGGTCCAACCCCATTTTTAAATTAGGTTGTACAAGCATAAATACAAATCAAACATTACAACATTCACGATTCTCCCATAAGTATGCCATTTACAGAAAATTAATTCAATTGAATGCCCTTAAAACATCAAAGCCGTAAGGTTTGATAGCGATGTAGTGAGACTGCAAATTTGAATCAACCGTTGTCTTGTGTGCAAGGTTACATAGTTTATCCTAAATGTGACTGTTTATGCAACAGGGAGAAACCATGGCGTGAAAAATAAATTTTAATGCGGAAAACCTTTATGATTTTTCATTCCCTGTGTGGCATATTGATTGAAATATATGGATGTAATATACCACAAATATCTAAGATCGAAGAATCATATGCCAGGTGTAGGAAGACATAATGTGGAAGTCAAGAGTATCTGCCATTACAAGTCCATTAGAAATTAATCCCCGCCTTTAGGGAACGGACTAAGAATCAATAAGCCCATTAGACCCCAAAGGATAAAATTTGAAAGCACTGAATTAATTGAGGCCAGCAATTTATTATTGAAATTAGAATAGTAATCCTCAGAGAAAAATAATCGGAATTTAGACTAAGCCTTCTTCAGATATTTAAATCAGGCACATTCCCTTCAGATGATGTCTGTAATGTCCTGATTCCAGAGTAGATCGATGACCGCGAAAGTAAATTGAATGCAGGAGAGAATATGTGAGAAATAGGTATTCCTTCTTTCCTCGAAAGACCCAAGAACGATAACGATTCTAGCAATAGAAACTATTCGGATTCACCAATCCCATGGTTTATTTAGCTAAGGTAATTGAAAGGCTAAAGTTATCTCCTTTGTGACCCCTTCGTCTCACTCTGCTTTGTCCCATTCCACTTCCTTCCCACTAGTGAACTGTGTAGTGCCTTCTTTTCATTAGCAAATACTTTTAAAATCACCGTTACACACCTTCGAAACGGGTCATTGGTCAGTTGTAGTAAGTAAATAACTAGTTGGACTATGCCTTCTTCAATTATTAAGAGAAGAAATGTCGAAATATTAATGTAGATTGCCATTTTTGTCACAAAACTCCAATTTTGCAACTGCCCTAAAGAAAACAAAAAGAAGATGGACACGGATTTCAGAACACACGCACTGAATGATTGCACGCGATTCGTGAGACGACATTCTCATGAATTAATGTTGTTCGAAACAAGCCTAAAATAACGTGCGCTTCATTCAAAGTCGAAAGAAGGTGGCTGCCGTCGAAATATTTTACGGGATTTGCCCCATAGTGCGCATCCGTGCTTGGCTCGCTTATTTTTACCCGGCCTTTGTCTAACGGGTGGCAGGTGGACTCGTTCATTCATTCGCCACTATCCCATTAGTAGTATGCGCACGACAACCATGACCGCGCACACAAGGCATCCAAAATGAAGGAAATTATGTTTTCAAGTAGCGTTAAGTTCCAGATTCCGTCGTCGATGATCCCCCTCCGCAAGCAAAGCGTGCCCAGGCTACTTGAAGGGCCGAGGGCAGACACGGATTCATTGCTACATCTTGAACTTGAAAACAGTTATTTTGATCATCGCCTATTTCAGCGAGTCGTGGTATATTTTCGTTGGAGCGTCCATCGCTGCTTACGCCGTTCGTGTGTTCTTCCGCTTTGAGGAGCAATGAGAAACTTTCCGGTTGATACAGACAATTCTTAAAAATACGCAGATCCTCGTTCGGGTCACATAAACAAAAGTCCGCAGCTAGAATTATTTGAAAAGGTTGTTCAGCCGTTGGCTTGGGATTATGCCATTGAAATTTCGTCATCCTGAGAACTTAACGCATATATGTATTGATTAAATTAAACTGTAATCAGATTGATTCAGCACCAATCCTAAGGATCAACCCTGTAACAAAAATGTCAGCAATTAACGGATAAGCATTTATGCAGCACACCAATAATCTTGAACAACACACAGGCGCTAAGTTGGTCCAACTCCCCTCGTTGGTGGAACAAGGCACGGCGATAATAGATATTTCTAACAATTAAAGAAACCAACAGAGAATGAGATTAGGACTAATATGAGATCAATTTCGAATTGACAGGCAATCTTGAGGGTATCATCCAAGTATAAATGGCGCGAATACTCGCGCGAAATAGCACTTCACATTCTAACGAATTGCGTAGTTTCTGGCGTGATGTGGTGAAAATTAGAGCATAATAATGAACAAATAGTGGCACTTTTCCATTTGATATTTGTTTAATACACGATCGGTTTCGATGTAGAGCATCATCTCTCGATTTACTTCATCATCACCTCAAGATAATGCAGTACATCGAAACCGATCGTGGATTAAATAAAAATCTAGTGGAAGAGTGCTACTACGTATTTGTTCTTAATTGTCTCACATCCTCTTCAATGTTCCCGATATAACAATTTTGTGTTCAGGTATATTTTCCAAAAATCAAGGAAATTAGAGGCATCCGTTGAAATATTCTCTACCCATCAACAAGTCTAATGGCCGATAAGGCTAATAGAATTATAGTTGATGACACAGCGCACCAGAGAGTGCCCAGAGATTCTGGACGAGGATACCTTCCACCTCCATTAGCAATCAATCAAGAAGATAGTTTTATGAAGGAAACACCACGATGTGCTCTCTCCTTAAAACCATAATCCATAATGGAATGACGCTATTATTCCCGTGACAGTTACCACTGGTAACTTTCACGGGAATTTACCGTACCGTTTGTCAAACGAATCAAACAAATCTGATCGCACATTTCAAATTGTTTCACGTTTCAAATGGTTTCGCACGATTTCAAATTACACCGCATGATTTTCGAGAGCGTCTTCTGTCCCATTTTGTCCACAATTATATTTTCTCAATTTCAGGAATACGTGGTGCGGCTAGTATCACCCCTTTATGACGAACTGACGTCTGCGGAAAGGCGTCATGGCTCTGAAGATGACATGGCCATGGTCGAGATCACCCCCGGATGGAAGACAAGGCTGAGGGCGAACGCCCGCAACGCACTGTGTTCGGCCGGGCACCCACCGTGCATTGCAGCCAGTAAGGCGCAGTTCGACACGTGGATGGAACAGGGAGTGCCGTGAGTGCAACACTTTCTTCCTTATAAATCATGTCACTTCTCTCTCGTTTCGCGATCTTTGATTTGAACATTGACCCCTAACTATTCTACGATAGCAAGGGCGTTCCTCGGACGAGCAGAATCATTAATTCGTGCTATAGTTCTAAGAAGACGCCCACAGTCTTGTGGTAAAGTATATATAACGTGTGGAAGTCTCACCGATGTGAATAATAATGTACACCAAGATAGCACTGGTGAACAAACACACCGAAACACAAAAAAGAAAACACGTACGTACTCCGAATTTTCGGTGGCGCGGCCACCTTTCTCGAGGGGGAGAAGGAGATGAAATCCCTAAAGATTTGGGAATTTCTCGCACTTTCAGTCGGCGATCCTCCATGACTTTTATGCACTTTTGCAATAATTCCTGAGGTAGTGGCACATTTTGACCGACCACTACATGGATCATCATCTAAGCCGTCCCGACCAAACTTAAACACGTTTGCCCACCTGACAACAGTTGAATATGAAGGAGCAGAGTCCCCCAGAGAGTTCTGAAAGTCGGCATGAATTTCCTTTGCTTTCATACCTTTCTTTACGAGGCATGAAATCACTGCTCGAATGTCAATTTTTTCCATCTTCACAAATCATTACACGGGAACAATAGCATAGAGGCGCCCGCACTACAGATCTCTCCCCAGAGCAATGACGCGTTTCGTGTTTACTCATAAAGGATTACCTATTACTACGCGAGGAACTTGTTGCGCTGGTGCTGACGTCTAGTGGTGATTCCAAGAACCTTCCTAACTATCCTTGTATGTACAAGGTTTGTATATTTGATATTTTAGTACCCTGCAAACCACCGCTATGGTACATGGCAAGGGATAAATACACACCAGACTAATATTGACCCGAATATGACCCTATTGCGGTCGGATTGTGCTATCCTGATCCTTTATTGTTTGTAGAAAAAATGTCATCTCAAATCTATCTGCTCTGCACTCAATCTCTCTCATTTTACTGACTTCATCTCTTTCTTTTTATTGGCATGATCTCTCCTACCGTAGTGCGATTGGGGTAATAATACATTTTCAACATCACTGCTTAAGACACTACCTTCCAATTTATGCACGAGATATAATCTGCATTTTATCTTCGCTCCGTTAGAGAATCCCATCCTAGTTCCTCCAATATTTTGGATACACTACTAAGTTTATCAAAACAGTGTTTTACAAATCTAGCTCCTCTACGCTGCACGCGATCCAATCCGGCAATTAATCCAACATCGTGAAGATCCCATATACTTGCAGCATATTCTAAATGACTAACAAACGACAGATAATATTTCTCTTAAACCTTGTCATCACATTTACCAAGTACTTTTCTATTAAATCATAATTTTTTTTAGCTTGTCCACATATTCCCCAAATATGTTTCACCCAGGAGAGGTAGTGAGTGAGAGGTAACGTCTAGATATTTCATTGAGCCATTCATTCCATTTCGGTGTTCCCAATGGAGTAGGAATTCTGGAGGGAATAACTCTTTTTCCAAAAATTCATTAATACGCACTTTTTTAAGTTTAATTCTAATTGCCAAGTGTCGCACCAGTTGTATAGCATTTAGGACATCTGATAAAGCCCATGTGTCCTCAGGATTACGGACACCGCGGAGAACCACTACATCGTTGGCAAATAAACGTATCTTACGAGTGACTACGGAGTCAATGTCTTTAACATAAAGTAGGAATAAAAGAGGCCCGATAACACTTCCCTGGGGGACAACTGAAGTAACTTCTACTGCATTTGGGCTAACTCCATCTATCACTACTCCTTGTACCCGACCACTCAAAAAATCTTTAATCCAACCCATGATATCCTCAACTATTCCAATATGCTTCTAGCTTTGGGAGTAGTTTACTATGCGTTACTTTGTCGAAGGCTTTCTTAAAATCTAGAAAAACCGCGCCAACTGGTACATTGCTCTCTCCCGAAATAGAAATATCATGAACAAAAAGCGCAAGCTGTCTCTCAGGATCTACCATTTCGGAAGCTGTGCTGATTTTTCATTGATAACTCCTGAGTATCGAGGTGTCTCGCGGTCGAACTAGCAACTATGTGTTCCATAACCTTGCAAGAAATTAATTTGAGGGAAATATGTCTGTAATTGCTCGGTACCTTCCTGTCTCCGTTTTTATATAAATAATGAAAATATTAAATGATGGAAATCGGGAACCATTTTTCCTAACGCGAATGTACGTCGCAGCGCGCTCGCACCGCGCAGGCTCGGTGGTGGCGGTCTGATCAGCACCCGACAAACGCTTGAGAGCGTTCGTTCAGCCTAGATCGTGTTTTTCGTGGACCCGTCGAGTGATTCGGTGCAAGCGCAAAATGCAGCGAGCGATTGAGCAGCGGTATGCCATCAAATGTTGTGCTGGATAGGGTGATTCGGGTACGTAGACGTTTCGCCGAGTGATCAAGGATATAATCGTGTTACAAACTGCTCTTTTTAAATGGCACAAGCTCTTCAAAGATGGCCGAGAGACAGTGGAGGACGAAACCCGCGCTAGACGGCCGTCGGCGTCAAGAACCGACGACAACTAGCAATGTGTGCGTGAAGCGCTGAATTGAGACCGTCGGTCCAGTGTGCGCATGAGCGCAGATCGTATTAGCATTGATATAATGACAGTGCACACCAATATCACTGATATCTTTGTGATGCGAAAGGTCTGAGCTAACCTCGTCCCGAACGCCTTGAGCGCCCTAGGCTTCAAGGTAACCGACTACCTGACGAAAAACGGCATCGCGACGATTCCCTAATCCCCTTACAGTCCTGACTTGGCACCAGCAGGCTATTTCCTATTCCCAAAAGTGAAATCCACCCTCATATAACACCACCATGGGACCCTAAGTGCCGTCAAAGAAGCTTGTATGCGTATCCTCAAGCACCTTCCGGAATCAGCCTATCAGGAAGCCTTCGAGTCGTGGAAAACCCGCTGGCATAAGTATGTCCGCGCTCAATGGATGTACTTAGAGGAATTTTGAGGCATTGTACCAATATCTGAAATTAATATATTTTCCAAAACTTTTCCTGATACTTTCTCCCTGGGCTCCAAGCATGTTTAATATTTTCAATCATTTAAATTTCGAATTGTGAAACAAGTCATTAGAAAAGTTGGTTCCAAGTAAGATGGCCATTTAGTAGAACTTTGCTTAGCAAGCACCTCGCACAGTATGTAATTTGCATGACGAGCAAAAATATTGGTCCCAAATACGACTCACTTATCGAGCTACTTTTTGCATAAAGAGTGACGAGGAGAGATTAATTCCCGGATTCATTGCGGGCCTGCTGCTGCGGTTTGTCTCTAGCACTCGTTCCGCTAACATCTTAGCGTCGCTAATGATCACACATCTTTCCAAACTTGTGTTCAAGCATATTTTTTGTGATTTTCTTGTGCAAAGTTTAATAATATTTTGTGCATAGTTTTAAAATTGACCCCAAACTATCTCCGTTAGAAGAAAGCCATCAGAAAATAAAAATAACAGTAGAAATGAAGAGTAAAATCATTGAGAATCGGGAGCGGGGTGCGAGCGTGGGTGATATAGTACGCATATCGGCAATCGGTCGACATCAACGATTGGCCTTTTCTTCAAGAACACGGGCAAGACAAGGGAGATCGATGCTTCAGATAGAGAGGCAAGAGTATCTACACAACGGTTACGTATTCTCAACGATATTGAAAGGTTGCTTCCCATATGCATAAATGAAAAGCAATTGCAATGCGACACCATTAACAAAAATTAACGTGTTATTTGTGAAAAGGGGAAAGTGATTTTCGCCGACCTCGTTCATAAGATTCCAGGATCATCTACGGCCGAACAAGTATTCAAGGGGAGCCGTGCGTGGTTCGAGAAGTTAACAAGAACCATAATCCACGGCGTTGCGAGGCATGGTGATGCAGCAAGCTCCGAGTCAAGGCAGCAGGGGACCACATCGGTGGCTTCAAAAAACTCGTAGATTCTGAGGATCACCTGACACATGTTTTAATTGCGACGGGACGGTTCTTTCAGTGAAGAAGATGCCGAAGCCAACCTATAGCTGTGCACGTAACAGTAGAAGAGAATGCATTGCTCTACCTCAAAGCAACAAAAGGCCGTCTCACGCTGCTATTTTGCACAAATGCAATAGGGCGATTTGAAAATCAAACCCCTGCTTGTTTGCCACAAGCCTTCTAGAAGTCCAAAACAGCAGGCTAAATGGGATGTGGAGGTCACAAGAAACTTTTGCATCATACCACGCGTACGAATCATCGCCTTAATGAGGCGGTGGCGATGTGCGCCATAGCTTTAGTTTTGATAAATCTCTTTATCTTTGATCATTCAGAGTCTATCTTTTACCAAATTTTGAAGCGTCGGCGATGACAAATTTCTCTAGGCAGATTTCTAGTAAAGAGTTGCGTATTATAAATAATTAAGAATTAATTTCGATTCTATTTTGGTTCTACAAATCGAGTTTGCATTCCCGGTTGCTTCATTCCGCGATAGAAGAGAAGGTGAACGAGATACATGATCCTAAACAATGTACACAGAATTTCCTTTGAATAAACCTTGCGCGTAATTTGTTTTTTTGGCATGGAATGCATTATCGTATTTCACATTACTTTATGTGAAAAAAGTTGTTCCACTAAACGAGCGTTTCGCTTAATGAGAAAGATCGCGGAAAGGATTATGCTATATAATACGTATGTTAAAGTTGCATTGAGAATTCGGCCTAATTAGATTTTTAGTAAGAATCATTAATTAGTATTTTTTAAACTGAGTCTACAATAGTGAATCATGACCCTATTTAATCATGCAGAAATTTAATTTTTGCCAGTGCTATGAAAAGGCAATACCATTATGGCAACTTGTTCCCAGATAGTTTAGCATAATAGCAGCTGAAACTGCATAATATTTTAAATCCCGATTGTATAAGATTCTTTTGAGTAGGGAAGTATTGTTTTAAAGAATTTTCGTCAAATTCTTGTAAAGCATTCAAAAGACTTCAGAACTTATCTAATTTTATCAGGGAAATTATACTCCAAGCAGAGATCTAATACACTTCAGTTTTCGATTTAAATGCCTGAAGTTATGTGTATTTACATCAACATTATAAAACAACAAATTTTTTACCCATTCCCCACTTAACTATTTTTGCCAGTACTAGCATCCATAGTGAAACAGCATAAGTAAATAATACATTTTATTCCTGAAGTAAGCAAAGTTTTTATTTGCCTATTCAGTATGCAGTCAAAAAAAGAAATTAATGAAGTTTTTTATTGTAAAGTTGGAAATATATTTTCATTTTCACACAAAATAAAGAAAAAATATACTCAGATAAGTTTGTTTAGGTGAGTCTACTACCGGTAATATGCTGAATTAAAAGGCATCCCTAGGATGCAGCATAATGGTTTTATAAATATTATAATATGGTGGTGAAGGGACACACAAGAGATACAGGAACACAAAAGAGAGAAATATTACATGATTACTTACTTAAATACAGCTACTAGAAGACTCTATAATATAAAACAAATATCATGGGTAACATGCTTTTATTAAGGCAATAAGTTAACTTTTTTCTTGGAGTGTCTATAAACAGGAACTTCCTTGCCCATAGATGTGCATTCACATTCATGACTGGTTGAAATTTCCATTGATACCAGAGTAAGAAAGACAGCAATTGGATCTTTTTCTCAAAATATCAATTAACATATTGGTCAAAAGTCAGTGGTATCAGTCTGTGATTAAATCATTTGGTGTGGTCAACATGTAACATGACATACTACAACTACATAATCAAATTTCACGGAGGTTTTTTTTAATGGGTATTCGGTACAAATCTAGCTACTGACGTATATACGAAGCCAAGGATAACATCTTACATTTTCATAATTACATGAAAAAAAAAATGACTGACTATCAAGGGACTGTGAATGGCTACTTTTCCCACACTTACGATTGGCCTTGATTACATTACTTCAACACGTAATGAGTAAAAAGTTTTGTCTGAGAAGTTATCAAAGATACTAATTCCATTTTGCATCTTAGAGATTTCTGCTCAACTTACCTATCCTCATCCTCAGTTGATATTAGCATAAATACTCATTTATAAGAAACATATATAAGGAAAAGGGATAGGAACACAAATAAAGGATGAACACTGGAGAGGTGGGGAAGGCGGAATCAAGCAGATCACGAGAGTAAAAATATTTCCTAGACCGGGATTTGGACACCGTATATATATATGTATATATATATATATATATATATATATATGTATATATATATATTTGTATATATATGTATATATATATATATATATATATAAGTATATATATATGTGTGTATATATATATATATATGTATATATATATATATATGTATATATATATATATATGTATATATATATATATATGTATATATATATATTTGTATATATATGTATATATATATATATATAAGTATATATATATGTGTGTATATATATATATATACATATTTACATATATATATATATATATATATATATATATACATATATATATATATATACATATATATATATATATATATATATATATATATATATATATATATATATATATATATATATATATATATATATATATATCTATACCACTAACAAAGTTTCATTTTAGCCATAAAATGATAATCACACATTGGAACACCTTTGGGATTTAAGCACACAGTCAAATCATGTTACTGGCGGGTTGCATTTACTGGGGAGATTTTTTTCATTACTCATGAAAGATGAACTAGAAATCATTAAGACTGACCTGAAAACAATAAAATTAGGGGATATTGAATAGTAACGGTGGCCATTACAGAAAATGTAAAATTTCAAGGATCAATTTAATATTCAATTAACAAAACAGGTAGGTACTCACCTGACAGGTGAAACATAGAGCAGCACAGATTCTGTTGATATATGACAAACATTCCATTGTTTCTCTCTCAAAGACTGCATTCAATCATGTGAATGACATTAATCAAAGATCACAGAATGAGTTCCAAACCCAGTCATAACAGGATGCTCCCTGGAAATGAAGCAGAAGTTCTTTTTACCTCCACATACTTGGGATAGTATTTTGGCCTCTCAGGCCATTGATATGCCAATTTTGGCTTGAAATGTTTCCCAAAGCATGGCACTATCATTATAAATGGAGTTTATACCCTTTTTCTGTACGTGGCATTAGAGCTTAGGGAAATCTATGGAATGTACTATATAATGAAATAAAGACTTAGCAATCAACCTTAAAGTTCATTTAATAGGTGAGCATAGAGCTCACCTAGTACTAAACCCATTGGCATGTGAAATTCACATCAGGGTGAGGGGTTCCTTTCCCAGTACCACCTATAGTTTCCCAGGATGATCTTGTGCCCAAAATATCACACAGCTTGGGTGAAACTGATGGTACCAGAGGCCTTCACAGGAATGGATCCTAGGCCTTACATACAGTAGTCCAATGCTCTGCCTATTAGACTACCTCATCCACCAAAAATGAAATTGTGAGATGATTAATTGGAACCGAATTATCTAACACTAAATGAAAGCTGGAGTTGTTTTATACTCCATTTTTTTTGTATTGACATAAATTTGGTCATATTTACACAGATTGCTGACTCACTAACAACTGTTAAGGAACAAAATGAAAATTTCTGTCTAAAAATATTAAAATGAATTTGCTTTTTCAAACAAATAAGTAAATGAAGGATTATTTTTCACATGAGGTGACTCTTAATATTATTTTTACTGATTGATTATAAGTTTTATAGTCTTCAATTATATTCATTCTTATTCAATAGAGAGTGATTAAATCCATATTTCATATATTTATGAGTCTATTAGACTAGCTATCACAAAAACGTTTTTAATAGCATTTTATTGAGCTAAATATAAACTTATCAGGAAAATATAAAATAGAAGACATCAAATGAGACACAAACATTATCTGCCTTTTCTATCAGGAAACATCAGGCCATTAGATTGGGTCAACAAGTCTTACCCAAAAATTCACTAGGGGGACATAATGAATGAACAATAAATACTGACCGCATTTATGGACAAAATCAATAATGTCACTAAAAAAGGCACACTTTTGATCATCTGGCATACCCCAAATCAGTAAAGATCTCTCTAAAAGCAGTAAATGTTTTTGTTCTATCCTGTGAAATTTGGGCTAGTGCTAAGTCAAATCATATATAAATCACCATTAGAAGACTTTATGATGACACTATAAGGACTTATGAAGGGTTTGAGGAGGATTTGACAATAAACTAAGAAACATGAAAATAATTACATAAACGATGAGATAATATAGAAGAAAGCAATATGAATCATTAATAATATATTCTCTCATGTAATCCACTCCTCCAGTCTATTCCAACAGTTAGAAAATGTCTCTAGGTGTCTGGCAACAAAAATCTCTGTAATTTTGATATTATTGGATTTTTGCAAGGTTTGCGTGTTTTTCATTACTGTGTTCATTTTTGTAGCTCAATATATTCATGCACTACTCTCTTTAAATAAAAATGGGAAAATTCAAAAGGATGTACACTATTCTGACCATTTCATCATCAACTAAACTACCTTAGCCTCCACAAGACTTAGCTTTCAAAGTATGATAGCACACCACAGAGAAGGTGAAAAGGTACGTTCACAGCAGCCTAACATGCAAACATACTAGGTATGGTCACAGCAGAACTATGTCGTAGTAGTAGTAGTAGTAGTTTTGAGGGGAGGCGACCGACAGCTAAGGTCATTTGCGCCATAGGGGATGGACAGGAAAGGATGAAGGGTGGAGAGAAACCCGGCGTCGGCATTAGCCTACTCTTTACGAAAGGCGCCAAGGGGTCCGCAGCTTAACGTCCCATCCGACGGACGCCGTACTCACTCAAAGTGCCCTCCACAAAGCACCTCAAGTAGGGATCGAGATACCTCTGAAAAATATTCAACACCGCCGGGATTTGAACCCGCGCCCTCAGGGTGGGAAGCCAGTACGTTAGCCCCCGCACCATCTCGATCCCCAGAACTATGTCATCTTCCTGAGGAAGATGACTTGTGATCAGATCTTACCTCTGATTATACGTGGTCTGTGCCATAAGTACACGAACTGGTACAATCTGGCGGCCATTATGCGGACTAAAGCCCCGCCCACTAGCAGCGCTAGTTGCCTGAGACCCAATGAGCTGTCTGTGCTTGGTTGATTGTCAAGCTGTGCGTATGGTACCAGTTATGATAGTTTTTGTTGTCCTAATTTTTACTGTTTGTCAGAAATGGAAATTGACAAAATTACTGAGCAACAAATCAACATCAAGTTTTTTGGTGAAGTACAGTAAAAGTCATGAAGAAATTACTGAAATGCAGACAGCTGTTTACTGTGATAATTCTCTGAATTAAACATCTGTTTACAAGTGGATTAAGTGTTTTAAAGATCGCCGACAATACATCACGGATGATGCAAGGCTGGAACGGCCTTCAACCACCTGTGTTGATGACAGCATTGATCATGTGCGTTCCTTTGTCCTTACTGATCCTCGAAAAACTGTCGGAATGATAGCTGATGAACTGAATTTAGGAAAATCAACAGTGCACACTATTTAACTGAACTTTATGGATGGATCCTTCACCATGACAAAGCACCTGCACATTCAGCATTGATTGTTCACCAGATTCTGTAAAAAAATTCAATCATCATCCTTGATCATCCTCCTTATTCACCAGATCTCGCCCCCTGTGACTTTCTCCTATTTTCAAAATGCAAAAATGTGATAAGGGGACATACCTGGGAAGATGAGGATATAATAAAGCAAGAAACGTCGAGAAATCTAAAAAAACCTAACTGCCAAGGGTGCTTTAAACAGTGGAAAAGAAGATGGAATAAGTGCATAGCAACAAATGGAGAGTACTTTGAAGGGGACAATATTGATGTAGACTAAATTTAGAAAAATAAAGTTTCATGGCCTCAGTTCGTGTATTTATTGGACAGAATAGGATAACTCTAGGTACATATCTGACCAAAGGTGACAGTCCTAAGCGTGTGTAGCCTGGTAATGGACATGTATAACCTATTACTGAGAGGGACATAGTTGTACTTGAGAGGGTACCTATAACTCAAATAATATAGCATCAATAGGATAAAATATATTACCACAGTAATATATTACCTACAACACCTTTTTTTGTTTAGAAGTCCACCATTTTATGGTAGATTTATGGATGGACATAATGTACTCTCGTACATTTTTCAGTCTTGCTTAACAAGACAAAACCTGACACCCTACAGTACAATAAACTGTTCTTCAATTCCGCATACATTATACCTCCCATCATTCACACCAACATGCCTATCTTTTCATAACCCTTCCTCTCTGGCCTAACATCTTCCCTCCTATCACAGTCTTCAGCATTCTATCACCAATTAAAATGCTCTGCAGTCATCTATCCTGCTTTCTGTATTTTCTCCCAACAATGCTCTCTCCTCCCCCACCAGGTCTAATGCTACCTTGTTTGATTTCCTATCATCCTTCCCCATATCCACATATTAAACCCCTCTAATCGACACTTAATATCTTGCTTCAATGACCAAGTTTTCAAGCCATACAAAACCATGCTTCATATCTAAGTTTTCCTAGTCTTTTCTTAAGCTCGTTAATTAACACATCCATCATCTAGAGAAAGCTTCTCAGTCTAACACAATTCTTCTTCTGTCTTCCATACTACTGCGAAGATTTTGGTCAAAGATTCATTAATTGTTCCAACTCCTCTAGTTTTTTACCTCCTATTTTAACATTAGACTTTGCTTCCATCTTTATCAAAAACCACATCTTTGTTTTGCTTACATTTATTCTCATCTAATACCTAATGTACTCAGCAATGACTAACCTCTTGACTGTCTAATTAAAGCTTGCCCATTTGCAAACTTAACTGATTTTCTGATTCCCCACCAACTTCATTTATATCTCCAGTTCTTCCCATGCCTTTTTTATCATTTCCCCCACATATACCTTGAAAAGTACAGATGACAATGTTTACCCATCTTATCCCTCTTCCTAAGACTGCCCATTCCAACTCTTCATCTGCAACTTGCACCTGAGCAGTCAGAGACAGGTACAGGTTGTGGGTAAGTTGCTTATCTCTCCAATCTACTCCTATATTTATCCTCTTATTGATGAAAATAAGTACAATTTTTGCTGCATGTGAAATCAAACTTTTATAATCTTCACATAGGCTGGCTTTCTCTTTGTTGGAATGGGAACTAACACTGGATTCATGAAATATTACACCAAAATTCCTTTCTCAAAAATGCTATCAATTAGTCAATTAAAACTCTTCCCTCTACATTTTCCCAAATGGTTATGCTAGAATGCTATCCAGCTATGCATCTTTATTTGATTGAAATTCTCTTAACACCCTTCTAATAACCAAAGAAATACCACAGATCAGGCAAAGCTGAGACTGCCCAGAGGCCTGCCTGAAATCTAACCAGGGTGCTTCAGTCAGTAGCTCAAAGCCTTACCACTAGATTACCATGCCCCCTTCTAACCCTATATAGTTCCATTTTTTTGTACATCCCAAGTTCCCAAAGCAAAAAAGAATATACTTGTCATGCAAAATGTTCTTTCTTAAATATTTTTTTTTGTTTAATTACTGATATCTTTTTGATGTAATTACTTTAATAACATACACTAAGCTGGTAAAATTAAAAATACACTTTTTTCAGAATTCCAGTGCAATCACTATGCCCAGTGTTTGGATGGGGCACCAGGGAAGAGTGGGAGTTTGGACTGGAAAGGGTGCTCAAATTCAATGAGGCACAGCAACCAAGATATGGCAGAGTTTACCTCCTAAAAACTCTGGCCAGCTGTACAAGAGATCCTGAGTTGATAAAAAGGTAAACTGTTTAAAGTTTTTATAATGAATGCCTACCAATGAATTTTCAACTTACAAAAGATAGTAACTGCAATTCAAATTCTCATCTTTAGTCGAGATATGATGTTTCATTAATCTTTTTCAGGTTATTGAAAGCCGGATTGCATGAAAGACATATTTTCACAGATGAAGAACTTAGATTGATTCTTTCCATGATGACAAGCACATCAAGTGGCCACCACACATTATTCAAGTACCTGAGAGACAACTGGGAGAGCCTAAAATCCAGGTCTGTATGCACCTGAGATAAAAATTCTTTCACGAAGAATCCATGCATTGCATGATTCTTTGAAATTTAAACTAAAAATAATACCAACCCTAAAAATTGATCTCAACCTAATTGATCACACAGTAGAGTATCAGCTCAGGTAACTCAGTAATATTATCACTATAATCAATTAACTGCACTATTCATATCAAGGACTAAAGTCTTTGTCCATATAGACATCTGCTGGTCAAATTTCTACTAAAATTTCTCATAAGCATGTAACAATAGCCTACATATTCTGCAAATATGATCAGAATGCTCTATAGGTATGTACTTTCACACATTTAGTATAGCTCAAGCTGTTTTGCAAGTACCCTCCTTCATGAAATCTAAATATGACAAAATTTGGACTCTGACTGAAGAGATTTGGGAAATACATGCCCCTTATTGACAGATGTTGCACTTCTTCCTTTTGAGGGGCACTTTCAATATAGACAAAGATTCTATGAGAACCCTGTAGTGACACTCAATGACCAAAAAGGGGATATCTAGGATGTCCAGTGATGTTCTTTGATGCAATGATTGCACCCCATTTCTTTATCTTTCTTAGACCCAAAGATATCACAACAAAAAATTCCACAAAGCAATGAATCGATCAGTGATGTTTTTCTCTTTCACTTGTAAAATTTAAAAATATATCATATTTACAGCATGTCAAGGTGTCATGATAAAGGCATGCCTAGTCATCACATGGTCTCATATGCCAATACATAGTTTGACACAACCATAAATACCATTTCAGATTTGAAAAGAAGACTCAAATGTGGAACAGTTTAATAAGCTTTGCAACAGGAGCTTTCAAAACACAGCAAGGCTATACTATGGTAAGTAATAGAATATATGGAATTTTTTAAAGCACACCTACTTGATTGTACAATGAATCAAACATTCATAAAATGTCTCTTGACAGGTGTACGACTTCTACAAAAAACACAAAGGAGAATTTGGAAGTGCTGAAGTTATAATAACCCAATCCTTGAAAAAGATTAAATCTGAGGCCCAGTGGAGTGAGTGGAATCTTCCAATAATTGAATCTTGGCTTGATGCATATCTAAAGGCATAGTGAAAAAAATTTTAATGTAAAATATCAACTAAAAATTATTCATCTGTACACCATTAAACTGCTTTTTTTTTGCAATTTTACATATGAAGTGTGGACATTGCTCATAATGTCAAGCTGATAACACATGACACCCTGCTGATTGTAACATCCAAAGCAACCGAATGTACATAATTTAACAGCTTATGAAATCTATGTACATTTTGAAAATAAGTAAACATATAAACCCAGAGTAAATTATATTCTACTTCAACTTAAGACTGATTTGAAGTAATAATGAGTTACACTTGATGACAAAGCCAATTCTTTGAAAAACTGAGCCTACATTTTTTTTGTTCAATGACATAAATTTTGATATTTACATAAGATATATATCTTATTTATCAATCACAAAAAATTATCTACATGGTTATCATTCATACTAATGTCTTATTTCCTTCATAGGAAAAAGATCTCTTATTGGAATATAACCAGAGGCGCTAAACAATCAATGAAGCAAAGATTGTTATTTATCTGAAAATAATTTTCAATGATCCTTTATGTATTAACTGAGTCAATTCAGGATATCTTAATGGAGCAAAATCTTCTTCTTAAGTATGACAACATATCTTAATGCCACCCAATTTCTCTTTCCTGTCAAATAATGATGGCTAGCTAACATCGGAGCATAGTTCTACTTTCTACCATTAAGACAATGGGAGGATTGAACAAAATTGAATATATGCTAACTACACGCTTCATCAGCTCTACTCTTATTTGTATAGATCTCACACTCAACACACACACTTATGCACCAACCTATCAGTAAAATCAGCTTCTTTATGAGATTCAGGTTACATAAGAGATGGAATGGGACTTGACAAGCTATTTATTGTTTATCAAGGGATACATTTTTTTGTCCTTGGAAGATAAGAAATGCTAAAAATAAAAAAAATGATTATTCAAGCTAACCTATTAATCAACACAATTATTGTTACAAAATATTTTTGAAATGGATTGATTTGCAAGGAGTGAGAGGACATAATTATTGAGTACGGCGCCACATTGGATATTTTATTTTGTGATAATTTTGCAAAATAACTCTAATATGGATAAAAAAATTTTGACATTACATATATGTACGACTGAATATGCATAAGATGATAAGGAATTTTCATTTCCAACATTCAAGAATGGATCATCATATGTTCCTGTGATACATGATGATCCATGCGTATTCCTTTCCTATGTACTACAGTAACATTAAAAAATTGAATTTTCATCTATAGGTAACCATAATTTTGCCAGGTGGCTCATAATATGAGACAACTTATGTTAACACGTTCAAAGATGCACACAAGCATTTCATAACCAGTAGCAATGGCACAAAAATACTGGTATTATTTCATAGAAGGAGGTGATTTTTTTCATATTGGTATTAATAATTTGCAGTGCCCGGGTCCATCAAGAGCCTGAGTCCAAGGATTACTACCATCAATAATTAAGTTCACTCAAAATTTTAGAATACCAAATAGTTAAGGCTTCGAATGATAGCAACGCACAAATGAAAGCCTCCTGAGATGGCAGCTTGCTCTAGAAGGCATTAAGATGTTTGCAATGGCTATGGCTTCATAGCGACTCCAGGAGACATTGGCTCTGAATATGGAGGCAAGTTTAACTCCTTAAGAAATCATCAGCACTGAAAGTTTAGAATACTAATTCAAACGAGTTCTTAGTTGTTTCTCAAAATATAAACCCATTGAAAAGGATTACATGATGCAAAACAGATGCAAGTTTAAGTAAAGGGCCAACATATTCTGCAACTCACTTGTCAGGATGGTAAACCAGCAAAACCACCATAAACTCACCTCATTAAAATATTGTATGTGTACTGAAGAGCATCTCATCATTGCCATGGATCTCCAAAGATATAATGCAACAAAACACTTATTTTCCTTTTTATAGCATATTTTCTTTTTTGCTACTGAATTTCTTGCTATCCATTTGACATATATCATGGGAATCAAAATATTCAAGACTATAAAAAGAAGAAAGTGAGATTTTTATTGATAAGGATGGCAAGGTAGGATAGTATAAAAAGAAAAATTAACTCTCCAAATAACCATGTGAATAGTTCTGAATCTCCTAGAAAAAACTACAAATGAATAATATTTAAATAATTAAATCAAATTAAATTTACATATAATTTATGAACCATATATTCAGTCACCGTCATATTTTTTCTAGAAACCCTACATACTCTATTCACCCTTTCTTGTCCTCAATATCACACATTAAAACTCTTCATAATTACACACACATTTTTTAAATAATCAGTACTCACAATCACAATACAAAAACCAAATTCTTCAAAATGTAACTAACTACGTATGTATTTACATATGTACATAATTCAGTATATATAAATAAATAAATAAATATATATATATATATATATATAACTGAAATAATAATTCTGATGAAACTATTATATTCAATCAAAATACTAATTAGGTAGCAATTATGCATCTTAATTTTAATACATGAGTATATCAATCCCTGTCATAAGGAAATATTCATAAAAATCTCATCCCGGGCATTCCAAACTAGTGCAGCAATGTTCACTTCACATAGAAATATTTTCTTCATTCATAAAAACAAAACCCATATAACCTTCTTCTATTGTAAATAAAGACAACTGAAGTAATTGCACCGAAAAATAAGATGGAAAAACATAACTTAAGAAATGTTTGACCAATGAGCCAATTTCATTTGCCTGGTGTGAAGGTGGCCAGCTCAAATCTCTCCTTAGTAATGTAGTTACTGTTCTGTAGCATTAGCAATAAACTTAAAGGAATTTCAATGGATTGGGGATTACATCCTAATCATGAGTATATTTCAACTATTATATATATGGAAGACATTTCAGGCAATACTTCCAATTTTAAATGAGTGGTATGCTTGATATCCACCAGATTAACATTGTAGGCAAGTTATATACACTTATTTTCAGCCAATATTCAAGGTAAAAAGTGCAGCTACATAACTTTAAGAAGTATTATTTCCCTACAAAGCTACGATTGAATATGCAGATTACCACTGTCAAGTAATAATCTTTTACAAGCCATGGTTTCCCCAGCTGGGGTTTTAACCAGTGGGCTCATAAGAAATGAGAAACTATAGCCTTTGAATAGAAAAATATCTTTATATTGCTTTTTATTACAATGGTAATTTAGGTGTGGCAGGGGGAAAACAGAAAAGACCACAAACTTAAAGAATATATTCTCAACCATCCTCTCTCTAACAAAAATTGTAAAAATGTGGATCCTACATCATTATATTATGTGACAATCTTTAATTTAAATATTATAAGAATAGCATTTCTGAGATAAATATAAAAACAAGATATTAAAAATGTATTTCCTCTTCAGGGTTAAGGATGAATTTTGGAATAATTAAATACTTCTGCGATGATTGGTATGAACTTCTCTATTAGAAAGAGAATTAAATATGTACTCAATTTTCCTTCAACACATGCGCCTTACACTTCAATTCACAGTTAGTGGTTTCATCAAAGTAATCTCTCTCTTTAATAAAGAATCAATTACATTCAGCTAAAGAATAAACATGTTTTCATTAAATGTTTTATGGCCAGTAACTAAATCAATTTTCTAATGAGAGTAAATGAGCTTTATTTACTAAATCGTCTTTTCTGAAGAACTTCGTTTAATTGCCATGGAAAGAGCTTGAGAAGTGGTAAATACATTGTGCACCGCGGAAAGATTTGGTGACTAATTTATCATTACACACACAAATTAACTTATAAAATTAAGCATAGAGAGGGTTGGAGTTCTACAGATGGTGGCAGTGAACTTGAACCGGTTTTCCCCTCCATGACCGGTTTCCTCATCACATAAAATGCATCATGTCTTGTAATGCATATCAAGATCTGAATTTCATTCAAATTTAAAAATATGAGTCAGAGTAATTTAAAACTACTAACATTTTACCACGAATGCCGTGATAACGGCATTTTGCAAGTGATGTACTACTGGACGTTGCGTCGACGTGTTGACAACCATCAACACATAATGGCATATTTTGTGCTGCATAATTATACACTAATTTGTTGGCAACACCCAGCTAAAGTTATCAATAATGACTACAGCGATAACATTTAAAATTATTAATTAATTATGCATGCTACTCAACAATGCTTGCGAGGAATCGGCTCCGAAAACAAATATATATATATGCTAAATAAACATTTTCTAAGCCCATAACACTCGCACAAGCATGCGTTAGTAATGCAGGTTGGCTCCAGTAATTCAATTGCAACTATTTCAAACAGAAGACCAGGAATTAAAACGATTTTAATGTTCTGGTAGTGTCGCGCAGAACTTTATCATTACTCAATACACAAAACTTTTCTAATTGAAAAACAATTTTCCTATCAATCCAGGTGGATATTTATGGCAGTGCGGTATTATCAAAAATGCAAACAGGATTGCTGGGAATTTTCCATTAGCATATGTGAAATAATAACACACTGATCATTTAATAATTCCTGCAGTAAGTCCCTACCTATACACAAAGGTTACCTTTAAGTATATTCCAAGGCTCTTCCTAAGCCAGCTGACATTGGTGTTAGCAATAAATGGCAAAATATGCCTACTTATCTAGTCAAATTTAATGAAAAAGACATAGTTCAACTCCATATCTCATTTGTTTGAGCGGCTTTGGAGTCAGAATTACCAATCGCTATGGCACAGCCAAACCCCTCGTTCACTGGAGACCAGTCAATCGAAAACAAGCAGTCACCCATACTGAGATTTCTCAGAAAACGATATCAAGTGCTTTTAAGCTGATGAAATCATTCTTGGCAATAAATTCCTCAGGTTTGCAAGAGAGCGTCCACGATAATGCGTTGATTAAATTGGTTTATTTCCGTGTCTATTTGCGAGATTTACCCGCCCCATTTCGATGCTAGCGCCGTTTCTGGCCGTATCTCTCAAGCAGTCTGAGGGACAGAAGAAACTCGAGTTGCGTCGCGACCGCACGTATTGGGATTAACAGGCACGCCGGCGTACGGTGAACCGCGCTATCTAATACCGTAGTCCGGCGATTCAAGCATGGAGACAGTTGAAGAAAGTTACGATGGCGAAATTCGGCGGAAAGTCACAAGAACAACTTACAAGATAGAAGAGGTAAGGAAATTATTTAATATATTCCAACTTATATCGGCGATCTCCATTGACAGAATCAGCCTCTCTCGGTAGGACTAAATTTAGATTCCTTTGGAGCTCCTTCTTGAGCAACTAGCGGGCAAGAAATTCAGAAAATTAATCCTCTTGAATTTCAATTTGATCATCATTACATCCGAGCGTGTTAAATCCCATTGAATATTAACGGATAGAAATGTTTTTTCATACAGTGCTATCAAAAATGGCAAAGAATTTGTAATCAATAGTTAACCTCGGGTTTGCTTTTTTGTGTGCACCGGTGTGTTATACTACCCTTTTATTTTTAACCATAAAATCACATCTCACCAGTAAAATCTTACGGGTTAGTCGAACATTATTTCCTAACCACGAGGAATGAACGCTTAATTTTTTCTGTCTTCTGCAGTGAACTTAAATGATTTATAATTATGGAATATATTTATGCTTAAAGTTTCAGATATAGTAAGTGAGTTGAGGTAATTTTTATAAAATTTTCTTTTTGTTGTATTTATACATTAGTTTATTTCAGATATAAGATATGTGTCATGAGACGAGTAGCATTTTAAATTCTAGTTTAACTATAATGAGCATAGAGTTTTGATATCTTATCATATAAGTTGCTTGATACATTGAAACTTGTTTCATTCAGTCGTACCAAATGTAATTACGATCGACATTTATCTTTTATGAGTATAGATTGCATGTTACTGTTACCCTTGACCTACCTCGACATTTGTGGAATGAGTTTTTTCAAAGAATAACCTACTTGGCGGGCATTAAAGATTTTGTCTTGCATTGTGTGTCATCGCAATATTTCTTTCATGAGTCGATTTTACCTTTTAAGCGTCCAGCTGGGTGGCTCCTGAATGTCAAGTCTACGCGTCCTAAATGGCCTTCACACGGCTTAAGTTCTGCGTGAAATTGATTACCAATTTATCTTTTTATTCTCTTTCTCATGCTCATCAGGGATCAATTCATCGACTGAGACGAATTCATCTTTTGATAATATAATGTAAACAAATTGATTTGCTCAAGATTGCTGCGATGGAGGGACGTAACATTTTCTGAATTATCAGGTTGATACCACTTGATGTTGAGTGGAGTACCCCCCCCCCCTAGTTACCTCTTCTTAAATCGAATAAATAAATTAATTTCATCAATTGAATTCTAGTCGCTGGTGACTCGGCGCCCGAGTAACCTGGTGACAAGTAACAAGGCTTCAAGGTCCCTAACGGTCCCTCGGACCCTGATAACGTCATCCAGTTTTTGAAAGAAAACAATATATTAGAATGTTTCGAAAGTGGGAGTTCCTCGAAAAGGTTTTAATGCGATCATTGTTTCATTTGCAAAATCGAGAATGTCCCGTGAATTTTTGTTTGAAGCAGTAACCTGTGGTGGACGCGTTTGTTTATTTTTGAAACACAATCTTCATGATTTGCCCCAAGAGTTATAGTTAGGAAGGAGTTGGCATTCGCCCTTACCCGACCGATTTCGCTGGCGCGGAACTTGAAACTGCAAATGAACCCCGGCATGATTAATTATCCAGGTCTACTTTTACTGCGCCTGTGCATCGTCCCATGGTAACTCACCATTTCACGCGGTCATTTGGCATTTTGCGGAACGACCTTAGGAGAATGAACGGGGTTTCGGTATCAATGCAATAAAATATTTTCCTCCGGCGACCGTTTTGTTAGTCTTTAATTGTTAATCGAATTATTTCACTCGAGCGGCATCCCTCCCCCCGCCCTGTCGTGCATTCTTCCGGACCCGCGAACTCATCAATGACTCCGCCCCGCCCCTTCCCCATCACATCCCAGGCTCCCTGAACCCTTTGGAGTTTCCAGTTGCACATCCGAAGGCGCCCGCATCAATCCCGAATCTCAGATCTTTCCCGACCTAGCAGGATTTATTTTCGTTCTTTCATCTTATTTGGGTGGCGTAAGCAGGTTTCAAAATCCGAGCGACGCTCAAAATTGCGATTGTGCGAAGGACATCCGGCATCCATCCGGGCCCGCTTCTTCAGCCAGAATGAGGATCTAAGAATCGCTTCAGGGTTGACGCTTTCAATGGACCAGTCCCGCGAGGCGGGGAAGAGTAAAGGGGGTTGGGAAGGGGCGTGGTGCGTGCGACGCTGGAGTGAAAATATTGTGGAGGGGTGGACGAAAGGTTTTTTTTTGGGGGGGGGGGTTACGAGGGGAGGTTTTTGAAAGCAGTTGAGGCGGGAGTGTGGTGATGCGTGTGTGGGGGCCGGGCCCGACGGGCGCCCACAGGAGGAAGGACTTAATGCTCAACGAAGGCTCTCCTTTGCTTCCTGCTCGTCAAAACGCAAAAAAAGGATGGAAATAGATCCAGATGGCGTCTGTTTTGTAACTGCGGACCGACTGACGTCAATAACACAGGCTCCTATGTGCGAGACTATAGAGGCGATAGAGATCGTCGATTTTTTTTTCGGGAGTGCTAGCGATGCAACCCTTTAGAAAAAAAAATTGAAGGGCTGCGCGGTACTCGTGTCAGTGTCGGTATCAATGCTTGTTACGGAATTCTCTCGGCAAGGATGTATGTCAAAAATTAAGCCAAGCCTTGCGAAATCATAGAGCTGTTTATAGTCCGAAGCAAAATAAAACTCTGGCCAAGATCGTTTAGCTCAGCATTCTTTGGCTAAAGCGAACCAAAACGTCTCCCCTCCTTATACTTTACATCTTGTAGAGTTGACTGCAGCATTCCACTGAATGGTGCCAAGTGACGCGACGCCCAATGGTTGCGTGGATTCTTTTGGCCGTGCTTTGGAAATGCTTTAGTTTTCTATTGATGAAATATATTGTAAATAATTGTTCAATGAACTTCATATTTCCCGTTATACAGGTATACTGTAAGATAAAGAAAAACGCTAGATCCCGTAGCTTCAAGATGAACTTTACTACAAATTTAACTGTAAGATATCACTAGACATCTAACTTCGTCATTTGCGCATTTCTGTATGCAAACGCCTGCGTCAACCCTAATTAAAATTAATTAGTTATGCATCGAATAACTTATGTAAGTTTTTTGACCGGAGCACTCAGTAAAGTTAAATGGGAGTGCTATTTCATCTTCATTTAATAATAAGGCACCTTAGCCGACAGCGATCTTGTAAGGATTTCACCATGGTTGACAGGAATAAAGTAGAAGCGCAAACTTACCTTTGATCAGCTCTTTTGAAGGCCAAAGCAGTGTTGAAAGTCTGTATTTAATGGCCTTATTAATACAAAATCTCAGAAAATGGGGGTTATAAATGTGAAACAGGTGTTCTCCTATACCTGTTGCCAATTTTATGCAAACAATTTTCTCACCATCCTGTTTAGCTTCTTTCCGGCCTTGGAAGTAGCTGTAGTTCAACGCGTATTTTTCTGTATTAAATCGGAAGGATTCAACACACTCTAATTTATGTAACAAAGTAATATAGATAAAATAAAATGAATTGTATTCAATTGAATGAAAAAGATTTCACGTTGTTTCCTTTTGACTGGGCATATTCAGAAAGGATCTGATTTTGTCTTACGATGGGAAACTTAGTATCTTTTACTGATGCCTCCCACTATCCTTGCTCACTTCTTTCGCTTCCGTCACATTTGTACATTATTTCATATACGCCCTTCTATTCCTGAAACTCTTTATTCATTTATTCTAAGAGTCTCATCGTCCTCACTTACGCCTTACTCGGTCTATTCTCTTTCAATTACTTACTTTTTTCTTTTAAAGTCATTTAATTATTCAACTGTCATTCATTCTTTCACTATGGCCGAATTAATGGAGTACACTTACTTTCTACCTGCCTATTACTGTCGTATCCACGTCACATTCTCTCATGATTTAATTATTTCTCAGCCTATTTCTGGTATTTTTAACACATAAATTGCTCAGGTACCCCATACTTACAATATCCAATTGAAATAAATGCAAGCTTGTATAAGCTTATACTTGCACGCCTAGTTTCACCCCTAGTTTATAACAATGTGGGGAGGAGAACATTTTCATACGCCACCATTTTCGATTTCTTTCGAAAAAATTATTTTTTATTTATTCCAAAAGCCCTTACTGTCTGCAATTGCACGTCTTTCATCTCTTCGCTTACCCTGCAATCTTTCACAAAGGACGAATTTTTCAAAATAGTAAATTGAAATACCTACACCTACACAATACTCCTGAAGGCGCTGAGAGGCATGTGGTGGAATAGATTCTTAAGTTTTTCTTAAGTAAATTTATTCGGTATTGATTTAATAGGGCATTAAGATATTGGAGAAAATAATTAACAGCATCTCAGTGAGAAATATTAGTATAAATGCCAATCACGAGTGTTCCAGCAAATAGAGAAGCGACCTCGTGCTTTTAAAATATTTTTGATAATTATTGTGGATGATTAATTATTTTTGACTGAAATAATTATTTTGCCTAAATTCAAAGATGTTAAATTATTGTTATTTGTCCGCACCGTGTCACTACCAACGAGCATTTCGCAGTTGCAGCTGTTTTCTTTGTAAATAGGCAGAAGGGACGTTGCTTGCCTCTGCCAAAAAAGGGATTCATGTCAGTTAAGAATACTACATTCAATTCAATTGGTTTTGTTTAACTCAAAGGTGTCTGTGTTAGTATGATGATGTTTTTCTTATAAAAGGAAGCTTTGCGATACTATATCATTTGAAAAAGAATTCTCTTTCTCACCCTTTCTCACAAAAGCCTAATATTAACGTTTTGCAAGTTTTCAAGGTTTATTAAATATTTCGTCATATTGTATTTAAAATAATGGAAATAATGCTTCATTTATTGAAGGAATTTATATGTATGTGCATCCAATACAGATGAAAAGAAAAGGCATGCAAATATCTATTTAATATAATGTTTTATTTTTCATTTCCATATATTCACAAGATTTGTTAAACAGTTGTCTTAATTATTTGACGATGTAAACAAATAATAGGTGCTTAGGAATTGAAGTTGGCAAATAAGACGAAAGTCGGAATCGTTCGCAGCCAATATCATATTCAATCGTAGAATATGACTATTGTTTAAGTGTCGTTCATGTTGTCGCAAAAAAACTAGCCAAAAATCTGATATTGAATGAAGCAAGTCTTAAGTCGAGTGTAACTGACCAACGTTTAGCTTATTCAAGTACACGCACATCTCTCATTACCCTCTTGAGTCGAAACCGCCTGGCAGAGACGGAATATGTAACGGGGTCATTGACGACTATTTTTTCCGGGCACTTGAACCAGATGCAAGTAAACAAAACCCAGGGACTCGATTGAGGTTCTCAGTTGAAATTTTCGCACGTAGCGTGACCTCTTCAGGAAGAGAAGGCAGGCCACCACATCGTGGGGAATCCCGATTAGCACTTACGTTAATGCTTCGTCCATACATTGAATTTCACGGTAGTCTGGTTTACGATATTCGTATGAAGAATCATTAATACGCCTAGTGCCATGGGTTCTCAAACTTCTTTCTGACTACCCCTGTGAAATTGTCTTATCAATTATTGTCATTTACTGATTTTGGAGTTATTCAGATGCTTGCTTTTGTAATTTTACTCAAAATATCATTTTTCAAAGATTACCTGGATTACCTTATTTCACTTTGGTGCCACGCGTACTCAATTTTATCATTTTTTTAAACGAATAAGAGTATATATGCATGTTGAAAAATTACTGTTTGCAAATTTATGCCAGACCTCCGTCTACCATAGAATTGATTAAAGATACATTTATAAGAAAAAATTTACGAGTGCATTCCATTTGCAAGATATTTCTTTACATTCATTGAGGACAATTCATTTATTTCGACACAAAAGGAAAACCAACAATTTTTTAGCTTCCAAATATAACGAAATCACTATTGAGCATGACTTCATTTCCTTTCAGTAGTCTTTAATACCGTTAGGATGTATGAATCGAATAGATATAAATTGCTGATTGATTGTACGAGATGCCTTTAAGTTCCAGAATCACTCAATTTTTTCTCAGTACTCGGAATGGAAAGAAAAGTGTGATTGAGTTCAAATATGCGAGCCCTAATTGTAAATATGAAACGTGGATGGCTGCATAGTACCGTGCACAGGGTTTCTATTGCTTTCGCTAGAGTGAGAAATATTTTCAATGCTTAAAATGGAGTCGTTTAGTCTACAAGAACAGCATGTAATCCGTTTTCTCCGCTTGCGTAGTTTAGCACTCATGGAGCTGTAATCTTTGGTTGGGTGAGACGTGCGTTGATGGTGTTAGGGAGATGAAAAATTTGCGTTCGTGGGTGCGAAAGCTCACAACCGGTGAAAACAAAGCCTCGGCTACGGACCAGCGATTTTTTCAGTTGATGAAAGAGATCCGACTGATACGTTCTCGGCGGCCATAGGGTCATGGTGTCAATTTGTAAAAAATGTATACGCCTACCAGGATATTATGTTGAGAAGTAACATAAGTTTCAACTGAAGGTGTTAGTAGTCAGAAAAACATTATGAGACACTATAAATTGCAAGTACCCCTTTTATAAGGACATGGAGAAACAAATAATTAATTTTTCTTTTTGCAAAGTATTCCTCAACAAAAGGAGCAAGTAATGTTGAAACTATTCAAGCGTTGCATAAATTAATAAAACTATAATAAAACCATATTATTCGACCGTAACCCCTGAAATAAGGGGTTTGGTGCCGTGAAAAGTGTACTGATTTCCCACCCAGAGAGTCCGGACCGAATCTAGTCCCTGAATATCCTACCTCTACCAAATCATTCAACTATGTCGGTCGTCCCTCTACTTTTCAATACCACTGTTACCTAGAAAAAAATCCAGTTGGTTCAGTTTTTTTCAGAGTTGACGATAGATGCACCAATACTTACCCTTTTTCGTTCTCGCCAAAATAGCTAGTGCACGTACCTCTGTTGATGTGATAAGGGAACTGATTATAAATCTCAAGCTATTTTCCTTGCATGCAACATGCCTCCGAGTGCTCGCGCATCAACCGTATCTGCGATGGAGATACTCTGAAGAGTACCTGATTAGCTTGTTTGGGCGGGGCATAAGACGACATGGCATCGGCGGAGGGAGGGGAGGGGTAGAGAGGGAAAGAGTGGGTAAGGTGCACAAGGAGGACGAGGTCTGACTTAGAGGAGGAGTGGGGTGGGGAGGAAGGAGGGCAGGCGGGGAGAGGAAAGAGGCTGGGAGGACGCTCGTGAGGTGAATGAGGCGATTGTTTAAGCGGTTACGCGAGCCTGGTCGGAGGGTTTGTCCCTCCCCCCTCCGCCGCGCGTAAACCCTTCCCCATCCCCTTCGCCCCGAACGCGGCCTCACCCCAGTTGGAAAGGTTTGGCGGAGGAGAGAGACAGGGAGGGGGGAGGAAGGGGTGGGTGATTGCTGGGGGAGTTGGGGGACAGGAGAAGACCGTGGGCTGGTGGGGAAGGGGGAGTGGAAGGAGAGAGCGCAAGTGAGGTCGGTCGTCTAGGGGGGCGGAGAGAGGGGGCCGAAGGAGGAGAAAAGGGATTCGGTGCCGATGTCCCTTCTGTTTGAGGGTCACCAAGGAAATTGATGGGGAAAACGTGGGATGTCGATTCAGGTGTTCACACGATTACGAGATATATCGCTAAGCGATGGAGATGCAATATCTCGATGTATACAGGGTTCGTCCGGAAAATAAGTGTACTGACTACTGATTTTTTCCCGCCGCTCCAGGCGCGCCCAGCACCGCTCTGACGGGCTGCGATTGGAGGGGGGTATGCTGGCAAGCGACGCTGAAAAAGGCAGTCGGCTCTGAGCTGTGGTGTAGTGAGGAGCTCTGTTAACGCGAACCTCCACGCTCGACCCACGTCACGGAACGCGATGCCCAAGTTTTTGGAGCAGCGTTATTCCATCAAATTTGCGGTAAAGCTTGGGAAATCGTCTACCGAAACTGTCGGTATGATTAACCAGGCTTACGGGGAGTCAGCCATGTCCAGAAACGTGATCTTTCGGTGGCACAAGATGTTCGTGGAGGGCAGAGAAGAGGTCGACGACGAGTCTTCGAGAGGTTCCCGATGATGCCTTCGCGGGAGCGTTCCAGGAATGGGAACGCCGTTGGAACAAGTGTATCGACTCACAAGGGTCCTATTTTGAGGAATATTAGCTTAAGATATGTAAAAGTGTAATAAATTTTTTTTCCTGAGCTCAGTACACTTATTTTCCGGACGATCCCTGTATGCTTCCGTGCGTTATCCTAATTTTACAATTTTTCTAAACTCGACCTTCGGCGTTGCAAAAATGTTGACGATGAAAACGGGACAATTGGTCGTTGCCTTAAAGTTCAATAGTCAACGCCTTATTTAATATCGTCCGTACGGAGGCGATTGGAAGAGATCAAACCGCATACCGGGGAGCAAATCAATACCCAACATCCCTAATGTAAAATGCCTCCTGCGATGAGAAGTTGAGTGGGGTTGTGATGCCGTTTGTTCATTCAAACTATACAGTAATTCCCGGTGCATTAAGCTTTTAACATTTTCCAATTCGCAGAGGACTGTGATACTCGTATTCGGATCTCCCACTGACTTCAAGAAAAGCTAGTGTAGTGCCTTACTTGCAGGTGGCAAAGCCTTGTGGATTGTCTTTTAGATCTGATGAAGGGTGGTGTGCCGGTGGGAGGCTCCGGCTTTCGTTCTTTCTGAGGGTCGAAAACAGATTAATTGAGAGCCACCCCCGTGGATATCGCTGACCACTGGCGTAAAAATAGACAGACAATAGCGGTCCCTGTTCCGTCTACTAGATCCCATCCAACAATCCTCCCACTCTCGCTTCTACACTCTTCCCGCGCTCCTCTCCTCGTGCGTCTGCGCGAAACAATTAATTTCTCTTTGTCTCCTTTCATTCTGCTATACCCGCCTCGACACTGGTGGTCTTTGTTTTCATTGCCTTGGTTACGCTGTTGACGATGGAGAGATCGGTGATCGGGAGTCAATTGCCCGTGACAGGAGTGTCTTGCACGATCTCCCTCTTTTCCTTTCTCTCTCCAACACACACATACACGTAAACAATTCCTTCATCTTCCCCACTCTTTCTTTTTCATTGATAACTGAGTTTACAGAAACATTAGTGATAGAAAAAGAGATAGAGACGGTATACCGTTATGGCGATCGGCAGAGAGGTTTTTTGAAGATTTCAAAGATTTTTCCGAGGATTCATATATTTTCCAGGGTGATTTTTGAACAGATACGTGAGCGTGCTGTCACCGAGTCGAATTGGCAGATTCGAGCGCTTCATTTAGTTATACTGCCGGGTGATGTCTTTCTAAATAACAAAATTACCCGCAGATAACTGATTTGGTGATGTGGTTATTTTTATTTTTATGGTAGATATAGGACACGTTGGAGTCCGTGCAACTGTCCAGGTAAATTTCAGCGATGTCCTGAAGTCGAATTATGAAACTAATCGAAAAATATGGTGAGGTACTTTACCCCGATACCTGATGTCCGATTGAGAAACTGCAGCCACAAGGTGATCGGTGGGGGAGAGGAGATGTGCGTGTCCGCTTCGGCCCGAAAATCCATCCGCGGGCTCTAAGGATTCTTCTTCCCTCGTTTTTCAACTCATCACCTCCGCGTTGAGTAAATAAATCCCCTCAAGGTCGGGACAAGCAGTACGGAGCAATCCCCCCGGAGTGTGGCCTCCTCCTTCGGCAGTAAGGGATGTGAGGTCGACCGATGGCCCTTAAAGATAAATAAAAGTGGTGGAAGGTCAGATGAGAGAAGGGAACGGGGTGGAATGAGAAAGGGAAGGTGGAAAGAGAAGGAAGGAGGGAAGGATTCAGGAAATGGGCGATGCGGCAGGAAAGGATCTAAAAGAAATAGTGAATATGGTTGTCACGGGGAGGAGGAAGAGGCGAGAGAGGTGGCAGCGCGTGTCTTCAAGAGGACCCTAAGCTGATTTGAGGAGTGGGAGTGAGGGAAGAAACGATTGTGTGTGAGGAGGGGGAAGGAGGAGAGGGCGGCAAGGGCAGAAATCCAAGGCAATCTCCTCTTGTCAAAACATCGGAATTAATGTCTTGGACCCAAATCCCCCATTTCGCGACTATCTTGCATCTTCCCTTTTTCTTAATTGTAAGGATTCCAAGGGAGACCGGATATCGATCGTCTCCATTTTCTAAATTGCTTCCCTTCCGCTCTTTAATTAGTACTTTGACCGCAGCTTATCCCATTCAGTTCGGTATCATTAAACTCTTTTTCCTGGGGGATAAATTTCATCCCTACTGTCTCGTTTCCTTCCATATAAATTCACCCAATAGAATGATGAATTCGTGAAATATTTTTGGGCTGTCTATGAATCAACAATTTAATTCTATCAATTTTTTTTAATTCAATAAAACTATCGTAATGTTTAGTTACGTAAATATTTTTGTAATGTTAGCTTCGGTCAAAATTTATCTGTCACTGTGTATTTTCTTAAAGGGACAATATTTAAATTAGCACTCAAAGATGAGGTTTTATGAAATTGCGGCGAGCTCCTCGGCTATCAAATCAATTGATTGAAAACTATTAAATCAATTAATTTAATAGTTAATTAGCTGAAATCTGGTTTCCACATAAAATGAACTCTCCTTAAACCTCAATCATAAAATATGATCGACATGTAAAGGAGACAGCAAGTTCGAATCAGTGCAATCGAATCTCCTCTGTGAAATATAAGAGTTAGAGATATGAATATCCATAATTAGAATAAATTATGTGCAAGTTATCGTTTTATTTTTTACAGTATTCATCAGATATTATTGAGTTGTATGAACTATATTTCGAGTGTTTTGGAGCAGTTTCAAAACTCTTTGCAACTGCTTCTTCATAAAACCATACAACTGTCCTTTGCTTCAAATCGTTGCATGCCTCTTAATCAAATCACAACGAGAATAGGTAACATCTCCTATTTCGAGCACGGCTGCATTAGACAGCTTAAAATGACCGAAACAACCACACCCGAAATTGAGTAGGCTACTTCAAGATCCTGGAAAAGCCAACGTATGTACTACAATCCCAATGATAAAAGTTTTTGACGTGAAAAAATGTGTTTCTAAAATTTGTTCGTGGTTCAAAAATGTTAAGATGGCTAAAGGAGGCGTGAAAGTTAAAGGAAGAATTCGCGTTAAATCGCAAAAAAATCATCAAGGATCTCCATTGGACAACACAAAACACAAACACAAGCGCAAAATGAAAATCATTTATGAGTTAATTTCTTCTTAGTTGTCACTCGCAGCTGGATGGTGTGAAGGTTTCACTCATGTATCTGTTAAACAATAGGAGTGACTGCTTACCTCGTATCAAATGGAAAATTACTGGAACGCAATCACTGAAATTCCCGCTAGCATCTTTCAAATGGCATTTGATGTTGAAATCTCATCTCGAAAAACTCTCTTTTGTTTCGAGCGCGCAACATTTATTTCCAGAACAACCCTCGGGTCATTACCCGCAAACCGTTGTTATTGTAACTCCAAGCCCTTGAGGAGGAGGCCGAGTTTAAAAAGTAAAAAATCAGAACCAAAGAGAGGGGGCACGTATCAAAAGGAAATGTGGCAGAGGATGAGGAGAGCACGGCTTCCCTGCCAAATTGGAGGTACAAAATAACCACTCAAATCAAGTCTGCAGTGATGTGAATGGGTTTGGGCAGTTGGAGAATAACCCCAGGGACAAGGCCCTTGCCTCGCCAGAGCATACAATGACTCGTCCGGTGATTATTCTGAGGAGATTAAGGGAAATGTACGAGAAATTCAAGCAGAAAGTTATGCGAGGGTGGCTTAAAAAAGGAGGGGGTGTCGTGTGGTGCGTCTGGGAAGGCGCAGTGGATGGGACCGTGGGCAGTGGGGGGGGGGGCGGTGGCGGAGGAGGAAGCGGCGACCGAGGGAGGCACTGAGGTGGTGGGAGATGGCTGGGGGCGGTAAGGCGTGGGACTCAGGCCCAATTGAAGGGGTTCCAACGGGGGAGCCGGGGAGGATACGCGTCTTGCCGGCCGAGAGACGCTCCTTATGGCTGCGACGCCGGAGAAACGGAGCGGAGTCGTAGGGAGGAATTGTGGGGGCAGCGGTGGGGGAGGCGCGTTAAATGCGCAGTTTTAAACGAGAGGAATGGATGGAATTAGACAAAAGGGTCTGAAGCCATACTCCCACGCCGTCCATCTCCCTGCGAGGCGGAGTCGTAATTGGGGAGCATGTGGTTTTCGAGGGATGGGGAGGGCGAGAGACGTTCGAGGGATGCGGGGAAAAAAAGATCGATCGAGTCAGTCGGGAGAGGAGTATTCTTACGGTTCACGTGATCCCTCCGCGTCCGCCGTATTTCTTCCTCTCTCCTCCTCCTCTTGTCGCGCCCCCCACCCCTTCCTCCGTTCCCTCCCCACTAGTCCCATCCTTCTGTCCTTTTCCGGGTCCTGCAGCCGCCCGCAAGGTCCCTTTTGGGATGATCAGTGGTCATCTCCATCCCAAGTCGCGTCGAGGTTGCGGCCGCCAGGAGGAGCGAGGGAATTTTCGGCGACCGCCGGCGGTAGGGACCCTCCCTCCGCCAAAGGCCGTTGGTTCCATCCCGTTGGGTGGCGGTCCCCGCGCGCTCGCCACGTTGCCAGCTCTTAATAAGCGCGACCTCGCGCACGGTGAGGGTTGTTCCATTGCCTTTCCTCCCTTCTACATCCTCCCCCACCGCTGGAAGGCTCCCTTTCCAAAAGGACACCCACGCCTCCTCTCCGAACCTCCTTCCCGTTCCAGCTTCCAAACTTCCCCTCCCTGCTCCGGAGCCACGTTTTATTTCGGGCGATAAAAAGCGGGGGGTGAGGGCAGGGAAGGGGGGGGGAAGAAGGGGGGGTAGAAATAAGCTATCGTTTTGAAGCGACGATATAAGAGACGAAAATATAACCCGCGGAAGGATTTAGGAGTTAGGCGTGGATGCAGTGAGGGGAGAGTTCTTTCTATCCCCATCGACTCCTCCACTCCTCCCACCCTCTTGCCTCCAAACTTTCTCCCATCCATGCCCGTTCCACGTGTGTGTTTGCCACTTTTTTCTTTTAACATCTTAGATATAACGTGTTCTTTGGCTCCCAAAGCCAAACCAATTGGTTATTTGTAGGAGCGATTCCGCAGCCGTTTGTCGATGATGTGCCTCACAAACGAAATATGTTTAATCTAATAGGAAGACACTTTTACCGAACGGTAGTTTTATTCCCAAGCCTATTTTTCCCTCCACACAATGAGACTCCGGCTATGTTTGTGGTTATTCTTCATGCAAAGTTTGTGGGACTCTTTAGTTATTTTCTCAGGACGCGAATAAGGTCATTAATAATCGAGCTGTTCTGTTAAACTAAGAGGCTCTATGTGAATTCCGCTCACTAAAGTGTGGATGCCTGTGAAAATACTGATGTGAGCTGCTATTTCCGGATTCCCAAATACTACATCGCCGTCCCACTGTTTGCATTCCCCACGGCAGCTCCGAGAGACTATCCGCAGCATCCCTAAAGAGCACCGCACCGTCTGTTTTGGCTAGAGGTCACTGACTCCGCTCGCCACGAGCCCCGTTGACACACATAATAATTAAAGCCATCGGGCTTCGTTTCCGAACACGTGCTTTCCCCGCGTTTACCAAACCGAATAAAGGGCTCGTCGTGAGATTGGTCGGATCGGTTTTTTGTTTTGTGCGTGGGGAGCTTAATGTGGCGTTAAGGGAAAACAAGGGACAGGAAGAGAGAGCTCATCACGGTTTGTCTGCACGTCAGTCTGCGTTCCTCACCCCCCTCCTCCCTCCCCACTCTCTCTCAAGCACCCCACCTTTCAAGAGGCTCCCGCTCACTCCACACCCACCCCTCTGGAACCCTTTAAGCTCCCTCCCTCCACCTCTTCAAATCCCTCTCATCTTCTCTCCATCTCTCCTTCGACCCCTCCCCCAAACAGAAACCCTTCCTACTCCCATCCCTTGAGTTCGACGCAGCTCATCCCAAAGTTCCACACGCGCTTGTTTCCCCTTCCTACCCTTCCATTTTTCCTTTCCTCCCTTCCCTGTCCGCTCTCTTAATCCCTCCCCATCCCTCTCGTCTTCACCTCCGTCCCGTCTCCACTCCCTCCCGGACCACAGCCACATTTCCCCACCAACCCCGGTGTTCTCCTCACCCTAAACATCCTCCCCCTCGCATCTTCCCATTACCGTCTCTCACTCCTTCCCCCCACACCCTAGTACAACTCTTCCTATTTCCAGTGGCGACTCGGGGTATTTTGGGCCCGACGCGTTGAAACGCTTGTTAATGGTACCGCGCTGAGAAATCACGAGTATAATTGTAAGAATTTTCGGCATGCCCATTTTGGTGATGTCGAGAAACCACCGTGTTATACGTTTGAACCGGCGCAGTTCAAACAGTCTAGGAGGGGTACCCTAGCAGTGAGATAATTGAGCTCCTGGCCCGAGGGTTCCGGGTTCAAAAACCAGACGATGGTTTTTGGAGAGCCCCGCCTAAAATGAAAACGATGCTCTTTTACGAGAGCCAGAACTTCTTTGGTAACCGTAGTTGGGCAATGAAAAGTAACTGAGCACTTTGCCCTGAATGTTTGAAATGAGCAGGTCAAAAATTTCGGTCCTGTCCGAGGTGAGGTCTACCCTCGCTTATTAGAGCTCCAGCCCTCGGGCTGATGACTGTTTTTTTGACAATTGAAATATTCGCGTGTCGAAGTTCAATCAAAACTTTGAGTCATTGTTGTGGATCGATGCCTCAGGAACCTTGCTCAAGGTAGGGCTCTTCGTTGATTCGGTTAATCGGATTTCACGGAATAATTTTAAAAAAATCAATTTTTCTATATTTCGGCAGCGTTTATTGCGGCAGATTTCATCGGGAAGCCTGTTACAAGAAAAATAAATGGAAATGGAAAATTGTAGTTGTAGCAGAAGTCATCAAGGGCGGCGACCGATAGCTGAGATCCGTTGCGCCATTAGGGACAGTTCGACAGATACTAAGTACATGAGTAAAAATGAGACGAATTTTACTCGTGCGTATGGCCGAGGAGGAAGGGACTCACGAGAGCGTGGAGGGTGGCACAGCAATGGTCATCAGTCAGAATTGTACGGAAGAACGTAAATGGAAGGAGAAACCCGGTGCCCGAATTAGCTCGTACTTCGCGGTGTATGCCAAATAATGGCGCTCTTTAACCCCCTTCTAGACAGTCCTTGTGCTATATTTCATATGTGGCCCACAAAACGCATTAGTGGAGTCGGACGGAATCTTAGAAAGTTAGCCTCCAGCTACCTAGTAGCAGTATATGTCCCTGGGTGTTTGGGCAAATTTTTGCAGGGCATGACGAATGAAAAATGACGACCAAGAAATAAATGAACGCTGAATAATTTATTCCCTCCAAAAACTGAGAAAATATGTAAATATTTTACTGTGTCACTTTTGTATCCTAAGTTTCTAGGCTGATGAGATGGTAGAGTTTTTTTTATTTAGAAGTTACGATTTAAGTAATAATGTTTTACCTAAAAGGTGTCATGTTTCATGTCAAGGTGTCGTGTCAAGTGCTATGCTTGCAATGGCATTCAACATCATTGTACCTTATTTCTTTTGGTTTCTTTATGACCCGACCGTGTATATATTGACTATCATAATTTGTGTGTATTAAGACTGTTTGCATTAATAAACCGATTGCGTGATGAACTAGACTACATATATCGAGCCCGCATGACTACCAAAGGTTAGAAAAAATATGGATCTGAGAAATATCCACCAATGCCAAAATATTTCGGAAAACCATTTGTGGACTCATCGCCTGACAGTTTTGGTGACAGTAATCAATAACTTACATAGCATACTATAACTAACATAATCTGTAATAAGTGCAACTTGATTAGAGAGTTCATTGGCCTGGAGTAAAGGCTGATAAATGTTCATCCACTGGATGAATGCTCGCCTTCGTTTCTCTCCATCATTGATTCTGGCCCTGTCTACTTCCCTGATTATTTCCTGTAATTATTGATCCATCGCTCGACCTCTCTTTGAATTTGCAATTTCCTTCCCCGGTCATTTTTCCTGCCCTCAGCTCGCAATATCCCGAATGGAATAGGTATCCCCCGCGATGGGGTCTTTTCATTCGTTCCTGCCAGGTTTTTTTTTTAAGGAGCTCCGGCTTGTGCGTGAGCACGTGTGCCGCCGATGTCGATCACGCATGCACCGTCATGCTCCCGCCAGACTCCTTTCTTTGGCCCCAGTCACGGCAGCGGCGACTTGCCCTCGCAGTCAATCAACCTCGTTGCTCCCCCTCGATCCATGTTCCGCCGTTCGCTTATGCCTTATCCCGCGCTAACCCCATCCAATCTCCAACCACCCTGCTCTTCCGTTCGCTCCTTAATTACCACTTTGTAATTCTTTTCCCTCCACTCGGCAGTCCCTCGGCGTGGTTTGTCATGAGGTACAACGGAACAATATCGTGAACACAACCGTGCCGCCAGGTTTTTTTCAATATGAGGGAGATTCGTTTGCTTATCCTGAGATCTGCTTGACGAACACCCTGCACCTGATTGAACGAATAATCCAAAGAAATGTGAAAGATCCGCTTAGTTGTCGGCTTTGATATGCAATATTTTTTCTTCTAATTTGTGCTAAAATTTATACATGACTGCGGTAAGGGTGATGATGTAGTCTTGAGTTAAGCTTATAACTCAAAATCCATTTTTAGCATGTCCTTCATGTTTATCTTTGGTTGTTATATATGTTCCCCTTCAAATGGTTGTGGTTGAACAGTGTTGTAGGAAGAAGTTAGAGATAGCGTATTAGTTGTATTTCCGACAATTAAAAGGGAGAAATAAAATATATTTTAGGCGTAAAATGATGCAAAAAGTTTCTTGTAACCGCATTAATACGCTCAGCCATTGCCATTTTAAATTTTATATGCAAAGTAAAAGGTTGAATTTGATGTTAATTACGATATGATAGTCGTAGATGTTAGTTAATATAATTCGAAATTTATTTTCACTTATCTACGAAGTTTTTCTCCTAGGGAGGCAGTAAAAATAATAAAATCCAAACTTCAGCACCATCTCATTTTAGTCTCATGATAAGGCACTTTTTCCATTTCTTTGAACAATATTGGGAGTACTACTGTCAGCCGAAACAAGATAAATGACGTATGTTGAAGCAAATGAGGTATCACCGCCACTCACGGATCAGATCATTATATAAGTCAATGTTCACTCAGTGGTTCTCCTTAGTCTGTTTGGGTGGCCCCATGTGTCTGAGTGCCGTCAACGTCCTCTCCCCCTCTTGGTTGTTTTCCCCCATCCTTCGCTACGCCTATCTTCTTTAGTGATCGCTGCACAAAAAATTAATTTCATCCGAATGATGGTGCTGCATTAGTTCTCGCGGAAGATGCGCAATTTTTGAGTGCATTTCCACTTAATTTTTGCTGTATATACTTGTACTTGTAATCTTATAACCTTGGTGTACGTCTCTCTAACCTAACGTTCGTCTGACAAAACCTTTTAGATTGCTCACACATTGCTTTACGATTTCTAAAACCTATTTCAACTCTTGTCAATTTGATCCCTTTTATTGAATGAGATCTGAAATGTTTTATAGAACGATAACTATTGTTAACAGAGAACATGTGAATTGACTGTTAGCTTATAAAAAAGGGCACCAGTTCGACTATAAGCAATGAGAGCGAAATTATAGCCATGTGGAAGAGGAGGGAACAGTCTGTGACAATGGCCTGACTTAAGGAAAGACACTCAGGTAGAAAAATTCCAATCTGTGGGAAAGTATAGAGAACATTTTTATATTCAGTGTTGAAGTATACATGTAAATGCCATTGAGAAACGTCCCCACCACATCAGTCCGTGGCATAGAAAACCATATATGTACATTTGTGAACTTTCGAGTTAATTTTGCTGGTCATAACATTTCAAAATACATTTTAGAGCATTAAAATTTAATCAGTAATATTCATGAGTTGTGGTTCGCGGTAGTCCAGGGGTAGAGCGTTATACTGTTGGTCGGAGGGCTCGAGTTTGATTCCTGGCCAAGTCTCTGGGCACCTGCAGCTCCATCCAAGCTCTGTGATTTGTCGGGTACCAGATGTTCCTGAAAAACCATAACCGGCGTACGAAAAGAAACTGGCCCCCCTACCCTGATGTGTGAATTTCACCCTCCGTCGGGCTAAGTACTGGGTGAATTCTACCATCACCTATCAAACTGACCTTCGGGTTGATTACTGTGTTTATGACGTTTTTATACATGTAAAATATTGAAATAAATTTTAATTATTTTAGTTTTTTAATCTTGTTATTACAATGACGATCCAATTAAATCAAAATAATACTACTATTATTTTTTGAAATGCATTATTTCCAGCTGAACCTCGCAGATGGATTTACGGAATTATTTAATAACGAGAAGGCTATGATTGTTCACTAAATATTACGATTGATTCTACCTAGAGCATAAGAGCTTGCTGAACCAACGAAACTCCAGACGATATTGCTAGGTGATCTTTCATTGTGATGCCGCCTTAATAGTACCGGCTGCATGCTAAGTTGTGATGTATTTTGATCCAGGTCCTTCATTTATAATCCATCGTAGTGAGGCTGGAGAAAATAATCGAATGAAGCCTCTGTAAAAGCGAAATTTCCATCATAAATCTGAAAAGAATGAAACTGTGACACAAATCTTTTCTTATTACCGCAGCATCACGGTAAGGGTGACGTGTTACGTTACAGCTTTTCTGACACAGGATAAATATATTTTTGAGGTATTTTATATACCTTGTACTAATAACGTCTGCAAGTCACGACTACTTCAATAAGATTTAAGTAAAATTATTATAGAACCACATTAAGAGGGTAATAATTTTCTTTTGGTTCTAAATCAGACCCTGGTTATCAGTTCTGTGATAGGATTGCAGCATCCCGACAAAACCACTCTGTTCCTGGCCATTTTCTTCATTGTCTACTCTTCTTGTAATGGTATTCAGTTAAATATAGTGCCTCGGAATTAGTTATTATTCATTTTACTTCAGCAAATTATTGTGATTTGGCGGAGTGTGCTTATGATACATTACTTTGGTCTTCGTTAGCTATTCTCTAAAAAAATCGAAGTTCAAATGCCCACTTCTCATCTCCCCAACCATTAATTATCCTTGCGAACTCAATATATCTCGGCTGTGGCTCAATACAACACGTCCTCCCAGTTGACCGGAGGCTCCAACATTTACAGGGCTCCTAATGATAGCCAGGATCTGTACCTATTGCTTTCTTAGCCTTTCACTGAACAAACTTTTCAATCACCTCGCTGTCATCCCGCAGTTCACCCTTCCCCAGTCCAACATCCTCTTTCCATCTCTACGCCAACCCTTTGGGAACCAGGAAGGGAATTTCAAACGGACGGTACTGGATAGTGGAGGAGGTGGTGTGAGTGTTGAGATGGAGGGTGATGGAGTGCTCTCTTTTGACGCCGTAGGAGCGGGTTGCGGGGAGGATATCCGCGAAGGTGGCCCACGCTGACGCCTTCGCGGCAGCTGAATGACGAGGGGCGGGAGGGTTATCGGGGGATGTGGCGGTGAGGGGGAGGGAACGCAGTTGGGCGTCGAGAGGGAGGAGGGATCCCATGCGGTGCGGGTAAAAGGTCCGTTTGTTTATTTTCGTCGAGGTCCAAGAAATGGAGAGAGATACACGACTCGTCTTCCGGGGTAAACTGTTTCGATGGGGCCGCGACAATGAGAAATAGGCGGAATCTATCGAGACGAAAGCCTCTCCTTCTTCCATTCGTCCGTGCCGGCCATGCCGCGGGAGGGTGGGTAGGGCAAAGGCGCGCGACACAGAAGCCGCGACCTCCCTTTTGGCCGCCTGCAAAGATGTTATGGTTTCATCGGAAGGTGATGAATAATTCGCGGATATTTTACTCAGTTCGGAAGGAGAGGGTGGGTTGTTTACGAGAGAGGATAGTGGGAGGGCGGTCGTCGGCCAGATTTGAGAGGGGTGGATGGCCTGACGGATACAAAGCTTGGAGAAAGGGAGTAAGAAATGAAATTCCGCGGGTAAAAAAAGGTAAGAAGAATTCCATTCATGCGACTAGGTTCGTAAGTTGAATTTTGGCGTGCCTCTGCCAGTAATGAATACGTACTGAGGAGGAAGGTAAGCGAGATAGCATTGCATCGTCGAGTACCTTTTTGGTTAAGCCCGGAATATACGATACGTCGTACATACGCTGCCAGTATAGGAGTGGGTGAATTGGATCGGAACGTCGATTGAATTTCTGGGGACTTGCACTGTGGTACGAGTATATCACAAATTTTGCCTCATTGGAGAATGCTTACAATAACCTCTCTTACTTAGCATACGGTAACATTTTATTTAATGGTAATGATTATTTATGCTCTAGTTAAAGAAGCAGTGAATTAAGTTTAGTGGTTTAATTCTTATATTGGCCTTATATTGAGTTTCAACCTCTTTGCAGCAAAAAAATGACTAAGAATCTTGGTATTATTGAATTTCAACTACGCTTATGTATATAATACACGATATTGTAGTCTAGTAGCAACTATTGATGCAAAAATACAGTTTAATTAGACAAAATACTTAATGAATTTCACCTATAAGCAAAAATATACAATATGGTGAGCAACAAGAACGCGTACACGAGGTAAATTATGATTAAGTGACATTATGTAACTGCCGCAACCTTCATAAGCTCCTTAAGCGAATGAATTATATATGCTCCCGGTAACTATTACCTATAGGTATGCATATTTTCCCGAAACAGCTGAATTTGATCTTGTCCAAAGGAAGTCAATACTACCATATGGCTTTAGATAAGTTTAGCCCTTTCAAAGGCCCTTGGCAATTGTTAAATTAAGACGTTAGAAGCTGGTAGTTACCCATCATACCTGAAGTCAACTTGCGTTGAAATTCATTTTTTTCGGCTTTCGTCAGCCTCGACTGACGAGAGTTTTCTTACCCCTATAGCTGAATCAATCATCTTTTGCAAAAAGTAGTCTCAAAAGATCTTTACGCGACGTGAAGCGAGAAATTTTTCAATCCATCATTCACCCGTAGTCGAATTCACTAGATGCTTTCTTCGGAAGAAAATGAGGCATACGTCCTCCCTGAGGATCCGCTCAATAACGGCTCCAAAAACGTAAAATAGATGGAAATCATTAATAGGACCGTGAAATTTAAGCCAAAAATAATGTGAAAAAAAATTGGAGCCCGACGGTTCAGGTTCATCTTTTCGCCAAGACGAATCGCAACAGGTGGCGAAAAAGGAGGGAATCCGAGATTCGAGCTCAACAGCTGGCGGATGCGACCGGACCACTTAATCGAAATTCCGCATTACAGCCGCGCCTGTTTGTTGATCCCTGCCTTGCTGGGGGTGGCGTGCTGGCCGCTTCAGTGTGTGGTGGAGAACATAACGTGCTTGGATGTCCATTTCAGTTTCGCGCATCTGCCCCTCTTTCGAATCCAACTCGATCCCTGAAGTTCGACGCGTAGGTCTTCGGCCTGTCAGTCATTTAAACGAAAGAAAATGGTTTAGAGTGCACCTACTCCCTGGGGCCATCCCTCATGTTTCTTGCCAATTTGATTACCAGTCCTTCAGGATAATGAATGAATCATCGCTTTAAGAGTTATGAATCAGACACGCGAATCTTTTCATTGAGCGATTAGACCAGTGACTTTCAAAGTGAGGCACGCCTCCGTTGGGAGGTGATATTTCATCATCATCTGTATTTAAATCCTAAGATTGTAAACCATTCTTCTCTGTTCGGTGTTAATCCACTCACCCTCTGGTATCTCCTCTGTTTCACGTCCTTCTCAATATGTCCTATGCATTTGCATCTCGGTCGTCCTCACAGAACCTTCCCTTCACGTTTTTCTTCCACAAGTATTATGTTTCTAATTAATTCATAGTACCTCAAGGTGTGTTCAATCCATATAATTCTTCTTTGCCGTTGAGTTCTCGATACTTGTTGTCCTTTCCTATCTATACACTTCCTCGTTTACACTTTGTTTTTCCATTTTATTTTGAGCATTCTCTTCCAAAACCATGTTTCAAAGGCTTCTGTTCTTCTCTGATCTACTTTTCCCATGTTCCAAATATCTGATCCGTAGAGTGACACACTCAATATGAACGTTAGGTCATATTTATTATGACATAATTATAAAATCTACGAAGAAATGTATGCTCTCATGGTGGGCAAACCAATTCAAAGTCATTAGAACGTTGCTGGTCTTTATTCTAATATCTCTTGTTTTAAATGGTGTATAAGAAGTAGATTTGAAGTTATTCGTTAAATCTTTGTTGATCGGGTACGGATATGAAGAGCTTATTTTCTCTTCGCATTCCTTTTTTACTTGCACTTACGGTTGTGTTTAAGTGTAGGGTAAATATCACTAAGTACATTTCTAATGTTTTCCTTTATTCAAGGTTCAAACGGGAGCTTGCAGTATAAGCTGATAGCATTTTTCGTGCCCTATCCTTGCTTTCTGGCTCACATTAGTTAAGTTACATCTGTACCTTCTCTCGAGTCGTTTAAGTGGCTGACCTATTTTCTATCAGCTATGAAAACGTCAGCGTGAATATAGGTGCATTGGCTGAAGCTCACGATAACACGTTTTCATTGCATGTTTATTTTGAAAGGCATCCGTTGACCCAGTGTTTCGTGAGCCGCAAAACAAATCCAAAGGGAGGCCAGAGCCATGGGTAGACATTCTGGCGCTTCGTGTGCGTTTTAGAGCGAGAGTGATTTTTATGGAACGGCCGTCAATACAACAAAGGTTTTCTCGTGTGACAAGATGGTATCGGGGGACTGCGAGGATGGCGTTTGGCAGATGAGGAGGATGGCGGAGTGGGGTAGGAGGGCTCATTGGGAGACCGGTGAAATTTTAGATTATCTAGCGTGGACGAGCTGGGAGAGTGGAAGCGATGGGACTACAGTCCTAGAGTGCGAATATAGACTGTAGGCAGCCGTTGAAAGCATTTAAATGTTTACCAACTTGATCAATATTAAGGCAAAAGATAATATATTGCTCACAGTCGTATGGTCGAATAAAGCCTTTTTTATTTATTTATTTATTTTCTTTTCATTTCAATAAATTTTATCGCCATCGTAGTTAGAACTGCTGTTCTTTTATGTGTTTTTTATGTAATCACCGTTATAAATTTTCGCAACTGATATTTGAATAGTGTTGAACCCCAAATTATACGATTCTATGACAATTTTCTAGTTTCTTTTATGGTTATTTGAAAAGATTCCGGCCATTATTTGTGATCCCTAATGCGTCTTTGGCGTTCCTATGTACATCTCTGATTCTAACCCTACAAATGGGACCCAATTTTAAGCTATTTTATGTGTTATTTTGTGACACTTACGAGTGAGTTATTTTATGAAATTGGTAATATTTCTTATCGTATCTGAGGAAATGGTATATCCTCAATAATTGCTGAGATGATTTTTTCAATCTTTCGTCAAAATTCGCGTCTATTCCAGATTTCCCGAAGGCATGAGTCAAACGGTGAGTTAATCTTTTAGGTAACTGTAGGAATGTCAATGAATAATTATGTGACATTATACAGATAATTTATTATTGTTTATTGCTATATATATATATATATATATATATATATATATATATATATATATATATATATATCAATTATTCTTAAATATTCGGCCTACCTTTGAGAATTTTTCCAACTTCTTTCAATCAAATTTTTCCTTCCTTCATTGTAATGCTTCAAGGTGGAAACCGAGACGAAATAACATTCAAATGTACAAAACCTATCAGATACGAGAAAAATCTGTTAGTTTTTATTTCTCATGTCAACTGTCTACTCGTGAGCAATGAAAAAAATTGCGAATTACATAATTGTGGTAAGTACCTTACAGGTATTGCAGATACCTACTCAGTGGTTGCACTATGAATTTAGTTTCAGTGAATTATATTTTGGTAATCTATGTATGCAAATAAAGTTGAATTTCCTGCCATTTCCGCGAAATATAATTTTTAGTGTTTATTTTATTTTCTATGTGACGCATTAATTTCTGTGAGCTCCTGGCCCCATCTAATTGTCAACCATGCCATGAGATGAAAATCGTAATTATCGAAAATATTGTTTTTTCGTAAAAACTTGGCTAAATAAACACCTATTACAGTTTGTGGCTGACCGAAATGGGTCATGTGGTAAATGGTTTAATATTTTTATTCACGAAAAAGTTATCATGAAATAAATTATTGCTCTTGATGTAAAAACATAATTTTTCTCCGGACTGCGAAATGAATCCTGAGACAAACAACATTTTCATCGTAGGACAGAGTATTTGCAGTTATTTTGACTTGTTAAGAGGCTGACTTGCATTTGGATTTGGTGCAATTGAATCGAAATCGTTCGGTTTCCTTTATTCTCCAAAAGTTACGTACTACTTGGGGTGACCGAGCAGCTTGAAATGTCGGCGTGAAAAATCAGGGGGATAAGTTTTTCCGCTCTCTTGATCGCAAGAAATGTAGCAAGAATGGGCTACTCAATAGGGAAGACGGCGGAAGGCGGAGGGAGACCGCGGAAGTCGTCGAAAAACGGGGGTAGAGGTGGTTTCTAGATGATTCAGGAGTAGGGAGAGGTGGAATTGGGAGGATATGGGACCGTGGGCCGAATGAAAAAGGAAGCAGGATGAAGGAGGTAGAGGGTGGAATGAGTGAGCGAGTGAGTGAAGCTGACGGGCGCTGGTGCGAGACATGGGGGGGGGGGGGGAGAAAGATTCTCCCAAGGAAACCGAGGGAGGTCTCCCGTTTTTACTCACTGCATCTTCGGATTATTTTCCGCTCGAGTCAAGATGGAGGACAGATGGCCAATGCCCCAGTAACCCCTCCCTCCCCCACCCCAACCAACATCCCTTTCCGCCTCCGACCACCCTCCCCCTCTATACCCCGCACGCACATACAGACTAGCACACTCACGCACGAACGGACAGAACCCCCCCTCCCTCCCCACGCCCTCCTCCTCATTCTCGACTCTTTTGAGCGATTGGGAGAGAGCTCTCCCCCACTGGTCCGCTCCCCACCACCCCATGTCTCAACCATCCATCCCCCCGTTCTCCTTCTCATCCTCCGCACATCTCCATCAACGTCTTGTAATTTCATAACGCGCTGGTTCCTCCTCTTGCCCGCTCCTCTTCCGCGCGAGAGAAAAAAATAAGAATCTCGGGAAACGATACGCGAACTCGAATATCGCATTCCTTAGGTTGTTGTGCTGTGGCGGTCGGGAGGGGCACCGTCGCTTTAGCTGTAGAGTTGTCGCCTTGGAGTCGGTGGGCCTGAGTTCGATCTTGAGTTTCCGTTCCTCACCCGTCGCCTATTGCCGCTCCACATATTGTTCATCCCCGTCCTTAGTGCGGGATCATGGCTTTTGCCAAAACGTTCTGCCTTACGTTCCGAAAATCACTCTCTCTCTCTATCTCTGTGTCTTGCAAAAGTATGGTGAAATTACACTGTGCTGCGGTTACATTTTACGCGTACGACATAACTTTTTAAAGGCTTTAATTTAGAGCGTATCGCAGAATTGGATCAAAACCTGGACTGTGAAGATGTACAGAGATTAGAGGCATTTGAGATGTGGCTATGGCAAAGAATGTAGAAAATAAGTTGTAAAGAGAAGGCAAACGATGAGATCCTCAAATATGGTAGAAGGAAAGAGGAGATTGCCGTGTGAAATCAGACGATGGTAAATATTTTAACGAGAGGAGATAATGAGAGGTGCTGAAGACTAAAGAAGGGAGAAAATTAGATAAGCCAATGAAAGGAGAGGAAGTAAGAGGGTAAAGGGAGATAAAAAGTATTCAAATCGAAAGAAGCATATGATGAAGGATGATCAAGAGGTCCTCGCGTATACGTCGCAGTTTCTAGGAAACATTCGAAATGAACATCTAATGGATAAGGTAATTGTGATGATGATGAACATGATATAACTTATGATCATGGTGTGAGATTAGATGCTGAATTCGGAGAATCCACGAAAAGCTTCGGACTTGTTCACAAATGCAGGTGTACCTGGCGTTGTATAGTTTAGGTCCACGACGAAAGGAAAAGAATTAATTGAAGAAAATGAATAATTTTCCACAATTTAAATCTATTGGCGGCCGGTTTCCAGTTGGGGCAGAAAGTGAAACTTACACTTTATCGAAACCGGTCTTCATTCAACTTTACTCTAATTTTTTAACAGTAACGTCTTTATTTTATTTTCATTCCTGCATTTATAAATTTCGCAAACTTTCTTTTGCTGGGAAATATTTAAGTTATCAGTCCCCAAACACTTCGGTATTTGCCTTTTCTTCTGCACAATGTCTACCCTTTCTTCTTTTGCTAAGAATTCACTCTCCCAAAAGTCTTTTGCTTATTCTACATTGAAGTTTAAAACCTGCTTTTAAAAAGTCGTTAAAATATATATTATTACACTGTACCTAAAAAAACAGATTATATGCATTCAAAAGTAGAACAAAATTTTATCGAAAGCGTCATAATACGAATAACACTTAAATAAAAGTAAACGTATTAACGTATAATATTTTCCTTTGTTAATTTAGATGTGAATAAAAATCCGATAATTACCTTCCAAATATGAAATGCATCAGACCTAAAGCGAGGTATTGCTCGTGTGGTTTTACTTGCGGCACACAGGAGTATTCCGAGCACCTCACTACATGGCTTTTGTCTACATTAGAGCATCATTTAAATTAATACTTTATTTAAATGCTTATTTAGTAATAATCCCTTCAACATATAAATTCTAAAGTTACAGTAGTTATCCCAGCAAAGTATTTCAAAGTAAATGAAAAGCATAAATTCACGGCTAGTTGAATCCTTGAAGCTTCTGTATTATTGAAAACAATTTGTATGGAAACTGTTTGACGTGTATTTATTTAGTTTATCTACAATTATTACGCAGTTTGTCTAAATAGTGATTTTCTATCATCTTATCTACTCGTATGTTAATTTATGTTGGCAACAGTCCCTCAAAAATTATTTTAGATCAGTGCAAACAATTTAAAATTAGCGCTTCATCCGTCGCCATTTTAGACATGCAGACCTGTATATCGTATTTGTACAGAGTTCCGTTTATACGAATCAAGAAGAACGACAAGATATGTGTATTTACAAAAGGCGCACGATTGTCGTTTTCTGGAAAAATTCTGCCCTGAACTAGTGGGGAGAGGGTTACCATTCATTAAAGCACAAGTTAAAGGTTATGACGTGTACATCAGTTCTTTTACATTAGGTATCATTCTCAGATAGTCTTTACGAGGCATATTGGAATTTAAGACGCTGACGACAAAATTTGTGAGATACCATGTCGCACAGATGGATCCCAGATTAGGTTAGATTATATAATCTTCAAAATTGACCTATTTAAATTGCTTGAGATCTGGTGCTTTGCTTCTTCCTAAAATACGAATTCAGTGAGTAGAGAATATGTAGAAATACATTCTTTTATGTTTTCTCTCATCTGAATGCTGTGCAACCCTTGTGAGTCAGAGTTTTCTGAGAGAAAAATCACAGCTAATTGCGACTTGGAAAGTAATTGACGAGTAGTCTTCGAACCGCACTCAGGGATGGAGAGAGAGAGAGGATGCGACTAATGGCTGGAAGTGTTCAATGCCGAAGGCTTTGGTATATTTTAACGCGTGACACAGACCCAAGGCCGATCTGTTTATTCGAACTGCCAAAAATTCGACGGCCCGATGCCAAGGTAGAGCACAAGGGTCCACACGTTTGTCTCCGCTTGGTCCTGTCTCACATCACAGGTCGCAAAATAGTAACATAAGACTTCTTTGATAACGGGCATATAAGTTGTGCTTTGTGAAATAAAAGCATCTTTTGAATGGATAATCTTGAGTCAGGCTGTCTATTTCGCTAGGTCGTCATTGACAAGTCACTCTGGCATGGAGAAACGTTTCATATGTGACATTACGGGCAAAACGGCGTTGATATTCCCAGCGATTCCCATAAACATAATTCTACTGAGCTCTGTCAACAATACCAGTCAACTGTCATCCTTTAATAATTTTGTTGAAGCAATGTCTCTCAGGATAACTCGTATGTCGCCACGGTATGTTGATGGAACATTGAATTAATAATATTGCCCCACCGCGGTAGCGGTGAAAGAATTAGGGTCAAAATTAGTCTGGCGTTTAATCGCCCCCTGCCAAAAACCCTAGCGGTGGCTTACCGGGTACCAAAAAATGCAAAAAGAGAAAGCAATGTAGTCAAAATCATCACAAAGAGATATTAATTGTTTTAAAGAGAGTTTTTAAATAGCAAAACTATCACTTTTCGATAGCAAGAAGAAAGAGAAAGCATATTATACACAGTTTCTAGTGAAAAGTATATCAACCGGCTGAACATTATTAAAATAGTGAATTATGTTAAATCCTGCAGGGTCCGTAAAAGAAAAAGATATATCAATCAATCCAATGACTGGAAACTTAATTTTAGCGATGTTAAATGCTTGCTCTTACTAATTTATGCGCAGTATTGAAAGACCACATACAGGTGCCCGTATATAAGTATTCAGACATTTTCGAAACCTTTTAAATCGCCAGGAAAAATAAATGTCAATAAATATGCGAAGTCAAATGGATAAAGTTAATGCGTCTCAGTTACTAACATAACTTTTAATGGGGTTCACGTGAGACTTAAAAACAGCAATAAAACGAATGGTATCGGCAGTAGCCAAATACGCCAAATCGTTATCAGGAAACAAAAACTTGGTTGCTAAGTAAATGATGAATATTGAAATAAAAATTTTTAATAGTTTTGTTTGTAGGTTGAATTCGTCTTATTATCCATGAAAATCATATTGTATAGCAAATATATACACGGACTTATTTCTTACACAAGCCTTCATGTCATCATCTCATATTTGAGTCTACTTCCTATAAGATTCGCCACTGCTTGAAAATTCCTTGAATTTATTTTAAAGATGATAGCAGTTAAGAAATTCAGCATGGAAATCGCCTGAAAAAATAAGAAAATTCCATTTTGAGGAAAATTTGCGACCAAAATATTCGCGAAACAAACCAATGGTTGGCAAATTTAAGTAATTTAGAAATTAGGAAAAGTAATTCTTGTGTGTTTAAAATAAGCCATTAACCGTGATAATGAGATCATTGTAATGTACATGGAGATTTGTATCAGAAAAAAGGAATCCGATTTAATGTAATAATTTCAACCCCTTATTTCTCTCCCTAGGGAGTTTAATTTTTGGAAAATATTTCTTAACCGGTGTCTAGATCCTACTGTGATGAATTATTGATATTTAATTTTTACTGTGGGGGGACTTAATCCGGGTTCTATTGAATCCCGGGCACGCCTCTTTGGGCACCCTCAGCTCCATCCAAGCTGTGCGCTTTTTCGGGTACCAGGCCTTCCTGGTAAACCATAACCCTGGCACAGGGAAAGGAACTGGCGCCCCTACCCTGATGTGTGAATTTCACTCGCCGTTCGGCCTAGTACTGGGTGAACTCTGCCATCACCTACCAAACCGACCTTCGGGTTGATTACTGGGTTTATGATGTTTTTTTAAATTTTTATTTAATTACATGCTAATCTAACAATTAATTCAATATATCATTAATAATCTAACAATAATATATAAGTACAACTAATTTTTATCCCATGAAAAAGCAACATGAAAAGTTTGTAATCCTATGTGGTATATTTTTTCGAAGTCTGTGTTTATTAAAGTGTGTTCGAAAGTCGGTAGATTGCTCACACACATGACTTGAAAGAGTTCCCTTGTGCTAGATTAAACCAAGGGGTTTTTCGCGGAGTTTCAGTGGGTCCCTTCTGACAGTCGTTTATTTGTAAACAAGAGTCTTTCGAAATTATGTTTTGTAACAAACATGAAAATAGATTATTACCCAAATTAAAGCTATTGCAGTTATTATTTTTGGTAGTGTATGAGTAAATGGATATACGCATATGGAATGTATTTGCGTCGTTCATCAAATAATGCTCTAAGTCGTATATTTGAAGCTATCCTGGGATTAACGAAGTACTCCGCGTTGCTTTCCGTCTCTGGTATGTAACTCAATTCAGTCGATTGTTATGTATTGAGGTCATAATCAGAGTATACTTCTGTTCTCACTAATATTTTCTCTTTGAGGATGGCACGTTTGGCTTGGCCACATTGCTAATATTTAAGAGAAAAGAATTTCCTGTGATCTCATATGACATGAATACTCATTATCCTATTCTTTTACGAGTCGATAGACAATAGCAACAATGACAGCTCAATGGATACAAGCCTTTTACATGACTTTTGCTGGAATAAATTTATACATAATATGAAAACTTAGGGCCGACATTTACTTTTATCTCCTTAAGCGTCAATCGAACCAGTGTACTTTACAATGAGCTTTGAAAATGTGGTTTTTCAGTCGGTCGCTCGCTACTCTATACGGATTGGTTAATCATCCTTTGCAGTTTGAGAACTCCTTTCGTATCTCTTCAGCTCAGTCATCAAGCTCTTTACGAATTCCCGCTGACAATTTTATATGATCAACTCTATCTATTCACATACCACCATCTCATTTTATCAGTATGTAAATGCTCACGGAATTGTTGATCCTGAAGCAAGAAAGAGGTTACGCCTATACACAACGTACGGGTACATATGAGGATGTAGTATCTTGTCTTAATAGTATATATTCGTTAAAATTAATGACGCGAAAGCATTCCCATGGGAAGTGTCTATATAAATGTACTTCAGTGGGAAGATACTGCTTTCAAGTAGTAATGCTGTGCATAGGCATCGTGTTACGGGACTTGACGCCGTAAATGACAGCAATTGGTAAGGCGCAGTTGCTCACCCATCGCTTCCTATTAAGATTTACTTTACATAAATCAAATTCCAACATTCCACACAAAATGGGTTTGTTCGGTGTTTTATTTTTATGGGAATAACAATCCAAATTCCGACTGAGAATTTTCTAATCCAATGTCCTTTTCAACCGTTTTAATTGTCTTCGAGAGTGGAATCAAGTGGCATTGACAGGGACCAGTACCTGTCAATCCTCAGGAGAAACAAGATGTCGCAAGCTTCTCTCGGTTAGCTGTGCATAATCCCTGTCGGTTCCCAGCTACTTACTGGATGACATTTCGGGTTTGTACAGGGGACGTAATATTGTTCCCCAATCCCCCTCCCTCATATGCATATCCCGCGCAGCTTTTAAAGCCCCGCCCTTCCCGACCCCTTCCACCCTTCTCCTATCGCCTATTCTAGGTCCGCATTCCTTTTGCTAGCCTTGTAACCGATTTTTGAGATGCCACTCTTTCGCAATTAGTTCTGTGGCGAGTTTTGGCATTCAATCTGCTAGCCGTGAATTGATTCTCGCGGGCGGCACGCGAAAGCCTCGATCTTGTGGTGGATTTTTGGTGTTTCCTTGGCTTCGCGTCATAGTCAGTCGATATACCTCCCTTGACTTTTGAAGACGCCGCGAGGCTCGTGAGATAAGGAGCTGGAAGGAGATGGATTTGCTCGTGGGGCTTCGACACCTGAATAAGGAGCTGGACCAAGTCGGCAATCATTTTGAGAATCGAATCTTCTAGTAGACACTGGAGCCAATTTAAAGGCTTACCTCAACGAGCATATAAAACATAGATGATTTATGTATGATATTTCTCAAAGCTATTCCCGTGTGTCGCTAGCAAATTTTGCAATGCTGGAGATTTCATCAAATATTTAAATTTTGGGGAATTCGTCGGTTGAATCGATAATTTCACATTAAAGAGCGCTAGGGAAAGGATCTGCCCTACCAAACTGATGTGTGAATTTCACTTGCCGTTTGGTTTAGTATTGGGTGAATTCTACCATCACCAATCAAACCGACCTTCGGGTTGATAACTGTGTTCATGGTTTTTTTCCTTTATTTATTTTTGAGAAAGGTCCCAAAATTCCATTCCCTGCAGACTAATATTGAGAGTAGATAATTGAACGTATAACTATACTCACTTGGGAATCAGAATAACATTGCTCGACCGCGGTAGGGCCATATTCGGGTCATAATTAGTCTGGGGTGAATTCACCCCCTGCAAAACACCCTAACGGTGGCTTACAGGGTACTAAAATAAAATATTAAAAAAAATAAAAAACCTATATCATGAGGTATGGCCGTTTCAAAACTAGTTGTAACGCTTTTGCATTTTCGGTTGATATGTGATTTATCAGATATTCATACGAGTCATATCGTAGTTACCCACTGAATTCACCGACATGCTAAGGTATCACCCGATTAATGTGAAGAAAATAAATTTGTCCCTAAATAATTCAAATTTTGGTAATGAAGGTCAATATATTCTCTCTCCGAAATCAGCTAAAACTCAAAAAACTGTTGTCGTTATGGAGGCCGTTGTAATCGTATTGGTCATGCTTCTTCGTTAGGCCGGATTTAATTGGATTCAATGGTTGACCTTTATCATCGCCTGGTCAAGGATGTAGAATTCTCCTGTGTGGTAAGAGCAGTAAGATCCAAACGTGAGTTACTACCCAAGAATCGTCTAGTCAGTCGGCGCGTGCGGAATGAATCCAATTCGCGAAAAGGGTCCCTCTCTCTTGCCCTTTCTTTTGTTCGGCGGGTCGACAAAGACATACCCCGGTAATGGATCCTGGCTCAGACTGCGAGGGAAGAAGTTCTCCTCCCCTCCCCCACGCCTCTCGGCCGCGGGGTGCGAGGGAGAGGAATGGGGAGGGATGTTTCATTGTGTGCATCGCCTACTTGGTGGATGCTTTCGCTTTGCAGGGCGGTGACGTCACCCCCCCGGCAGCAATGAAACCAGTCCTCTGGCATCTGATGGAGCGAGGGCGCGCACACACTCACTCGTCTCTCGCCCTCCCGGCGATGAGATAATCGCCTTCCTCCCAAACTACAACCTCTTTCTCCCGCAGCGTCATGTTTGTGTTGTATCCCTTTCGCCCTCGTCGAAACGGCGCGTTGGAGCGGATGGCGAGAGTTTTTTCGTCCTTCCAGCTGCCCTTGCGGCCGCATACGACCATTCGGCCAATCGTACGACCACCCTCTATCATTCTCTCCCTTCCTCCCCATCTCTCCCTAAAAACTCTCTTATTCTCTCGCAGCCGAAGTGTTTTCAATGCTCTACCATTCTTAAATTAGTCCCCTCTTGGCTCCCGAGGCGGTTGTTGTCAAGCCGAAGTTTACGTACTCCGCGCCGCGCTCCGCTGCGCCATCCCTTAAAAGTCGCTGCTTTTCTTTCGCTACTCGAGTTTGACTGGCCCCCGTCCCATCGCGCTGATGACAACTAAGCTCTGAAAATAAGTGCACGAAAGACATGAATGGATCTTACGAAAAGATCTTGCGCGGGGCAAAGTTATGTATCTTTACTCTGTTTGATTTCCTACCAAACTTTTGTACACTGGTGGTCAGCTTTATTCTAGGGACTTCTTGCATTAAAAACTTGTTATTTGATGGTAGGACCAATGAAATTAGTTGTCAAAGAGAGTATCCGAAATTTTTGTCGGATGAACAAATTATTTTAACGTAAAAACTAATCTAATCATGATCGAAAGGTGATTGGTTAAAACCCATTGTGAAACCCAAACCTATGATTTTTGGTTTTACCATGGAATTGATTCAGTTATTAATAATTCATATTTTTACGCAGCGTTTTGATTGGTACAACGAGTGCCGATGTTAACGGTTTTCTGATAGCGTCGAAACGTTTTGTGCATATTAAGGGGGGGTGTTAGATCACCACCCGTAAAAGAGTACAAAACCAATTGCAAAATCAACACATCCATGCAAACCTATACCCACGGTGGCGTATATATTCATGCAAAAATCCTTTCAACTTACACGCATGCAAATACATGTACTAACAACTAACAAACAATTGCTTCTTAGGATTTGGTAAAAATGTATCCAATGACGTGCAAGCTAGAATTTGAAAAGTATGAAGGTGAAATTCCACTACCACATGGACATGCAATCTACAATGGTCTCCTCCCCCAAGGACACAGGTAGGGAATGTGACTTAACGCGGCATGTTGCGGGAGGGTCCCCTAACAGAGAGAGACGAGGGATAGAAGGGGAAACTTAAAAACAGACAAAGCAGAGCAAGCGATACTGTAAGGAGCCCTACGTTATTTAATGGCATTCTAATGCGGTCATGCGGGAAGGATTTTGACCACAAATCACACGAAGTTAGTGAAAGTGCATGCAATCGAGCATACTTAATTATTCCTTTGACGTTGAGGGTGGCATGTGGAATTTTTGCTATCTATAACCCTACGGTTGCTATCTCGTATTGTCCGTGAGAAGGAGTCCTTGAGTCTGCTAGCTCTGGCATCTAGCGGATGAGTTTACGTTGAGAGATGACCTCAGCTGTAGAGACATCAAATGAGTCGCATAGACCTCCATAAATTGAGTGAAATTCTGATTCCTTTACCGCGTGTTCAAAAAATATGTATTTAAAAGTGTGACTTTTCGTGCCAGAACTAAAATGCTACTACGTGAACATCACACCCTCTACTCAATTCACCCCCTTCCACTATTCCCGTTCGTTTGAAGTATCTTCTCCTGATTACCCTTTAGATCCCATTTGTCCTGTAATTACTTTCGCTATTTGACGATGATATCACCATCATCCCAAATCTAGATACGCCTCTCCTCGACTCTTCGCCCTTCGGCAGATATTATCACCCGGTGCACGTGACCACCGCTCACACCCACGTCGGAAAGCCAAAGAGTCGGCGCCAATCGTTCGTTCATTCGCTCGCCGGTGCACATTGTTTCGCTCTCTGGGCTCGAAGGCGACGAAATAGATACCGTGGCCGGAGTTCGCTGCACCGCTGCGGCTCACGTTGTCCTCGCCAGCACCCCATTCGCACAATCGCTTTCTGTTGGCCGGCGATACGTTGCCTGCTCGTGTGTTCGCGTGCAGCAAGGCTGTTGTAAGCGCTCACGCGTGGGACCGACGGCGCCAGTCCCTTTCACCGCAGTGCGATACGCGATCAGAGTGAAACGTCGACGCGTCGTGAGCGTGCTGCGTGCGACCTTCGCCCGTCCCTGCGCACGGCCATTGCCGGGGATCACGTTGCCGCGCAAAAGGCGTGAAACTGGGCCTTGGATGCGTGAGGGCACGTCTCCGTCCCCGCTCTCGGGCACCCCCGCCCTCAGCGGTCGCAGCTGGGGAGGGAAGATGTTTCATGCCGACTCCATTAATGAACTGGGAATCTCTTTGTATTTAGTCATTTCTAAAATAAACCATTGCTAATACTCCCGGCGTAAGTGTGAGGGAATATTGTGCGGGACAAACTAGTTTCTCTAAACACCGAGATGCATCCGACCGTAGATTAAATGACTCGTAGTGCATTCACAGCTGTTCAGCATCTAAATTCCGCGAGCATTCCTCTTTCTTTTGATCTTCTTTGCCCGTGCACTCGTTTGATTTTTGATCGCGTTGTCACGGGAATCGTCCATGAAGAAAGTATAAATATCATTATATAATATTATTGAGAAAAAGGGCGTTCATCAGAAATACGTTTAGGGAATTATTCCGGGGATTTGAAATCGGGTAACTATCAGGAATCACATTCTCTCCTTGCCTGATGGAACAGTGAACCCATTGCCAATCATCGTCCTTCCTCTTTAATGTGTTTCCCCCGTAGAATGCATACTTCCCTTAGGCCTGATATCATTTTATCTCGTAGTAGTAGTAGTTTTGAGGGGAGGCGACCGACAGCTGAGGTCATTTGCGCCATAGGGGATGGATAGGAAAGGATGAAGGGTAGAGAGAAACCTGGCGTCGGCATTAGCCCACTCTTTACGAAAGGCGCCAAGGGGTCCGCAGCTTAACGTCCATCCGACGGACGGCGTAGCTTGATGAGTATATTAACTTGTGAATATTTTAACACTAACGTGAAGTGAGAATTTAGAAGGGAACAAGAAACCCAATTTTAACTGTGGTATCGAGGGAATCATTTCGAGCTATCTCGTATTTTCTCAATCGAGGGAATCATTCAAAGCAAATGTTGAAACTTTACTCGAGCACACCATTATTGAATGGCGTATATAGGCATGTATGTGTGTAAGTATGCGCGTGTTCATGAATATATGCATATACTTATGTATAGTTTCCTACGATAATTATAGAAGAATGACTCGCGCCCCAGCACCCGCCGCCACACGCCCTTGCGGCAGCTTGCGTGGTATTGTGTAGATGTATGTAGACGTTTTCACGAACTTTCACGAGTTAACTTTCATTCCTTGTAACATAATGCTTTGGCAATTGGAAATACTTTACATGAGATAACAACAGTAGCAATTGGTAATATTATACATCTGATTGTCTTTACTTTATTTTGACAATTTTCCTTTTCTTCTCTATGTGAAACATCAACCATTTTAGATTGTGATGGCAAGAAATCAGGGACCTAGTCATTTTGAACTTGGCATCTTTCCCCCTGAGCCCTTCACTTTTATTTACCTTTGATCGACTCTTGTTTTACTTATTTTCGCCCTTTTGAAATATTGTTGTTGGGAAATCTCCAGGCCGCCCTCTCCAATCAATCAGTGGTCCCCACCCATATTATAGTAGGTGCCTTATGTATTTTCGCGAAGCTTATCTAGTCAGATTTTAAAGGGCGCTGCAGCACGGCTACAGATATGATGGCGTAATTCGATACTTTGCGAGAAGAAAAATTTTTTGGGGTCATCTGGGTCAAATAATACGTGCTTCTATTCAGTGCGGTCGCCCAGAAACCGATTGCTGTTGAAAGGAGATAGTGCCGTGTCCTTGGAGTGCGGGTTAGAAAATATATCCAAAACAAGCGAAACAAACACTTTTGACCTGATTAGCCACAGGAGCAGCTTACTCGCCGGATAACTCAGTTGTTTTCACTCCACGGGCGGAATGGGACTCGCCTTCGCATATTCTGTTCTGTGTACGCAATGACGTAGCAAAATAGTTTCCAAAACCACCGTAACAATCAACCCGAAGGTTCATTTGATAACTCTGGAGCTCACCTCGACCTAAGCACTGTGGCGTGTGAAAGTCAGCAAAGGTACCTCATTTTGTCTCTCTGTTTGTTACGAAGCTACGGTTTCCAGGAAACCGTGCCGCTTGAATTTTTGTTCGGGTTTTCCAAGAGAATTATACAGAATTTTAACCCAAGAACCTTCTTCGTTCAGTAGCCAAACACTCTACTAACCGGTCTGCCAAGTTCTAAAAGACATCAAGGGAATAAAAAATGCGTTTTTAATAAATAATTGATAGAATGAGGATAAATAAGCTTGTCATTTGAAATAGGGGCCTGCGAAGTAGACTTTTAAGCGACGCATAATCAAAATTTTTTAAATGTTGCAGTTAGTCAGAGCTCTGGGGTAAGTGAGATAGACGACGGTTAATCAAAGTAGACGATGAATATTTTATTCAAATAGTTTAGTATTTCGTCAATGTATTACAGATTGCCATCACCATCATCATACGCGTTAATACAATCGTGTCACTTGTCCGTACACCGACGTGAAGAGACAGCGTCAAAATTTTTGAGAGTTATGAATCTAAGTATTAATAATTTAGATGGAATTAATTTAACATCCACATAAAGCGAATTAGAAGCCGTAGTTGAAAGAGTACTGAACAATAAAACAGAACTTCGGACTGCTTAACAATAAATTTCCGATTATGTGCTCGGAGACGAACGCAAATGCTGTTATAGGTTTTTATCTGGTCAATATGTGGCCCAAGTTAGGGGCTAGAATTGAACATACACGTATGATGTCTTTCATTTGCCATTAATATGCTAATATTTTCCTCCATTTCGTCTTCCATATGCCGATAGCAATATGTGTGAAGGGTTTAAGAAGGGAAGTTGAATCCAGAGTTTCGTTGTAAAAGCTTCGTCTTTCCTTCCGAAATACACGAATAAATCATCAGTCATTTATTTCCTAAAATATCACATGATGGCATCAGATGTAAGCGTTGAGTAATGGTCTACGTGGGAATTCATGGCGAGAATTTCACAGTTCACTTGCCTCCGGCCTTGTTTACTTTAGTCTGATATAATAGCGGCTATTTTTAACTCTCCGAAGCAGAGGAACTGCAGACGAATCACTATCTTTTCATTTTTTATAGATGATGTCTCTTATACCACCCATTTTGTTGAGACGCTTTATTTTTCCAGCCATAAATATTTTCATCATTGTTTCAAGAAACATATCGCATGGTTTCGCAGCAATGTCAATTGCTTTATTGCTAGATAAATATTTCCTGGAGAAGATTGCTATCACTGACGTTTATTTTGTAAGCAGTAGGAAATTTTATCGTATTCCTTCTTGTTCGTGCTTTCGGGTGGGTTTGAGTAGAAATTTTTCGGAGGAGGGTACGTACGTATGATATGTGCATTGTACATAAAACGCACTGCGTGTACATTTTAAGTTATAACATATATTTGTAATACCCTGACGTAGAAATAAAGTTCAAAAGAATAAATACTCAAATTGGCTTAGACGAACATCGGCTCTTGATTAATACATATGGTGCTTATTCTTGTGGTGAATAGGAGCACACCTGCGGCCTTAGGTGCACACGTTTCTCATCAACGTAAAAGAATATTTTTCTCTTCAATATTAGTGGATTATGCGGGAATGCGACATGGCTTTAATTAAGCGTACAAGGTATGAGGAAGTTCGAGAATCTCACGCTCTCTTTTGATTGATATCGGGTATAAATTCTCGGGGGAAAATTTCCGGAACATCCCGTCACCCTTCGTGCTCCCAACCTCACCCTCATCTCTCTCTCATCCCTCTCCCGCACGTGCCAGTGTATTAGATCTCTGAGACCGTAACAGTTGTCGTAGGATCTTTATTTAAACGCCTGCGTCACTTTGGATCTCGCACCCCGTCTCTCGAATTTGGAGGATAGAAAGCAAGCGGGCCACCTGCGGCCCTCCGTCCGCACCGCTCTCCTTCTAACAAAAACGCACCCTCCTCCCCGCTTCCCCCTGCGTACCTTCCCATTCTTTTCATCCAAGTCCTCCCCTATCTTCCGATATATCTTACGACTCTCCCTCTGTCTCCTTTGAGTCAATACGTACAAGCCTCGCATCCAAACCGCAGGTTAACACGACTTCGACTGCCATTTCCTCGATTCGGGCATGTGGTGTGGAAGCCCCGCGATAATTAAAGATCAAGTGTAGTGAAAGCGACGATTAAGGTTTGACCGATGCAGTATTCAGAGTTTTAATCAACAAATGTCGTGGATTGGCGACCCTATTCGGACATTTTGTGGGGTGAAACCAGGGAATGAAAGTTTTCATGGAGAAAGGCGTTAACTCGTGGCTCCCGGATTCGAAACCACATCAGATGAAAAATACGAAGATAACCGACTTTACTTTCGTGTCAGAGACAAGCCGTGAGACCATATTAAATTTGCTCCACTTTGTAACTTGTGAAGGTAGCCTTTATCTCTGAATTTTGTAATCTCGAAATTATTCTGGAGAAACCTTCATATCATTGTATGAAGTTGTTGAGTTCTTACTAATATCACAGCTCCTTGCATCACTCCACCTATAAAAAAATTTCGAGAGCCACTCTAACATTTGGAACGTTGACCGATGTTGGTAAAATAATAACCCTTGAAAATGTCATGATAATTTTGAAGCATTGGCACTAGATGAGAAAATCATTGGGCCTATTTTTTGTGGCCATCTAAAGGACTGAAGTCGGTAATTCCATAGCTTAACTGAATGTTCATACCGCAGTTTTATCAAAACTTGGCGATGAAGGAAAGAAAAAATGCTCCGGTTGCAGTCGGACATAGTGATCAGTTGAGATAAAATCGGCTGTGTACTCAAGATAAATCATCCAGCATTCTCGGGCTGAAAGTGGCTGACTCTATCTGGCATAACTCAGTGGAGCGCGAGTAAAGATTAGAGATAGCTTGTCAGTAAATATAAGTAGTTTGACGAACGATGGAGGCAATTTAAGCCGAAACATGAAATTTAACGAACAATGGCAGTTTCATTCGTTGTCTTAACTTGCGAAAGAAGTCAAAAAAGAAAATTCGTGAGTGACGCAGACATTTTTTTAAACGAATAGTTCCTGGATATGAACCAAAATCCTCGAATGGAATTTGAAAGAATGTCTAAGTATACTGATGTCATGAAACATTCTCTTTTTGGTTTTCGTCCGGAAAGTTTCTCTTTTCACGTTCATGATTGTTTAAACATTTGTTTAGCACTCGAGCCATGTTTTGTTTGAATGATGAGATTCGTATCGCTACGTTAGAAGAATCTATCCTTGGGTAATGCGTTTAACGTACATTCCAATTGCATTCCATCGTTCGGGAGTGGACTTCAATAAGGTACCATTTGGGTAAAGACACTACGTAAACATAACATGCTGCTTTTATTCCGCCCATTTGATGCCGCAGAACTTTCCAAAATCCATTCCCCCGACTTGGGATTAGAAGACCCGTAGCAAGGAACGGAAACCTCCCGTGGGGCGTAAGTCTAAATGCCCGCGGCGTGGCACCAGATTCCGTAACGTAGCGTCCGAATGGTAACACGTCACGTGCGCTGTTAAGTAACCCCGGCAGCTACCCTCTCCTCGCTCCTCTTTTCTTCTTTCTCTTTCCACTCCTTTTCTCCCTTCCAGTATCCGTCCTCAAAGGGAAGATGGAGAGAGTGAGAGGGGGGTTGGTTGGAGACGGGGACGTGGGCATGGATGGGTGGGGAGGGTGAGTGTGGCGGGAGAAACCTGTTCTAACCTTCCCCCTCGGCGTCCTACCCCGTCCGTCACCCGCGGTGCTCTTCCCGATCAAACGGGGGAAGCGAGGGAAGACGCCGGGCCGCCAGACCGCCGCTGGCTCCTGCTCTCTCTCTCTTTGCCAGCAGCGGCCGAGCGAGGCACGCCCTTTCGGTTGGCGGGCGGGAAAATCGGCGACTCCTTGAAGCGGTCACGCATGTGGTATAGCGAGTCGCGCGTAATGTGCGTCACCGGTGATTTTCCCGAAAGTTAATTTGACTCCTATTCCCGAATTCTTTCGCGGTAGTTCTCCGCGGTTCTCTTTATTCACCCCACTCCTCCCCTGTTTTCAAATGGTCACTTCCACCCCTCCTCCGTCGCTCTCTTTTAGGATTCTTCAAGTCACGATGCCGACTGTTTTCGGTTTAGTCCCCTTCAATTTCGTTCGTTATCATCTCTCGATGGTTTTTTATTATAAGTTCTGCTCAAAACTTACCCGAATGTACAGCAATTTAATAATTTCTCTGATGTCCCTCCAGGCGCGTGAAAGTAGGAAGCCCTAATCCTTGAAGATGTATGATTTTCTTCCATCTGCCAGAAACCGTTCCCATTTTACTCTAATCTGCCTTTATACTTGATGTCTAGGAGGAGGTATTTGTATTATCTCCTTTGACCGTTTTTTCTCACTTCTTAAGTTTATTATTATTAATCAGTGGTAAGGTAAACATTAATGTATATCAGAAAATGCTATGATTCACGTAATTTATGATAACCGATGTATTTTATAAATGAAGTTCATGGGAATAAGTAAAAGGGGTTAGGAACCATCCAAAGTCAACCTTTGAATAATAGGATGCCTGTGATGATGGAAATGGAATAACTTAATGCTCACGGTGTTACATTTTCGGGTTTTATCGTTTCATTTCTTCTATCTTCCGATTGCCTTTTTCTTACAATTGCCGTGATCCCCTAAGAGCTCCACATTTACGTAATAGTGAATGAGATCATTTGGCTTCGCTTGGTAGAGCTCCTTCATGATGTGAAAAGAATAAAAATGAAAAATTTTCCACAGTGTTAACTCTATCAGCGACCGGTTTTCATTTTGACCAAATTGTGATACCTGCGCTTAATCGAAACCGGTATCATTAAACTTTACATATATTGTGGAATAACACCATTTTTATGTTTTCCTTTCGCTCCAGCGTTTGCAAATTTCACAGATTATCCTTCGAACGGTAGATATTTTAATTTCTGGCGCTTATGGACTCTTTTAAGAACTTAAATGTTGACCTTTTTCCGACATGCTTTTATTTTCTTATTTTGCTATGTGTTCACTTTCCCAAATAATAATGTCTTCTGAAAACTCTGAATGTTAGTTTAAACCTTGGCCAAAGAAAAATTGTTGCCTAGTTTAGTTGAATAAGGCACTTTTGCCCTTGAAAACTGATGATTGAATTACTCCGACAATTCGAAGAAACTGAGGGAGATACCGCAACGGTAACACTTTTAACGTAGTCATCCGCTAAGTGTGCATTAATGCAACAATTTCAGAGGGTGAAAACCATTCGCCTTGACAGCCCCAAAATTCGGAGTGTAAAAGGACGCCTCGATAGCTTATCTAGCTGAAGCACTCGGTCGGACATCGAGGGATCCGGGTTCGAATCCCGGTCAAGGCGAATGATATTTATATTCTGAAAATGGTGCATTGTAATACTCCGACAACGATATATTCGATATTTTTATCAGCAATAAGATAATTTTAGAATAAAAAAGCCTTTTCATTGTTGAAATAATTTACCCTATATTCTATGGCGGAATGATAGTGCTGAAAACTAGCTTGAATACGCACAAGCCAGCTCAAATGCGTACTCTTTAATAAGGTCTTATAATAAAGGTGCTGTGCCTAAGATTCTCCATACTGCAACCATTCGGGCGCTATCAACCCCAACCCATCACCTTACGACAAGAAGTAGTTGATGATGACATGTAATCGACATAACTTTGGCGATAATGACTCCTAATCTAGTGGTGAAATTTTTAATAACACCCTTTAACGAAATTTGAATTTCCATAACATAAGGGTGCACCGTTATTTAAATCCCTTCGACGGCCATTAGCTTCCTTCTTTCCCACCAAATTAATTTTCGTGGGGTTATATCTGGAAGAGGGAATGATAACTCTCAGCTTTTACATCGGGAAGATCGGTGCTCATTTGGAAAATTGTATAGAAGGCCGATGGCCGTTGAAATGGCATGAGAACCAAGCGGAGTTGGGAAAGGGTGGGGGTGAGGCGTCTACAGGGAAGGAGGGGCAGCCAGTTGACGGCGTGGTCGTAATGGATGCGTGGTGCAAGGGGTATGGGGTGGAACTTCTCAGGAGAGGGTTGAAGATTGGGGCGTCGGGGTAGTTGGTTTCCGTGGCACGTGCACACGAACCACTCCCTCCCCGCATTCCCTCCTCCGAATCCCCCCTCTCCCCTCACTACCGGCGACGGCTTCTCCCTCCTTGCTTCGCTAATGTCAGGGACCTTGCCGGTTGGCTTTCCGGCGACTAGAAGTACCTTAGGCGCTGCAGGAAAGAGTCAACCCTCTTTTCATTCCCTCATCCTCTCTTCCTCCCTCTCATTCCCGTCTTCCGTGTCCTCGAAGTCACCCTTCACTTCTCCCTCCCGCATTCCCTCTCCCTTACCAGAAGCTCGGCGCCCGCCGGCCCTACTGGTGGATCCATCGCACGACGTTATGCGTGTCTTCAACGTGAAGACAATTTAAATTTTTCCCTTTCGATGCCGCTGGGATAAAATGGATTTCCTCGGACCGGAAAAGGAGTTCACCAACCTACGGCGAGTGGAACTTACCGTCATGCGATGTTCAGAAAATAAGTGTCATTTTTTTGCGAAGATCGAAGAGTGAGGGGGATCGGGATGGTGCGGTGGCTGACTTACATGCTTCCCACCGAGAGGGCCCGGGTTCAAATCCTGGAGACAATAAATATTTTTCAGTGGTATCCCGATCCCTACTTGAGGTGCTTTGTTGAAAGTACTTTGAGTGAGTACGCCGTCCGTCGGATGGGATGTTAAACTGCGGACCCCTTGGCGCCTTTCGATAAGAGTAGGCTGAGTTCGACGCCGGGTTTCTCTCCATCCTTCATCCTTTCCTATCCATCCCTAATGGCGCTAATGACCTAGGCCGTCGATCGCCTCCCATAAAAACTACTACTGCTCGAAAAGTATTCTCACGTGAAAAAGATTAAGTTCTTTGGAGCCGTCCACCTTGGATTTTCGTATTATTTTTCATCTCCACCGACCACTCATTCTCTTTTCATTTCTCTCCCTCTCTCTGCATGTCTTCTCCCTCTTTCTTTTCACCTCTCTTGGTTCAGTTATGAAGCGGAATTAATCTAAACCCCATCTAATTTTCCCTTGCTTCTCCCATGCGGCATGTATGTACTTGGAAGTCCATTGGCGTGCTCTGAGTAATCGCGTCTCTAAGCAATCACGTCAACCTTTCCTCATCCACCTGAAGCTAGACCTGAATAATATATCACCGTCGAAGATTCTGTTCCTTTTCTTCCAACTTCTCACAGCAACGTTCGTGATGTCATGTTTCCTTAATACTCTTTCGTTGTAGTCGTTCGTCCATCACATTATTTATGTCGGCACGTTCCCTGAATTTAATTCCTTATATCTCACTCCCTGAAAGGACTTTCCTTTGCATCAAAGCTATACTCTAATGATGTATCTTGCATTCTAAGCAGAGTTGAAATCAGATTCTTCATGCAATTCGTCGTCATCACAGTCTTCTACCCGAGTGTTGATTTTGATATGTGAGGATAGTATTAGCCTCTAAATAAAATCATAAGGCGCTTGAAACTAACTTTCAGGGTATGGGGGGCATTTTCTTTCCCTGGCACACCTGTGGTTTCCCACAAAAGTCTGGCATCCAGGAAATAGCCCTGCTTGGATTTTTAAGACGAGTTATGGAATTTTTCGAAGCTGCTTTGTGTAACACTGTGCATCTACTTTTATTCTTTATTGATAAGCTATTCCAGGTAAATCCTAAAGAATGCGTTAGAATGTTTTCAGCCCTATTTCGATACTTATCTGTGTGGTTGGTGCAGAGCAGTTGAAGTTGTAACGATCGCTGTTCGTCGGTTGCAGCCAACGAACGTTTATTCTTAATGAGCGCGTTTATTCTTATCACCTTTCGATAATAATAGTCTTTCTTCGATTTTACCTTCTCCTTAGCTTTACTACATTCATCTTCTCATCAGGGGTTGTGATTTTGGAAATTTAAATGCGTTATTTTAAATATGCCATTGACCAATGCAATGGACAAGCTAACAAAAATTAGGACTTATTAGAAGAGTACTTGGGAAATGTGATGAAAAGAGAAATGTTATCTGTCGTTGGTAAGGCCTCATTTGGAATATGCTGCAAGTATCTAGGATCCTTACAAAGTTTGATTAATTGCCGAATTGGATCGCGTGCAGCGTAGAGGAGCTAGATTTGTAAACCGTTGATATGGTAAACTTAGTAGCGCATTCAAAATATTAGAGCAGCTTGGCTAGGAATCACTCATGGAGCGAAGGTAAAATTACAGATTGAAGCTCTTGCATAAATTGGAAGGAGGCTTCTTTAGCAATGATGTCGAAAATGTATTATTATCCCCATCGTACTACAGTAGGAGAGATCATGTTAATAAAATCAAAGAGATAAAGTGTAGAACAGATAGATTTAAGATGGCGTTTTTCCACGAACGATAGGGGATCAGAATGACATAGTTCGACCGCGGTAGTGTCATATTCGGGTAAAATTATTCTGGTGTGTATTCACTCCCTGGCCACACACCCTGGTGGTGGCTTGCAGGGTATATACTATATGTATATAAAAATATATAAATCGGGCGGGAGATAGATAATTTCATAATACTTGAGGTTGTAAGACGAGATTAGAAGTAGATATTATCATCCGTCACCACTGTCAAGATAGCTGACCTTTGGACTACATTATCGGTGGATTGTTAAACAATTATTAAATCCTGAAGGAGTGTGCTTTTCCTCCCTCCTCGAAGAAAACTATTGAGGATGCTCATGGAACCACGTGTGTGAGAGGAGCCTATCTACTTGTGATAGAGCTGATACCGATTAAACGCATCTATACACACGCATATATAGTTATGGTTTTCGAGGAAGATCTGTTACCCGAAAAATCACATAGCTTGGGTGGAGCTGCAGGTGCCCAGAGACTTGCCCGGGAATCGAACCCGGGATCCTCCGGTAAGTAGTCCAACGCTTTACCCCTGGACTACCGCGACCCATATGTATATATATATATATATAAATGCGCAACGAGAATTTCGAATGATCACGCTTTCAAGAAGCCAGTCGACATTGTTGTCGCATGCGTATATAAGTACTTGCGCAAACGGATTTCTCACACTTGCAGGCGCACATCCTCCAGGTGCATAGTTCCACTGATGTTTCGGAACCGGTGAGGCGGAAGCCCTCATTCCTCCACGAGAACCTGAACATTTCCGGAAATTGGGAAAACACCGAAAGAGTGGTGATGGAAAAAGCCAGTGTATGGGGAGAGAATTTAAGAGGAATTAAATCCCACCTCTTCCTGGTGAAATTCAGCCACTCCGCCCTTCGCCTGCGTCCAATCCGTGAGGGAGTGGGGTGGAGGAGGAGGAAGAAATGCGGGGTGGAGTAGTCGAGGAAACGGAAGGGGTGGAGGAGCGAAGTAGGAGGAGAGAGGGGGACGTCAAACGGGGTGGGGGGAGGGAAAGGTGAATGAAAGAGAGTGCGAGGGGGATGGGTGTGAACGTTGGAGGCGTGCAAGAGGGAGAAGAGAGAGGAGAGGTGACGTGCGAGGAAGGAGGGGGCAAAGGGGGGGGGGGGGAAGAGAGGCTTCCCACCTTCTGTCCACATAAAGAGACGTCTTTAAACCTCAGCCTCAAGCTGTTTGACTTGCTTTTTCCTTCCTGCTGCTAATCGGAATCTAATGTTTATTTTCACCTGGAGACGACTGTTTTAATTGATCCGTTTTTGGGGATCCAGGCATGTTTTGAAATCTTGAGAAGAGGCTTGTCTTATTAAATGGGATACAATGGGGTATTTTAATTTTAATTTTGTTTTGTGTAGTTTATTGAACTGTTTCGAGTCAATATGAAATTTGGTGATGTCGCGGGAGGGTGAAGTTTGGGCAGGATGTAGATGCATAGGACAGGTCTTAACCTTGGATATTTTTTCTATTCTTTAAATTTTTAAATACACTTAGAAAGGCACAATAATATTTTAGTGCTGGAGATCAACGAAAAAGAGCTTAATTATGTGACCAAAAATTTGCATTTGAAAGATTAGATCAATATTGAAATAACGGAACAATGTTTTGCGAGGTCCTCATTCAAATCTTCGTTGTTGTATGAATTATCAGAAGTATTAATTTTTTTCATCCAAATAATGTCGATACGGAATGTGATGATTTATGCATAGTCGGCATACAATACTTTAAGCTTCGTTTCTCTTTAACAGCTCTCTTAACATTATTACTATCATCCTCATCACACAGAGTAAGGTGCCTCGAATATACCTCAATAGCGTGCTGTTATTGCTCAACATTCACCGAAATAACATATGTTTCTCAAAATCGTTGCGAGCTGAGACATCATTAAGATCCAGCTAATCTTCGACATAGTAATACTTTGTGAAAAAGAGTAGATTTTAAAAAGTGCAACCAAGTTCCTTTGTGTAATGTGAATTTCGGTCTCAGAAACGTCAAAGAACAACATATTTAGATTCTCTATCTATTTGAAAACTTATACCTTTCTACTGCTACGTAATTCTACGGAGCCTATTAAGAAAATAGGTTATAGATGTTTAGGTATGTGCCCTTGACGCATTGGTTGTGATGATGTTGTCATCTCATAAAAAAGTTTTCACCATCATATCTATGTTCTTAGTCTTATGAATGGTACAGTTTTAAGCATTATGACATCTTGAGGCGAGGAGGAAGTGGGAACTAAAACTTTTATAATTGGATAGCGTACGTTTACGCCTTCTCTCGCGCTCCAAGACCATTACTGACGCAATAAAGAGAGGAGGCATAAAAGTTTCACATGGAGTCACTTTATTTTGGTGACGGTTAATGTCAACTCGCTGGAAAATGTGTGCTGGTACATGGCTTTGGGAAGGGATGCAGCGAGAGCGCCACGAGTAGCAGCTTTGGGGATTATCTGCGAAAGCGAGAAGCCTAACTGCTACCGCGTGTGCGCCTTGAGCGCTCTAGCTAAGGGTACCCTTGTTCTTAGAGGGGCACAGGATTTAGGAGTTAAATTCAACATCATTTTCGTCAGATTTGGGGGGAGTTATTCCAGATTCAGAATGAAGGGTGAGCCTCTCTAACTAAAGGAAAACATGCTTCATATAACCCATCAATATCGTAGGAAACTGATCATGATCATCATCAGTTTTCACTATCGAAAAGAATTTCCGTTGGAATCGTTTTCAATAAATTTGTTACGAATTTGTTCATGCACGCATGCCAAAAGCAGATGAACATCACCTTTTGACCAAAGGAAATGTGCTAATTCCATAGAAACAATTCTAATCATGTCCATGTACGAAATGGCATGACAATAGAGGGGACTATTGAATTATTCATTTATAATTACAACAATCAGTAGCGAAGTGAATTAGATCCTCTTCAAATTAGCTAATTAATTTATATTTATTTATTGACAAAAATTCGTCTTATATCTTCGTTTACCCAAATCTTCACATTTCTCATTATCTGCTTGATATTTAGGTGCCACTCTTCATTTATGTGTTCTTTCTCCATAATTGTGGATAATGAAAAGATATTTTTATCAGATATAGATAAAGCTGTATCACTTTTATCTAATCAGAAGGTAGAATATTCTAGAAAAAGACATCGTGCCGGAATGTATCGTAGAGGTAAAAAATCTGTTATGAATTACGCCATAATTTCTCCTTAAATCACTCGTGTTTTAGAATTGCTTCAATACTCCTTTCATGTTAGCATGTTCTTAGAATCGGATTATTCTTCGGTCCGCCTACTGCTATCACCATATCTCACCCCAGATAGCGGAGTTACAGCGTCAAATTTTGCAAACACTGGCATTTGAATTTCCACATAGAATAAGGCCACAGGTGGTCTAGTTGAGTCGGGGAATCAGACTGTTTTTTTTTAATTTAATTCCCTAAGCGCATCCAAAGATAATTGCTCGTTTTGAATGAATAGAAGGGAAGCCTTGATGAAATGGGGCATGACTATAGGGGGTATAGGGGGTCAATTTTTGGTGAAAATATGATGAAAGGACCCTTACCAAGATTTACGCAGGGGTAATGGCTCGCGGTCTAATGACATCAGAGCTCCCTCCCAGCCTGATGGGGGTCGCGAGTAGACTGGAGCGCCATTGGCCCAATAAATAGACCGCATCATGGTATCCCTCCACCGCCTATGTACACCTAACTTGAGAGAAACCGAATAAGGTGTGCTGGTGTAATGAGCGGGCCTCAACCTCATTGATCAGAGAACAAGGTTTTATTAAAGGAGGCAGCGAGTTAACGACGGGAGGAAAAGAAAGGGTGAAGGCGTCCACTTTTGAAAGCGGCCAGAAGGGTTTAAGGGGACGGTAAATTACTTGACGTGGGGGGGGGAGGGAGAGGAAGAGAGTGGGAGGTGGAAAGTGGCGAAAAGAGGGGGAAGAACAGGAGCGAAGGAGCCAGGGACGAAGGGAAGGGTTTCCGTGAAAAATATCGCGGAATATGCGAACGGGAAGAGGAGTGGTGGGGGTAGAAGGGTTGAAGGGTCCTCGGGGGGAGGAGGCGGAGTGGTCCAACCAAAGGGGGGAGTGGGGGAGCCGTGGAGTGTGAGGGTGTCGGAAGGGAGGAGGGATTGCGATGAGTCGACGGTGGGAGTGGCCGGGCCTGGAGCCAGACGCGGGAAGGCAGTTGGGTTGCCGCGGAAACTGAAATATGCCCACGGGTGACTTGGGGGAGGGGGGTTAAGAGAGAGAGATGGGCAGGTGGGGGGAGGAGAGAGGGGACTCGCGTGTGAGGAGGACCTAGTGAGCACGAGATTGGGGAAGGGAAGATGAGGGGGGGGGGTGAGGTTTCGGGGGGATGGCGTGGGAGTTGGGGCAGGGCGAGAGGGGGAGGGGGACGGGCGATTTTTCGGAGGGTTCCACTCCTCTTCCCGGTCGGTAGTCTTGCTAGTTGCAGTTCTGTCCGCAATGGGGATGGAGATCTTCCACTGGAGCCAGGAGGTGAGTGTGGTGGTGTTCCGCCGCCTATGGGCTCGGGGGAGGCCCGACCGGGTCATGCGCTTCCGGTCGAGCCACGCAAACGGGGAAGTGCCCTCCGCAGTTGAGGTTCAACGCCTCAACACGCCCTCACTCTAAATGCATAACCAAATCTGTCTGTCTCTCTCTCACACGCTTGCAATACTCCTTTTTCTGCTGCTGCAAATCAAAAAATATTAACACACCTTCCTGACCTAAAGGAGCACACTCTCGCTGGCTGGTTGCGATTGACACTCTTGCTTCGTCTACGTTTGTTCTGCCCACCGCCATCACCGATGATCGCCTCTTCATTATCCACCGAAGGCGGGGGACAACACCACTTTCGGGGGGGTCATGACTCCCCGTGCTCCCAGAAGGATTAACTTTGAGAGAGTTTCGTAGCATATTGTCGGCCGCCCAAGTGGAAAAACCCAGCCCTTCGATCTCCGCCCCATTTCGTGCGAGACTGGCGTAAAAAGAAACCGCGGACCTCCCCCCGTCGCCGCCGGGGGCGATGACCGACGCCCTGGATCCTGGATCTCCATTTATGATCACTTATTCGCCTCTCGCCCGAATGGGCTTTTGTTTTTTTAGGCCGCCTCTATTGACGACTCTTGCGTCACTTTTTGTGCGGCGGGTCTAATGAGTCCTCGGTCGTTATCAACATATTGTGATTTCCCAAGTATGTTTTGCTGGAGGCGGTTGGTTTTCTTCTTTCGCTCAACTTTGGAAATTTTCTTTTACAAAATCACGTGATCGAGTAACCAGCATTGGAATATTTATTATTACATAGGATGTATTTTGATGTCGTTAAGGGATTATCTTAGTTGTACTGGACGAAATAATTCACATTACCTAGAAATCAGTTATCGGGGGTAATGATTTGTACCCCGGGTCGTGTAAAGAAAATATTTCTAGAGCGCGAATGAGTTGATTTGGAACTAAAATGTGTGATTTCGTCTGCGGTAAACCACTTGGATAGCATTTGTGCAAAACTACACCCCTAGAGTGTAGGATCCTGTTACTAGCAAGTGATCGGGGATCAGCGTTCAGTGAAGCAGAGAGGATTCCCGGATTTAATCGGACTTAATGCGAAATAAAACGAGGGGGTAAACAAGTCGGCCTGTGTGTTTCATTTGATTGTTATTTTTTTGGATATTAGGGCATTATATTAACACCATAGCTTTGTGTTCTGTATAAATTAATGGTGAGCTTGCGAAAATATCACTTTTTGTATACGTAAATTGATTGATTGTCGTTGTCTTACACAACATAGTGAAATATTTAATACATGTTAACCGTTCTTTAAAGTGGGTGGGTATTTACTGATAATAAGAATTTTTAGAAAAATCTCTTATATTAGTCGTTCCTGTGAGTTTTTTGTGCCAGAGTTTTGCTTCTGCAGTAAAAAGCAGGTATTATTGCTTGCTTTCGAAACTCGCTAAAAATATGGCATGGTTCCAATGCATCGTACGGATGAGTTTTCTGCAACCTTAATCACTTACAGGATATATAAATTTCCCTTTAGTTGATTCTAATTGTTTCATAAGTTGTTGAAAGGGTCCCTTATTCATTTATAATGCGCTTAATAAAATTGTTCAATAATGAATTCGTATCCTTAGTTTTCGCTGAATCTAAGTTATATCGATGGGAAGTAGGTATCGCAGTAGTCTTTCGCTCATCCTTACTATTGTTTCAAGGGTCTTTCCCTTTTTCATCAAAACATACTTTCACTTACTAATTGGTCAATGGTTTACTAAATGCGATATTTTCCGAGATTCAGTTCCTTCGGGGACCTTTCCACGTTTATTATTGATAATAGGTATAGCTAGCATGCATTGCGAGGATAGATACCACAGTAAGGTTCCTACCTTAACCACCAACCTCTGTGTATTAACCCAAATATCGATTTTTATAGGTGTCAGCTCACCTAGTACTAAGCTCAACAGCGTGTAAGATTTTCATGCCAGGATAGGGGAGCCAGTTCCTTTCCCTGTGCTGGCTATGGTTTCCCAGGAATACGTAGTGCACGAAGAATTACACAGATTTAATGAAGCTGAGTATTGATTTTTACTTCTTTTAAAACATCTTTTTTTTCTGTCTTCACGTTTTTGATTACACTGATAAGAATTCAGGAAAGCCTTGGGCAACAACAGGTCTCTCTTTGGAGAAAGTTTCTAACGTAGGTTATTTCCCTACTATCTTTATGAGGCGATGCGAGCATTGTTTTCCATGATTTAGTTCGAACGTTTTCATCACTTATTAACGGTTCATTGAGTTGAATAAATGTAAAGATTTTATCAATTTTTCAAAATGAGAAATTCGATTGTGTTCACTCTAGATCCAAATTTTTCTTTTGCTTTTTAAATCGATACTATCTAAATTGGGTTCCTTCTTACGGTTTTCTGTGTACATAATCAGAAGGAAATCAGCGCTGTTTCAATTTGTGTAATTCGTGTAGTGATTTAATTTGCTTGGAGTTATGACTGTTTTATTAATGTTAAAATATTTTGAATAATTTGGGCATTTTAGAAGTACATTTAAGTTTCACCTAAGAGTATCGGCAATTCACGTTGGTTAGAAGAATAGTTTTAATATTTATAACATGAAAAGATTCAGTTATAACAGTTTTCGCTAGTCGTGTGATTGCAAGTGGGCTTGATTCTTTAGAATATGTTAGCCATATATAATTATTTCTTTTATGGTTTTCATAGAATTGTTTGAAAAGTTATATTTTCATCATCATAAAAAGCATGCAAACACTCAACGAGGTGTCTAATGGTCGCTATAATGCTTAAGAGACTGATTAGCTTAATTCCGGCAATACCAAGACCTCTCCTCGAAAAACTTCAGAATTCTTTTCTCCCAGTATATTCTATCTTCTTTTAAATTATTTCGAATTCCCATCCCTTTCCTCCCGTTTATCTATGAATAAGTCTTCAATCACATTCTTTACCATTCCGCGATTTTCTTTGTTCCACTCTCTGTCTTCTTAGAGAGGATACTACAAATCGGAGCAACTGGTGTAATTCAGATTGGATAATTATGCACCCCGAGGAAGCACTTGCCAGTGTAGCGTTCATATTTTCGGAAATGTCACTTGGGGATAATGATGTGTGTTGTTGGCAGCGAAGTCAATTAAATTTATTTTGGCCATAATTATCCCAAAAAATAAATTGTGCAGCATAAAGGATGGCGAATGCATTGAAACAGGAATAGCTGCAGGGAGTGAAAAGGGAGAGGTCAAATCGATCGCTCTTTGAATGCTTTGTTTCTATGGATGTATTTTTCCATGCGTGAGTGAATCTAGTATTTGCTAATTGGCATAATTTTGTGTTTTCAATTAAAAACAATAAAATTATTCCACCAACAAGGACTTACTAATATTCAGTATTCGAAAACGGAAAAGTAATACTCAGGAAGATATATTTCAATCAACCCTAATTTAGTTTTATTATATTAAACGGTGCTTTTGGGGTTTTTTTTAACAGGTTATTCGATGATCTCCCAAGAGAGATATTTTCTCTTGCCTCATAATTTTGCATTTCGCTTGGGGGGCTATCAGACTCAATTGATTTTGTGGTAAACTAGATTACACGAATATTTGTTTTGTTTTTAAATTGTATTGTTTAATCTTATCATTTTATCTCTAAGGTTTGTTAGTTTTAACTATCTAGCACGAATTGATTTTGACGAAAAATTTTTATGCAGTAGAAATGTATTCAGTTCAGTGTTTACAAAAAATTTTTTAAAATAATTTATATGCTAATGTTTTGGCTGTACTTCTACACAATGTAAATTTGCGCAGTTTTTTTATCCGTCAGGTTATATCCAATGGACCAATTTCAGAGCTTGAAGTCATTCTCCCTGATCGGAAAATACTTTTTTCGATTTTTTCACTCTGAAATTTTTGCATTGTATTGCACATTTAGTGGATGACTTCGTTAAAAGTTACCGTCGCGGTATCTACCGCAGTTATTTGGAATTATATCCAATAGAATATGAACTGTGTATTCTTACATGCGAGTTTAGTACTGTCTACCTACGTAAACCGCATGTGCGTTGTGACTCCCTTATAAGTGTTATTTGTTTTGGTTGATTATTAAATGAAATAACCGTCTTAGAATATTAATTTAGGAACTTCAACTAATCTCTTAAATGTAACATTTTTTTTCTTAAGTATTTGATTTTTTAGTAAGCAACTGTGAAGTTTTTTGAAAGCAACAGTAGCCATTCTAAATATGGCGCACTGTTATTCTTTAAACCATACACTGGCACTTACTTCTTTTGTCTACTTGGCATCTATCTTTGATATAACGGTTTTTCGTGTTTTTTTTAACCCCATGGATAAGAGCCAATTCCGATTTTATTTAAGAGCGGCATGCTTGGGTGTTTTGGGCTGACTTTCATGAGTATGGCAGTTGGAAAAGAGTATTTATTGCGAGAAACTGGCCTTAACGACAATAATAGCGATCTTAAGGTCTTCCTTGGGCAGTGTCAGCATTCTCTCTGAAGGTTAACTTACTAATCAGCTGCCCTTTTCGTAAGTTTTCAATGTCGCTCTTAAAAAAGCCATTTTTCACTTTCTCCCGGCGAAAAATTCAGCATGCCATGTTTGTACTTTTGAATTATTACCTTCAGTTTCCGTTTAAGTGAGGGCATAAAGTTTATTTGTGAGACCAAAAAAAATTGTGTGCAATTTCCCTAGTTTTGTCTGATGTACTTTCCGAGATGTTTATATTTATTATCATCCATTTGTACCTATCATTTGTATGTGAAATTGTGAACATATTAATTTTTTCAACGTGGTGGGAATTTGTCGTGGGTGCACGATTTCCGGGCTAAATAGCAATTTTTGTAATTCGGTTTTTATACGTTCTGTTTCTCATTTCCGTCCTCTGTACTGATGCAATGTCACCCGTGCTCTAGTGAATTGTTGCATACCTTTTTGGATTTAGGAGAAGTGTTTGATTGTCACTTATACACCTGAACAAACTCCGTGATAGATGTACAACGATTGATGCACTCGTATTAATAGATGTACTCGTGTCTAGTTATGCTACACAAATCAATCATAATGTACAAAACAGGCGAGACCAACAGTATTAGCTGTACTCTTATTAATGTTAAAATTAGTAGTAAGGATGTGGATACAATTTTTGAAATCATAATAAAGCGTTATTATCAAATAAAATGTTTACCCATAGATTCCTGACCTTATATGAGTACGAATCTACCATACGCAAATAGTATCCACGTATGTCGTGGAACAAAAATGGCATAGCTTGATATTTCAGTTAAAAATTTTCTTGATAATTCGCGATTTTATTTGTGTAAAGGTATCATGCAAAGTAAATTATTTGTTATATCCTCTTCCAGACAAAATTTAAATGAGAAATTATTTCAGTAATTAGAATAATTGTATTGCTCTTGGGGTGTAGTAATGGCAACTTGATAACCCTAACATTACTGTGATTCACGAGAGTGTAAGGTTTTGGCAATTATTTCAAAAATAGAATAAGATGATTGCGGTGAATTGAGAAATTTCTTTAAAAATGTAATTCTTTATCGAATACATAATGTCCATGGTATTTCTTTATATGACATTATATTTGTCACTCGCTTATCAAATACTGCTGCATTAATTATAGCTAGGATGATCGTTTCATTTCCCGGACAAAATTTGAGACGCAAAAAAATGGCATCGAACCCAATCATTAGCGTCTTACATGTAGGTATACCATTCTTCCATTAATTTGCCCTGTTCTTTTAAAATGACACTTTATCAAAGATACCCATATTTATTTCATACTTAAAGTAGCTCTCACTGTCATTATATTAGAATGTTAAATTTTATTATGTATTTTCTAAGCAAGGCGTGAACTGTCTCTCAACTTTTTTCCAAACGCATCCAACGCTCGTTCGGGGTTAGAAATGTTTTATGTGAAATTTATTTAAGTAAAACAAAAACACTGCACAATAGTAATGTTCTCAGGGTCCGCACTTGTGCGGACACTGAGAACATTACTGTTGGTTTCGCGTGTTTTGTACATTATGATTGCTTTGTGTAACATAGATGTGTAAACCAATACTAGAGTGACAATAATAATTCTAATTGGCGACTTTTGACGTATGTCTTGAGTATTTTGTTGGTGCCTGCACCAAAATGCCTTAGTGGGCGCACTACGACCTAAACTGAACATTGGCTATTCTGTCTGAAACAACTTGCTAGTGAGGTATTACTTATTGCAATTACATACCGCCATTATATTTTATAAGGTTTTTATACCCAATTTAGTAGCATTTCATCCAAGCCTTATCTCTGAATATACCAGTTAGTGAAATATGTTTAAGTTTTTTCTACTCCTAATTTAATCGTTTAGCATATGCAAGCTGAAAAACTGGCAATGTTAGAGCTATTTCACGCCCTGCTGAAAGTTTCACTACGTTCGATATCCGCAAAGGATTTGACCTCTTACTGTAGTCATTTATTTGCCCTTATTTGTTTGCTTTCGACGCAACGCGTGAGGAGATAGGTTTTCAAAGAAATATTGACAATATCCACCGTTGTAAGGTGACAGATATAAGTATGTACAATTATTCTTAGCTGCTTGCTCAAAGGCACACGAAATAAATCCATTGTTTAGGTTCCATTTTGTATATGAACATTATTTTTTCTAGCTATGGGAACACTCGTAAAATGGCAACATAGTAGTTGCATTTGTTAAAAATATAATTAAAATTTAATATCAATTAGAAAAGGAATTGCTGCTTTGATGCCGAAATTTTAGAGCTTCGATTATAAACGCGGAAAATGAAAATCAAGCGTTCAAATGAGTCTTTTCGTTTCTGGGAAACTAATAATGACTCCAAAAGAATGGCTACTTGTAAACAAAACAAACAAAAATTTGTTAAAATCCTTCATTTCTAATCTGTTTGTCAGCAATCACCCCAATTACCTATATTCTTGAAATAACCATATGATATGTACGCTGGATTATCCAAGCACGAAATGGTTCATGTTAGATGTCTACCAGTCACTCAGAATTGAAGTGTGCACACACGCACATACATACAAACATTGATACCTGTATATGTGTGTGTGTTTTCATAAAAGTAAGGATGCACGCCCATAAACCGCGACGTCTATTCCGAAGAACCTTTGCATTCTTATCGTAAAACTATAACAGCGATTGCAAATAATTCCAGTATTTCGATTGCAGTAATTCCTCAGGTTTGTTCCGACGAATAAGTTATTGCCATTCGCTGTAATGATGCATTTACCCCTTTGTTCATTAAAAATTGGAGGCCACTTTGAAGAGTTATTCTCCAAAAAATTACCAAAGCGTAACGAAACCTCGTATATTTCAACTAAAATTACGAAAATAACTGGAGCATGTATGAGGCGCTGCAAACTTGCCAGCGATGTGATGGCTCGACAACAATGTCAAGTGGTGAAACGTGGGATAACTTCCAGAAGGCTAAAAATTATTTCTGTTTCTGCACATGCCAAGTGTATTTGGTTCTTGAGTTCCATGTAGTTTTTAGTCCATTTTGCACATGGCATAAAGCTTTAGTGAAGAGAAGGTTTCTAAACCTCTTTCCAATGTTCTCCAGGAAATATGTCTTGCAGTGAAGCAGGAATTGTGCCACACGTTAATGTTTGCTGAGATGTTGCGTGTTCCCAAATATTTTGAAAAAAATGATATCTATAGCACGATTTAATAACAATACCCTTTGACTTATTATTACGTGGAAGTAATTATAATCCTTATCTTGTTTTCTTTCACGTGTCTGGTTAGTTACTCCACAGTTGCTATTATATTTCTGAAAAACTATTCGAGAGAAAAATACTAAACAACATAATACGCTTTCTCTTCTATCAATTGCAACTCCTTTCCATTCTTGATATTTTTTGTCTTCTTTTCCAAAGCCTAAGATACTTATTTATCTATTTTATACATTTCCTGGTCTTTTTTGGAACCTCTGTACATCTTAATGTGCCCTTCCAAAATAATAACGAAAATATGTTTGCCGGTTTTTATTCGATTCGTTGAGTCGCTTTGGTTTAGCCACCATTTCTGAAGTGGATCCTTAAGTATTTCCAAATCTTGCAAGACGTCCTCGTCTCAAATTTCAATGCAGAGCTCAACCGATTCGTGAAATTTGAAGTCCCTTGCGAAGTTAAAAAAAGGCAGGGATACGAGCGAAAGTAATGTCCCCGGAGTAGCAAGGCTGTGTTGATGTGGTTTCCGGGGAAACTTTCTTTCTGGCCGCGAATCAAACGGAAGCAGGGTAGCCGCGAATATAGTATTTCTTGTGATTCCTTCCCCTAGATCCCCAAGGGCGATTCGTCCCTCGACTGCACAGGGGCAAGTCGAATTCCGACCATCCGTGACGTCGGAAAATTTGGATGCGGTGGGAGTGAGCGGGGCAGAATAATGCCAAAAACTCTCGAATTAGGGACCCGAGACAAAAAGAAACGCCCCATCCATCGGATGGAGGACGAGAGAGGGAGGAGGATCTATCTCCTGAGGTCACTTGCGCTACGAAGAGGGGCTGGACGCGTGTGGGAGTGGGGTGGGAGTCGGGAGGAAAGTTTATGAGAGAGCGGGGGTTGGGGTAGGGAGTGGAGGGGGAAGAGTGATGCATCGGGGCTGTGGAGGCGAGGATAAACTGCGGAACCGTGAGATTTTTGGGGGTCCCCACAACGTGAGATGCGACCGAATTGACCTTGGAGAGCTTCCTGTGTCGAGAAGGGCGTTGGAAATACACCGAAGAGATGGTCGGGGGCATCCACGGCTGCGGCGCCGGGCGGAAGTGGGGGTAGGAGGCGAGGTGAAAAAGAGGTATTGGGAGGAATGTTAGGGATGGAGTGGTTCGCGGGTAGACCGGGGAGAGAATTAGTAATGTGTTTTGAAATCGGGAGGGAATTGGGTCGCACTATTCAAAAGAGGTGATATTGTCAACCCCAAGGGCGGGCATGTGTGTTCGATTTTCCCGCCCCTATCTCATCCATGCGTCATAACGCGTGGGGATGTGTGGGTAGGGGTGGCGGCCCCCTCGGTCGGAAAGGATTCAAGGCCTGGGAATAGTTTCGGGGGCCTTGTAGCGATTTATCGAATTGGCTCGCCTTGGATTCGATTCATAACCAGTGGATTTCCTCCCCTCCGCCCCAGCATCGCTCTCTCTCTCTCTCTCCAGCCAATCCCATCTCCCTCTCCTTTCCGCTCATCCTTTCCGGTCTTGCCGACCCTTTCCCCTTGGGGCCCCGCCCACCTTGGGATCCTCCACCACTCCTTATTTAACGTTCGCGAGCGGGGAATGCGCTACCTTGCCATCCTCCCCCACACATCCCTTTCTCCGCAAGCATTTTCCCTCCGCGGCCTCTTCTCCAGCATAATCCCGAGAGCGGGAACGTGCAGATCAAACTGGAGGGGGAGGGTGGGTTGCGTACACAACGCCTCCGAGAATAACCCAGAGCGCAGTCAACGCGAAAGTAACTGGTTATGCTTTCGTAGTCATTTATCAAGGGTAAAAAAAATGGATGCGTAGGAAAATAAAACATTTGTACCGTTTTGACTCCGAGTATACGCAAGGTCGGCTTTAAGCAGATGTTTCAAGTCTATCGTCACACTATCGGGAGGCCATTTTGGAATCTAAAATTCAGTTGCGAATGAATTCGTGCGTGGGAGTGATTTTCGTTCCGTGTCGCAAAATCCTCTTCCTCTTTGTGCCTTCCTGTCGTATTAAACCAACGCTTTGATGGCCGATAACTCTAAATTTTTCGCCGTGGCTTTCTTTGCCAAGCCAAAGTTATTAGTAAGTTCCGTTTTCTTCAGTAAGAAATAAGTACTAGTCTAAGGCTACAGTTTCGCATTTGTTTACCTAAGCCGATTTTTATTTAATAATGCACTTGTCATGCATTTCGCCTTTCATGCATAAAAAAATAAAAACAGGACTTCAACCCAAATGAATATATATATATATATATATATATATATATATATATATATATATATATTATATATATATATATATATATATATATATATATATATATATATATATATATAAACGAGCTACTCAAAGATAATGTCAATAATTACGTTATTATTAAATCCAGCTGGTGTGGAAATATATCTAATAGCTTATATCTAACTATTTCCTGTTAGCATTGAAATCATAACTCAAACGATTGTAGAAAAACGAGCTTCGGATTAGGCTGAGAATGTAGAAATTAGTGTTCATTGACAGTATTCATGAATTATTATAGAACTTGAATTTATTAGTTTTTACAATGACATAAGGCGTAATTACAGCTATGCTGTACGATGCACGTATAAAAATGTTCTATCAAAGATGGTGTTTGTGATGTAAATCCAGACGGGCGAACCTTGTAAACCGTTGATTTAACACACCTAAAAGTCTGAGAAAAACATGAGCATATCTCTTATGAACTTCCTGAATCTAATCGATAAGTGATAATTCATTCATAAGTGCTATTTAGTCATTGAAAACTTGAATACGAATGCGAACATAGATCTACTTCAAACTGGATTTTTTATTTTTAATCCAATATTTTCAACTGAAAAGTTACATCATAGTGTGAAATGTGGGAGTTTTTTAGTGTTTACACATCGTCGATGATATCTTTGGCTGTCAGAAACCCGTCATCGTAATCTTATTCCGATTTGGCCAACATTCGAGTTCTCTTATAGTGGTTCAGTATTATTTAATACTATGAAGGATATGTTTTAAATTCGGATAAAAACGTAATTGTAATTTTTACAGCGAAAAATTGTAGGTTTTGGATTAATGCTAACCAAGGCACTTCAATGTTTTAAAATGATTTATTTCTAGTTTTGCATTGTCATGTAGGGTATACATTTATTGTTTCATATTCTCCAAACGAATTATAGGGAAAGTATATATAGTTTCAATTAAAAATTTAGTTATAACAAAGAGGAATGGTATGATCCTTTGAGCTCGTTTTGACTACTTTCCCAATGTTGGCTACCACTCAATTTGTTATTGGGATTTTTTTGAAAATGATAACACAAAGCTATTAATATAGCACAATAAAATTTTGTAAACAACATTTTTATCTAACGCAGAAAATACGATCACATTTTGGTTATGAACGACTAACTGGGAATTCGAAAGGGATCCTTAGTTGAAATTTTGTTTAACCTTTAAATATGACTGAAATATTTATTTTAAAATTTTTGGAATGATTTTTTTCTACCACTTTTTGTTTCACTTCTCCCTCTAATATGTATCCATTTGGACACACGTGTATATACAGGTAGACTCATTCGCCATTTTATCAAACACCTATATTTTCCCTATACTGAGTGATGTTTATAAATAATACATGTGTATAAAATACAGTTCTTTGGAATTTTTTTTCAGAAAAGTTTCCATTAATCCATAAATTCTATAGATATGTCGAATAGCTTTCATGCTCTTCTAAAACTGTGCAATCCAATGGGACTTACGATGATTAATAATCCTCATAATCAGTAATTTACAGTACATTATCGCTAGTTCAGTGACGATATTGCTTACTAAGATATTTAATTTCTTTGTCAATCCATTTGTTCCCAATTCTTAGAGTATCCATTTTATTTCGAATTTAAAAAACTCCGTTGGAGGGCTAACTTTGGCACATAAATTGAGAGTTCTGCAAAGTCATTCCCTCTACCCGCTTTAACAATATATCGTCCCCTACGACTTTCTAAATGATAATAAGGATCAATTATGCCTTATATCATTAAATTCTTCTTGAAACCGTTAAAAATATAATGCTGTCGATTTTTGCAATGCAATAAATTTATTGAATAAATGTCAAAAACTATGAATGGGCTCTAAAAGTATTGGCAAATTCTTAGAAAACAGCCTGAAATACCGATTCAACGTTGCTAATAAGTGCAAACCACACTATTTGAGATATTTATAAAGAATATCTGCACTATGACGAACTCCCTTTGTCAAACATTATTATTAAGTATGGATCCCTAATCATTGTTGGTATTGTTACAAAAAACATAATTTTTGATAGATTAATTTATCAGAGCATAATTAGGTCCTTGCAGGCCGAACCAAATTCATATTTTCGTATTAATATAGTCGTTTACAATTAGTTAGTGTTTCATAATTTAAAATCAGCCAGAAAATGTATATGATTTTTGAAGCCGAATTTTCAGTCTAAATCGAAGTTATTTTCTTGTAGAAATAATATTAATATCTATATAAATTATTCTAAAATCAAATTTATAACAGTTATATTATCATCACCTCTAGTGTCATTTGCGTTTGCAAAAGCATACCTTTGGTTTATGCAGTATTTTTTCCAGCACCATAGTTTTTTCCATTAAGTCCTAATTTTCAATGGTCTTCCACCAACAAAAAAAGTCAATTTTCCTATAATTATAATAGTCTATATTTTTCAACATAATGCTTTATTATTCTTTTCATTCGCCAAGTAGTTGCTGAAGGTTTTACGTTTAATTTACTGCGATAACGTATGTCAGGATTATTAAAGAGATTTCTTGTCAACTGCCATAGTTATTACATTAAGTCGTACATGTCTTGCCCCTCGTTATGCTCATGCGATTGCCTAAATTGCTTTTGAAATGAAAAACTCAATTGGAACCGGAAACGGTCGGTAGCCATAAGAGCATTCATTAACTTTTCCCGGCGCCCGCGAAAAAATTACTGAGGAGCCACGCACCGTTCCGACCAACATTCACTCCCGTTCTTCTTTTTTGCTAATAAGAATGAGAAAACTCATGTTTGAAACAAACTCGTGTCGCCGCGATGCTGCCCCACAACTCCCAAAACAGCCAAACAGCGGCGAGCGAGGCAACGCAATGCCGGTGATGCGACGTACGTATGTCTTCCATTGCGCTCCCCCAAGAGTGCAACGCAGCACAGAGCACGTGCACGGATTAGGGATAAACGCAATCGTGGAATGTTGCCCAGTATAGGATTCCTTTCGCAATCTCGAGATGCTTCTCACGTGTCCATCTTTCTCCAGCATCACCATGAGATGGCCGGCTCACTGAGAACAACCTGAGCGGTTCATCCTCCCTCGGGCGGTTCCGAAGTCGGTGGCTCCGGCGTCACCTATCCCCGTGACCGCTTCCCCACGGTCCCTCCTAATTCCTCTGAACGCCCTCTTTAGCCCCCGAGGCCCACCCGTGCCTATTTCGTCCCCCCGCATGTCCACTGCGAGTGAGTTAGGCGAGGGACGCGCCGCGAGGAGGGCTGTCTCCGCCGTCCGAGTTCCAATTCGGGCGGCCTTTGCCGATGGATCTCAGGAGATGTTATCTCTGCATACAACTTCAATAAATGTTTTCTTCAAACATGAATTCGGATCCCGTTTGATGTGTCTAAACTGCGCATGACGGGCGGAAGTTCTTTTCGGCCAGAAGAAGGCGTTTGCAAAATTTCCGCATTAATTCCTCCCGGCGGGACAGAATGGCGAAAACAAGGGGACTTCGCTGTACGGTCTTTGTCAGTTAGAACTACTTTCTCTTTTTTATTCTGTTCAATACCCCAACCCCCCGAACGGGCGTGGTTTTTGCGATTAGCATATTCCATGTATCGCTTATCCGCGTAGTACTTCACTTCCTCGTGGAGACCGGGAAAATAAGCCGGTTCCTTGGTGAGGTGAGTATTGCGCAGTATGATGGCCCGTGATCCTTCTCAGGACGCGGTGCATTCTTACCCGTCGTCTCTTTGGTGACGAATAAAGACGGAGTACATCTGTCAGTTATAGGAGAATACTGTGCAAAGCCTTAGAGAATCGTTGAGTGCATTCATTATTAACTTAACCTCGACGCTGAGTTTTACGGATTTCCTTTCCAAATTACCGCCGAACGTTCGATACACGTATGTATACCACCTTGTTTAGGCCAAAGGTAAGTAAGATAGGTTGTCAATTCAAGTTTAAGAGGGTTTTTATTGCATGGTAACAGATCCTTTTTCACAGTTCGCTGTGCACACATAAATTTAATACGAGCAATACCAGTTACTAACCGGATCATCTTCGGGCTGGTAAATAAACTATGTCCACATTTGATGCATTCAGCTATTGCAGTTTGAATAAAATTACTGCATCGTCACCTGCCGGAGCCTATTATGGCATGACATTCGCCCAAGTAGTGCGTAAACCGGCAAAAACCGCACCCAAAACATTGCAAATCATAATCAACTGGGAAGCTCCTTCCCATGAAGTGAATGATGTTATTTAGGCAATGGAGTGAAATAAAATGGTCGATTCCATGACTATGGAGTAACCCGCACTTGATCACCATTGTTAAATTGAAACGCATAATGTGTATATCATTGTCTATTTCGATCTTGAATTTAATTCATTGTTTTTTCTTGATCCTTGAGTCATTAGTAGCCAGCCTGTGGTGATGTCGCGGAGAGAAGTGGAGCGTCCATTGTTTGGTCTTAAGGTCGAAAGACCAGCAGGAAATTGTTGGTGCTGCGACTGATGATATTGTCATTTCCCCGCGAAGTCCCTTGGAAGGAAGGAAAAAAGGTGATGTGAGTTAGCAGGGCAAAGTACCCTTTCAAAACGTCTTCGATTTGTCAGCGTCCGTCCCTTAATGGGTACCTTGGATGGGTAGAAATATGGAGGGGGGAAATCCCTTTGAGGAGGAGTTAGTGAAATCTATTATTTTGGGCATGTGGCCGGTAAAATTCGCAACTCAGCCAGACTGTGTCAACATCCGTGCGCCAAGCTTGTAGTAGTCAGCCGAGAGAGGTTTTGAGTGAGAAGGGCCATCCTTCCGTTCATCCTTCTCTTCAAAGAATGTGAGGCGGCAATCCCAAGGAACTGAATTTATCTGCACTCGGGACGAAAACGGCTTCCAGGTCGCCGGCGCCCTTCGGCCCTCCGCGAACGGCGCATTCATGTCAATTGCTTGCCACACGGCTCGACCATCCGATTTTTCCGTCCCGAGGGCGGCGATGTAGGTCTCGTCCCGTCGCGGGCAATATAGAAGCAGCCGTGCTCATTTAAGGCCATTAAAAGTTTAGACGGCGACGGAGCCCTCCTTCGACCCCACCCATCCTCTCCCTCCCTCACTCCCCCTCCAAGAGCACACACGACTCGAATTCCGCTTGTCCTACATTTCAGAGTTACTACCACACATGTCGGAGCCATTGCTTTCTTTCTTCCTCCTCTTCCTCTCCTCGGCCCTCTCGCGCGGAGAGGAACAGGGGAGGGCCGACTTCCATTGTCCCGGCTCGCTCTCCTCAATCTCTGGCGGCTCTCCTCTTGAGCGAGGCACGCCCGCAACGACTCACGGGCCCTCAAATGGGTCGCCCCGCGCCCCTTCCCTCACCCACTCCTCGCCGTCGGCGGCGTTAAGTTCGTCGCTTCCCGCTTCGAGGGAATTCACTCAAAAGGAAGTGCAGGACTTCTTTCCGTACTCCCTTTCTCCGCACTCGACTCTCTCCGGTGGGCATCTCATCTCATCCGGAGTGTGGATGCTCGACCACATCTTCGCCTACACCGGGAAGAGAGTTGAGTGGAGGACTGATTTTAGACATACAATTGGCGGCTAAGAATTGAAAAAATATGTAGCTTCATGGATTGAATCGAAGTTCCATGACATCTCGTTGAATGTTTTCCTAATTCCATCATCACTATGGAATACTATCATCGGCAAAAAAATATTACTCTTTTAAAGATCACATGGGGACATACGAGGGTGGTCTGAAAAGTTTCCGACCTAACCAAGATACAAGGCATTTTTTCTGAAATTTTCTGAGGCCGGAAAGTTTTCAGACCACCCTCGAAGATAGATGTCCGAATAGATATAACATATCTAAAGGTAAATGTCAGAAATTAAAAAAGGGTGTAGTGATGAATTTTTGGTACAGAGGTAGGCTCTTCCTCAACGCCTACTGCATGAAAAATACCGTAATACAGGAAGTGTATATTCTATTAACTAGCTCCGTGATACCCTTACTCACGACCTATCCTGGGTGAAATATTTAGAAGGAATATATGGGCGAACTAGCGGAAAAATCAGGATACATTAGAAGAGTATTGGGGAGGTTTGACAAGGAGCAATATCATTTTTCACAAGTTAGGTCTCATGTAGAAAGTACGCTGCAAGTATATTTACATGGGCTACTATTGGGGTTTAATTGATTTTGGAATTATATCGCGTGCGGAATATGGGAGCTAGATATTTAGAACATTGTAATAGCTTATCTAAATTATTCGCAGAACGTAGTGGAGAATCCCGCTCGGGACGAAGGTTAAATTATAGATTAAATCCCTTGCATACATTTGGAAGCAGGTCTATTTAGCGATGTTGTTGAAAATGTGCTATTAACCCTATCGCACTGCGGTAGGTACGTTACGAGCATTAGAATGAATTGTACAGATGGAAAGTAGAACCGACATATATTAGGTGTGTTTTTCATCGCGAAAGATTTACTATAAATGAAGAAAAACTCAATTTTTGATGCTGTATGCGTAGTGTTGAATCGTCCCCTGCCACACACCATAGCGGCAACTTGCAGGAAACCATGTAGCTCTAGTATATTTAAGTAATGACTATGTTCACTTGGTATATGTCTCAAAAAGAAAAAAAATATTTTGTACAAAATTTACCAATTTCAACAATCCACGAGTGTAGATTTTTCGTGCTTTATTAATTTATTTTTAATCAAGGCACTTTTTGTGCAAACCCTCATCTCCAGGGTAATGAAACTGACCCAAGTTTTCACATTTAATTAATTTAAGTAAGTGTGAAATTCTCACGCTCAAGTTAGAAGGTCCAGTTCAAGTCCACGATAGTTCTGGTACCCATAATACTTAGTTTGGGCTTAACCAGACGTTTTTATAGGCATGAACCCTAGGATCTTAAGCCAGTGCTGGAACGCAATGATCGCTAGGCTACCACGCTACCAGTATATATTTGTGCATGTTTGAAAAACAAAAAGTTTCACCGCAGGAAGTGGCAGTTCCACAAACTGATACACTTAACCATTAAATATATTATTCTCCAAAACTCATTGGCTTTTTTCAGTCTAGTATCTTTGTCTTTTGGTTTTAATTTAATCGCTGTGATCAAACAGGAAGTAGTTATTGTGACAGTCGGAACGTGAATGTTCTCAAATAAATGCTGTCTATAGGCATCCAAACATAATATCAGCTTTAGTTTTTGGTTATCAATGTAAAATCTGCAAACTGAATATAACATGCGGTATCGTCATATTATTTCCGAAAATGCTAGGTATTCCGAACTTCATTGTCTTCTTCATTATCCGCATCATCCCTCTGCAGCATTGAAGCAGTTGACACCATAAAAATACTCCTTTCTTTGTTTGAATTGGGACACGCTGTCCAGACATAACATTCTTCATTGATGATAGTCCGTAAAAGAACAATTTCTTTCGAAGTATCGTCTTTTATATATCCAGTGAAAATGAAAGTAACAACCGAGTTCCTCTGAAAATTTAAATGAAAGAAGTTTATTTCAAATTTTGTATTTCCATTTTAAAGAGTTACACTTAATTTTAGCTCCTGGCTTTATTTGTCTTGAAAACATGAAATAACTCTTTTACGTGTCTACCAAGTGTCTTTGTATTATTTCAAAACGTTCTTTGTGCTTGTGTGAAGGAATTATGAATTTGCACAGTATATCAATACAGCATTTCGTATTTAGGTCAATATTTCTGAAATAACCGCGTTCTCCATGTTATAGGGTTTTCAGAGATTAATGAATTGCTTTGTTTACTCAGTGAAAGTATTCAACATATAATTTCGTTTCCACGTGCGGAAATATTTCGTCCATGAGCATTTTCCGACTGGTGTATCTTAGGTCAAGAAAATAACTTTAAGGGCACTACTTGTCTAGCGAGCCCTTGTGTTTTCCTGGATATGTTATGAGCTCAGCCTTCGAGGGAGACATTTGCTTTCGAAGTTTCACCGTGAGAATGAATGACTCAAAAAACGAGATCCTAGCACTAATCGAAAACGAAAGTTCCCCAGACCGGCTGCGTCGCCCCACGCCCCTCCTCACCTACGTCTGCCCCAATCGCCCTGCCCTTTCTTTCCAAGTATAACCCTTAAGTCCTTCATAATCCGAAACGACACGCGAGCACTGCCGCCCTTTCCGAGTGGAATCCTTTCAATTACCTGAGTTTAATACGTTCGGAAGCACTTTATCTGTTCTTTCCTTTAATCCTTTAGGGTCGTTCGCCTCCCAACTCCACGTTATGCCCATCCTCCTCTCCCGCTCATGCCTTCGCCTGTTTATCTCCATCTATTTTCATCTCTCCACACGTCGCCACCCAACCGCGCGCCATTTCGTTGCTGCCTCGTGGCAATCTTTCACAGGGTTCCCGACCCTTTCAATGTTTTAGCTTGACAGATTGAAAGTTAGCGTAAAACGATTCAAGAGGTGTTGTTCGGAGATGCTTCTGCTGGAAGATCGTCGAAGGTGAAAATTGTAATGATGAGGAAGTGAGGAGAAGTAGACTCTCAAATATGTAAATAAATAGGAATGCATCTAATGATCTCTTGTCGTTATCCTTCTTCGATGCAATCTCTTGGTTTTCTATGAAATATTGTTTAGAGTTCAGTGAGGCAAACTGGTATAACCGAAGAAGAATAAGAAATTACCTCACTCCCTCTCCGAGCGACAAGAAAAATTGCGCAAAGGGGTCAGCTACGCCGTCAATTGAAACGTTAATTTAAAATAATGGTCGTTATTATTTTTTATGATACAGGGAAGTACAAGAGAACGTTATGCATAGTACGCGTCGTACGAACCTACAGCTGCAGGGTTGACTCCAAGGCATTCTTTTGGGTTCCGAGAGCATATGATGTGGGAAAATATTAGTTTTTGAAAGAATTTCAGACCAAAAGAGTGGTCCCCTATGAAATGTTGTGATGACTCTTGATGTGCTCACTTTTTATATTGCTATGAAAAGAATCGATCGTCAGGACTAAACAATGTTAACGATGACAGCTGTTTTAACCTTACATTCATTCCAAAATGAAGAAACACCATTCGTACTCCTGAAAAAGGGTTACATGTGGGTGCTCATTGAATATTTTAGTACATTTTTACAATTTACCTGTTAAGTATTTGATTTATTAAGGTAAGACTAATAACTAACGTACCCACTTACTGTAGTCGCGGGTTCGAGGCCCGTTCCTGGCATGAGGGTCACGAACAAATTGGTAACACCGTCCCTATTGGGAGCATGATAGCAAGAGAGGTCCCAAAGACAAACGGGCCAACTGAAACGTCCTTTGAGCAAATCCATTTATTTGATTGATTGACCGGTATCCCTGCTGTTTTATCTCTTTGTAAAAAATACCATTATTTTATCTTCGTGTCACATCCTGGAAATATTTCTGGTTGGGTTAACAAATATGGGAGATAAAACCTTATACTCTAAATCTGCACCTTTGTGAACTTCTGCTGACTGAAACCAATCCGGATTTAATAGCTGATGGATGAACTTAGGGTGCTAGTCTGTTTGAGTGAGGGTGGGCCGGTTTGCATCTTCCGCATGTTTCCCGCGCTACCTCAGGGATGCTGTCCAGAGAAACAGAAAACAATGGGCTAGCCGGGATAGTGTGTTTCACCAGAGATTAATGGCCAAAGCAGGACGAAGGGAGCCTCAATCTCCACCATGAGCCCAGCGTTCACTTTGCTCCGCCAGTGATTTTTTGCATATTTTCCATCGAAAGTCAGTTCTGCCGAGATTTCTGCCTTACTACGAGTTCAAAGTAAAATGAAAACAAATGAATACTTTAACTGTACACAAATCATTTGTATTGACAGGGGTTCGAAGCCGAATAAAGCTACGCTGTGAAATTCACGTTCAAGTTCAAGTAGAAGGACACCTTGGTAGCTCTACTGGCTAAATGACTCGACCGGAAATATAGTAGGGATCCTAGTTTGAATACTTTTACCGGTGAATGATTTATCCACCGTGAAAGTTTTGAATAGTTGAGCACAACGGGGGAGGTACGCCTCTAAAGGTACTGCTGCAGTAATTTCAGTATTTTTTAAAATTTATCTGATGAAAACCCCGAGAAAATTTAGGTATTTATCAAAGATAGAAATAAAGCAATTCCTCTATGTAAAATGATTAAGTTGTGATTATCCGCGGCTATTAATTTCGTACAACGGGCTTCAATGATTGTGAATCACCCTCAGGTAATATCTGGGTAGGCAGGTATGAATGGGATGAGTTAATGGGGGATTTGGTGAGGGTGAACTGGCGTAAAGATCGTGTCAATCGTTGTGGGGGTATTTTTGCTATCAATGTTACGATGGAATAGCGCTAAGAGAGGAAATGGATTGAAAAAAGCCAAGCCATTTAAAATTTATCCTGTCTTATTCTGCAGCCCGATTTCTAATTTCTACAGGACATGGCGTTTTCGACCTTTAGATTCCTAATGAAGGATTTCGGGAACAAACTTTTGAATCTAAGGAAACCATCAAGCGCCTCATAAAACACTCCTCATATACCATACTTGTTTTGTGATCTTCCACTTTGTCTTTGACTTGGCTAATATTTTCTGATTGGCCTGTAGAAGGATAAAAATATAGTTTATATGTTGTTCTAGAGGAAAGACAGTTTTGTAGGTAATCTTTCCTAGGAATGGTAATTTAAAACATAACACCACATAGATATTTGGCAGAGTATGAAAGTGAGATAATTCATGTAATGGCTACCTTCGTCGTCCTTTAGCTAAAAACCTCTCTAAAAGGGAATTGCTAAAATTATTTTTTATTGAAATACCTTTCGGGGTGTTAGCTTCTCTCTCGTAAGCACCTTCAGAGTGGTACATCGTTGTCTATTTAGTAATGTTAGAGCCTACTGCTATTACGTGAATGTAAATCTATTCCATCTTTTTCTATAGTTCTTTAATTCCTCAGCATAGTGAAAGATATACATAAAATTACGTCGAGACAGTTTCTAACCCCCTTCAAAGCATTAATATCTCCATGAGATTGCTGTGGGAACGACAAGGTGTATATTGAATCCACTTTGAGGAATATTTCAGAGGAAACTCCAGCTGTAATCATTGGTTTTCGATAGGCGTTTGTCGTATTTACACGAGTGGTTAATGCAGTTGCAGGTCAGAAAGCCTTAGCATCTTTGGTTCGAGACATGTTTTATTTTTTATGAGACAAAAATTTTTATGAATGGATGTTAAATAAAAGACAAGATCGTTGTTTATAGCCTCAATTGTATTCTGGAGATTTGATTGCCGGAACTTTGCAGCGTAAAAAAACAACTCTGCGAAAGTGAGTAGGTGGCCCTTTTTCGTGCTCTTCGGCAGAGCACGTGATCAAAAATCGTAAAAGGTCCTGCTCAAGGATTTTGCGTATGGATCAAGGCCAAAAAAGAATACTCAAAAATTCATCCTCGAGACCCCGAATACATTGCCGCTCGAAAATATTTCCTCCTCGTCACGTTGAAAAATATAAAATGAATATACGACAGGATGGTCTCTACTACTCACTAACTACATCCTTGGGACTAACGAAAAATATTTTGAACTTGTTTCAACTTTTTTCCAGCTTTTGTTTTACCTTGTTTGAAAAATTTTATTTTTTCTAAATCATAGATCTGACAATGCGTTTTCCTCTCAATTCTTTCCTTGGGCAAGACCATTTCATTCATGAATATAGCGCTGTTTTGACAATCTCTAAGATGACGCAGTAAAATATTGCAAAAAGTTTGCCAAACGGGAATAGCACTTGGGCTTAACTTCTTTCCTCGAGGTTTCTGTCGTTAGAACACCACTGTATACTCCCTGAGATGACAAGTTGTTTTCGCTCGAGTTGAGGATGAGACCAGCGGCGCTCACGGAGTCGGTTTCGTAACTTTAGTTCCATCGGATGAACTGGGCACACACCAGCTCAAATGTCTTATCAAGGATGCATCCCTTTGATCGTGAATCTCTGAAAGGTATCGAATCTTCATCTTTCACGCCACGATATCACCGCAGATGCATTGCGGAAGGTAACCTTCCGTAGTTTACGGTCGCCTTTGCGTGATTAATAGTGCTCCTTAATTGTCTTAAATCTCGGTTTAATGGATTCCAAGTGGTCTTTTGCCAGACCAAGTTCTCCCTGCCAGCGAGAGGCACCCATTAATTAATCCCCACCGGATCTCCCTTTAAGAGACTCAAAAGTCGGATCTAAATTCAGCTGATAATCCAAGCGACGGTCGCACCCTTCCCGCTTCGAAGCCCAGCCCTCCTCTCCCGCCGCCGCCCGCATCAGAGGGGGGATGTCTAGTCTCCCTTCTTCCTCGCGGCCCCCTCTTCTGGCTCCTTTTATTTTCCCCCCGTTCCTCCATTTCCTTCGGTCCTCGTCTCCACCCTCTAGCGGCTCCAGCAGGAAGGAGGGAAGGACCGCCCTAAGAATAGGACGCCTCTCCGCCCAAAATAAACCCTTCCGACAAACGGCGCTCCGCCCACAATCGACTCTCCCGCTTCGCCATCTACTCCTTCTCCCCTCCCTCTTCCCTCTCCTTCTCCCCTGTTTTTTTGATAGATTCCTCCGTGATTCTTTTGTTTCTCACTTTCTCCACCTCACCCCCTTCCCACCATCTTCCCTAGCGCCTCCCTCACCCTCCCATCTCTCTCCCTCTGTCGATCGAACCCCGGAAGTTGGTGAGTCTCATTCGATGCCAGATTGAAAAATAAAAAAAAAATGTTTTTTCTTTCTCCCCTCTCGCTTTTGCCTGGAATTATGCCTCAGCCCACACTCATTCCCACCCCCCCTTCACAATTCCCTCTCCTATCTCACTCCCCTTTCCCCTCATCTCCTCTGACACCGTCGCACCTCGGTGCATCTCTAACAATCGCGACTATTCTCTCTTGCCCTCTCTCCGCTTCCCTCCTCGCGGGGCGGAAGCGTGATTTTCCCTTCGATGGAGAAGTTCCCGATTACGGTTGCAGGCTTTTATCTCTCCCGGCAACAAATTCAACCCATCTATCTCTCCCACTCGCCCTCCCGTCTCTCACCGTCTCTCTCTCTCTCTTTGCCTATCTCACTTTTCCCATCTCACAACCTTTCCGGCTCTCCCTCCTCCCTTATCCTGTCTTTCTATATTTACATACATTTATATTTGCCCTGTCAACCGTGTTGGGACTTCCTAACTCATCCTTTCCTTCCCGAGAGTGTTCCTCCTCGGTGGATTCTTGGGTGTTACCAACGCCATTTCCTCTCCGGGATATTCTCACACTTGTTCTCTCTCTTATTTACTTAGCTTCACTATATGCAATGATAATGCCTTGTCTTGGATTTAAATGCCATTATGTCATGGAAATATGAATATTGCGTTATTTTGACTCACATCTCTCTTGTAATTCTTTCCTGAACTCTATGAATTCTTTAGACAAATGCGATATTTTTCTATTTCACTTTGACTTATTTGTGTGTGCATAATAATATAAACAATTGGAATTTTATATCTGTCCTGCGATAATCTCACTAGTATTTTTTTAATTCCTTCAAGAAATATTTACATTTTTTCATTATCCGAGCGCTAACATTTCATATTAGCATTAAAATTACTGTTCTTAACGTTTATTTCTGAAGCGGAAATGTAATGTACGCGCATGAGTAATTAAATAATCGTTTCACGATATTAGTCATCCTCTTAGTCTTCGTTAATTATCAGTTTTTATCCAAGCAAATATAAAAGCCTTGGTTTGCTGTTGCGATATTTGCGTGTAGAATCGCTGATGCGTAAATTTTCGAACATTCCATCCGGGGACCTCTTTCCGCGCGGTTCTCCTTACTCGGAGCTCCACCTCTTTTTCACCGGTTCGGTCACGATCTCAGTCGTTCTCTAAGTTCAAGACTAATCGTGCTTCCTATTCTTCCCCTCAAAACATTCGCTCGCCGACGAATTGTCTCCGCAAGACATATTTTCCAATATCCTTGCGAGACGTCGTCGCAAGCGTACATCAAGGGATTCTATGAAATTTTGACGTCGTTCCGTACAGTCGGGGCCAAATGTCCATGAGGAAACTTTTTCACTTTTATTCTCGAAACACGATTTGAGTCCCGCCCCTGGTGGCATGATGGGTAGTGGTGCGATGGACTTCCACCCGCCCTTCCGTGAAAAGTCGAAGGTTGCATGCTGCACGAGCACACCAAGAAATGCAGATTCCACTCAATCTCTCAATCCCACTCTTTCAAACCAAGGTCTTTGGTCAAAGGGTGGGTGAGATCGTGTGAAATCGTGAAGTTTTATTATACGAGATCATAGATTACGAAGTTTTATGTACCGCACGACTACCACGATTCTCTCTACAACATCGATGCATCAAATCAAGACTTCAGTGGGACTTCCCCTCGGAAAATATTTACATATTTATTGTGCCTACACAAAATATTATCAGATGTTCACTTTTTGCGATAGTAAAGCTTAGAAAATGCTCCACATTGCATGTCATACACACTCCTAGCGACAAATTATTGCAGGGAGAGTGGTAAGGATTTCCACTCTTTTTCCATTGTCACTTACTAGGTACGGTTATTCTTCTACTAAGTACTGTCATCCGATGAATTGCTGTATCTGCGTCGATTGCATAGATCAGGTCATCGGACCATTATGAGGGTAAAAAGGAACTTCAACAATAAAGATTTAATATTTCACGACCATGATTTCGATTCTGCGCATCATCGAAACCATGGTCGTGAAATATTAAATCTTTATTGTTGAAGTTTATTTTTACCCTCATAATGAAAGAATTCCGCAAAGTTAAACCCGACACTGTTATGTTCATCGGACCATGTTTGGTCGCAGCTTTTATGTATAGTCCCGCAGTTATATATGGGTTTTGGACGATCATTGAAGAGTAACGCATTATTGTAAGAGAATTTCCCTCGGGATGAAACTTTTTCATCCCGCACTATTTCTTCCCTCGGCTTCTCATATACTTTTATCCACCCTTTTGCAATCAGAAATGCACTATTCTCTTCCTTCCTCTCCTTCGCTTATTCATCATTCTCCCTTGTATTGCAACCTCCAACATTTCCTCTACACCTCCTCTATACAGTTTTTATGCTCTTTCAAATGCCCTTTTTGAGATAGATGACTGCTTCTCAATCTCGCTTGACACATTCAAAGCAGTTCAAAAAATTTCACCTCGCTTTTAAAAAAACCCCACACATAGTTCCTCGGCGGCTCCATAGAGAGAGGAAAGGTGGATAAAAAATGTATAGCGGAAGGAAAAAGGCGGTCACTCTTCCCAGTCGACGGGGCAACCTTCGCTTCGCCTCTCTTTATATTCCTAAACGGTGTGCCTACAAGGTGCGTCTAGGGCGTGTGTGTGCACGATCGAATGTCTTGTGGATTTAATGATATAAGAAGTTCATATCCGCATCTAGGTGTGGAAAACTTCGGCGATAGCCGTGCGAAGAGAAAAACACAACAAACATGCATTTCCCTCATGAAATCAGAAGAAACAACGTAGTTTTCCAAAGAAATATGTTATTTGGCACTTCTCGTTTCACAGTGATACGGCATAATTGAGTTTACGATAAAAATTTTTGTGACAAATAATAAATTTTTTTAGAAAAGCATGTTGTTCCATCTAATGTACACAACTTCCACGAAGTTAAGTCTGAAACCGTAAATTTACTTGCATATCCTCAATTGTGGCTTCGTCGGGATTCAATGTGGACACCGTTTCCCTTTGATGTTTTGCTTTTCCTTAAGTTTTGTACTTGTTCTCTACCCGTCACGGACGCAATACCTCCATGTTGTCATTTAAATCGTCCCCATCTAGTGTGTACCTGCGTAACGGGCGCGCGAGAACAAGGCTCTCTCTCTTGCAGGGCTTCTCCCTCTCCAGAAAACGGTTCATTTGCCACATTTCCACTGCCTGGTATTCGGGAAAACCTGAGATAGAAAATATTATGAGAAACTGAATCCGACAGCCGATCAAAGAGGTGAAAATGTGAAATGATCATCATCGCAAGTAGTCAGTCCCAGTGTTGGTTGTTTAAACGTCCTCTTCAGCCATTATTTTCGCCGTCAAACCATATATTTCCTTGGGATACTTCTCTCTTTCGCTTGCTCCTCGTCATATAACCCGGATATTTCCACTCGTTTTCTTTACTTCTGTGGTTCCTTCCATCACAGTCGGCAATGAAGCATTTTGCCGTAGGAGACCAACAGTTTTCTTTTCTATTTTAGTGAGTGAGTGGAATGCTTCTTTTTTTTGTCATTCAGTTGATGCATTTAATCTCATTATTCCTCCGGAGCGCCCCATTTGCATTGCTCCTAATCTACTTTTGTCTTCGCCAGCGAATAAATTACTCAAAAGACTTGCAAATCTTTGTGCAAAGAGTCTGCACGTACGTACATGGAAAACAGCGTGAGGCCGGGTATTGAGTAACTGCATTGAAACGTCTCCGTCCTCCTGGATAAATGTGAATTTTTTCGAAGTTTAGAGGTATTTTGCGCAATATTAATGGAGCAATTATACTGTTGGTGGTATTTCGATACGTGTTGTTTTACATGTCTGGACACCATAGGTGCGTTTTACTGCCAACTGCGCCGAACACTGGAAAGGTAATGTGCAATCTCGTAGCCCTGGCGACGAGGAACGGGCGCTTCTCTCGCCAAGATGGTTCATGTGGAGGTTTACCAAGCGTCAGCTCGCATCAAACGTCTCTAGTTTGTTTGTATTAAGAGGCTGCGTATTCTAGTTATGCATCCATAGTTAATTGAGACTCTTAACCTATTGATTTTTTGGGCGGGAATTAATTGATTTCAAGTTCTGGATAACCATGAATGTTTAGCATAAATCCGCGTTTACAATTATAAGTTTCAATGCTTAACAGTCATAAATTATGCACTGCATAACACTCTCCATTTCTTTATTATTTTCACTTAAAAATCATATTGTTTGCTTAAATTCAAGATTTTATTTTTTCCCCTATCCGCTCGTTCAAGAATTTACATGTTGGTGTTTGGGAAAATTCTCGTCGCCGTCTGTGGAATTCCTTACTTTCGTCAACGCTCATTAATCTCAGTGTTCATGCATGAATCTATGCCATATTTTTTTTGTGGATGTATGATTTTGTGGTTTTTGCATGTGGTTTTTTTTTTCTTTTCTAAATTACGGGTGGTGTCCTAACACCTCCCGCCACACGCCCTTGTGGCGGATTGCGGAGTATTAAGTAGATGTAGATGTTATCTCCGGATTGTTTCCACGCATTTCTCAACTCAAGTTCTGTTATCGGTTAAACTCTTTTTCACTTCTTATCTCTTCGCTTGAACCTCAGTCAGAACTTTGTTTCACGCGTAAAAATGTTTATAAATGGGAAAAAAATGAAAAGGGCAAATATTTTACATCACGTCAGAAAGGAGGTTGAACCAAAGTAAACACAAATGAGACCTCATGGGGAAGGCAGGTCGCTCGAAGGAAGGAAAATCCTCGGGATCCGAGCTTTCCCATCGGAAAAAGTTGTTCCATGAGAATCCTATTTTCGGAATTCGCCTAATCCGTCCTAAGGGACATATTCATCCCCGTAGATGTCGAACCCCTTCCCTCAGGTCAACTACAGGATTCTTGTCGTCGCCCCCCCCTCCCCCCAAGGCAAGTTTCCCCCTTCAGTCCCGTCGTCTCGCCACATCGTCTCGACCCCACTCGTACCCCCTCTAATCCCCTTGAAGAACAATAAGATCACAAAGAGTTCGTGACGAGAGAAGTGCTCCCTTTCCCACTCGACCCCCCGGCCTGGCTTCGCACCCAGCCGAAGAGTGAAAGAGAGAGAGAGCTTCGCCCGAAGGCGTGAGAAGCTCTCGTTCATCGTCGCCAGGGCCACGATGCGGGTTGCCGGCCAGCCCCACGACTAGCGATCCCTCAACTATCTTCCTTCCACCCTCCTCTCGTGCCCACTCCTCATTCCGCCCTCTCTCCAAAGTTGCACGACGGAGGGAGAGGGACCGAATCTTTGGGGCTCAATCGGAGTGGGGGATGCTGTCGGTCCATCCGGGTTTCCACGGACGAGAGGGGAGCCGGCTCACGGAAAAGCGTGGCAAGTCTCTACCCCTCGGCGGCTGGATCCCAAAAGGAGATGTTTTGGGAAAGCCGCGGAGAGTTGACCAATGCGTAGAGAAGATTTATTTTTTTTTCACGGTCCCTCGTTTGGTCGCGTTCGATCTCCCCCGCAGCTCTCTCGTGAGCAACCTGCCGCGGAGACGGTTGACATGTGCGCGGGTCGCGGTTGGTGTGGGAGGGCGATGATCCGTAGAAGGTTCGAATCGAGAAACTGGAATGAAAGTCAAACCTCATAGCGTTTTTCAAACGCCACGAATGTCCGCGCCATTGGATGGGCGATAATCCAGCGTCGCAACGTCCCGTTCTTTTGAACGTCCAGTAAATCGAACTTCTTACATTCTCACAAGAGATAAACTCAATATGGTGAATTACATTCAAGTCATTGGCACTAAAATTCTAAAAAAGGTTTTTCATTTCTTAATTATTTAATATTAGAGCAGGATGAAGTTAAACCTGGGAGTTTTCAGGACGGCACCGCTCTTTTGCATGATAAATACACTAAAACATTTTATTTAGATGAATTTTTTGCCTTGTTCGTGTTGGCAACCAATCTGTTTATAGTCTATTTTTGGTATGTATTTGCTCCTTACGTAAATGTATTGAATCAGTACAAACTAACAGACGGTGGCTATTCCTTTGGTAATTGTCAGAGTACGATTCATTTTGATCCTCGGAGTCCTTAGGTATTTGAAAGAGGAAAATACCCTAAAAGATACGGCATACTTGTTTATTTTCGCCTATGATTCCAATTTTATATAGTGAAAACTTTTCCATGAGAAACATGAAGAAAATTACACCCCATGCCACTCGTCTATATGGACGTGTTTTATAGGATAATTTAGTTTATCTGAGAGGTAGTCCATCTTAGTATCACATCCACCAATTGATCAATCAATATAGAATACGGATGGTGTTATCTGGCCGTTAGACGATTTAAATTCTCAGAAATATTGCCTCCTCCCGCGGTAATTAACCGAGTGGCATGATTTCAAAAGTTGTTTGGTGCCCTCCGGTTGCACAGCGGCTATAATACTCGTATAATATGGGTGGACGTGGATATAATTGTAGCACGATAACATGCAGGAAAAAAGCACTTCTATCCAATGGCCGAAGTCATTTTATTGGCCTAAAAGTGTCTTGTGCCGACTTCCTATCAGCGATCGCCACCCCCTTCCCGGATTCAACCTCAGACCGGAGGGATTACAAGTGGCGAGGAGTGTGGCAGAATTTTCCGAGACAGGGACAGTGGGAAGCTCTTTTCCCTCGGGCGCTTCGGTCGCCGCTCGAGACCTTTGCCTCTCCGAACCCCTGTGAAACACTCCTCTAATTTTACACTTTTATCCGGACGCGTTGTCCGACCACGATGGGGTGGGGGAAGAGGGAGGAGGGGAGGAGTAGGAGGCGCACGGCAAAGCGAGCATCGCTCAATGTCCCCTTTTGTCCCCATCCCACCTTCTTTCTAGCGGTGGAGGGGGGGGAGGGAGGGCGGGTGGGATGAACACGCAGGACCATTCCCCCACCCTTGGACACCGTGGTCTTCGCCCCTCTTGATTGGTGCCCTCCCACCCCCTCCTCCCTTTTCTATCTCCTCTCTTTCATTTTTTTCTCACTTTCTTTCTGTCTATCTCTCTCCAGTCCTTTTTACCACCCCCTGCCTTTTCTCTTCCTGCACCGCCTCTCACGATTTCCCTCATCCCATATTCCATTACGCTCCTCTTTCCCTCTCATCTGTCTCCATGCCTTTCCCTTTGACTCCTTTCCAATCTCCTTTCATTACTTTTTACGATCTCCCCACTTCTAAATTTATTTGGTCCCCGGTCTCTGCACCAATCGCGTGCATGCGGTCTTTCCTTCTCCGGCGACCTCGCAAATATTCTCCCATGCCCAAACTCCCTGACCCGCCATTCTCGTCCACTCTCGTATTAGCGCAAAGAAGCAGTCGATTCTTTTTTTTTTACTTCCCGTTTTGATTTATATTGGCATCGAGCAGCGGTGGTTACATTTCAAGTTTTATTCAGGAGATGGGTGGAATTTGACCTGTTGATGTCTTTTAAAATAAGACATTGCATCACTCTGCACGTTCAATCCCGCGCTGAAATCCTAATCGTGACTTTCAAATGAGACAACGAGCTCTCTGCCGTTTCATCATCTCGTCTGTATGTCTAATGCGTCATTGAGAGCAGTAAAAACCTTTGCCTAGTTACTCTGTTATTTCCTTTGGTAATAATTAATTTGTCGGCATTGTAGAAGAGTCTCAATGGGCCTGAGCAAGACCCATGCAGCATATGTTCATATCACGTCTCAGACTTCAAAAAATAGGCAATATACCCCGCCATCGTCCATTATCCCAGGGATCCTTATTATTCTCATGTCCTCCTCAAAGCCCTTCCTCCCTCTCTTTCTCCCCCGCTCTCTTGCCTTTTTACAATCTTCGTTTAATTATTTTCGACCACGTCGCCGCCAGTGTTCTTCATTGCCATCGACCCCTTTTCTCGAGCCTCCCCTCTCCTCTCACTCATATCTCCCTTCCCTCTTCTGGACGCCGATATAACTCCCTCTTCTCAGAATCCCTTAACACATACACAAACACACAGAATGGCAGCCCACGTACCATTACCTCCACCCACACCTACTATGCACGCAGTTTCTACCCGCCATCCAGCCCGCCCCGCCTGGGTCTAAGCCCTGATCTCCCCAATCCTCTCTCAATCTCTCTCTCCTCCTCCCCGCTCTTATATATCTCTCTCTCTCTCGCTCTATCCCTATCTCCCTCTCACTCGTATGCTCTCTCCTCAAAAACGTACCCTCTGTGTGTGTCTCTCTCTCTTCCTTCTCTCTCCGTCTCTCTCCTCTCACGCAGCCTTGGGTCCACTGGCACAGGAATAGAACTCCGCAACTGTGGGTGGGATTCCTGCCTCTAACTCTCAACCTCTCTTTCGGCGCTTGGCTCTCCTTTCCCCCTGTTCGCGAACTGGCGGAGGAAGCCGAGTTCCATGGCGAAAAGCAAACTAAGAGAAATTAGTAGGTAGATAACCGGTTCTATCGAGCGAAATTATGATCTTAAACTCTCTTCTTTCACTCAGTCCTCTACCTGAGTGTGACAAGTAAATGGGTAAAAATGGCAGAAGGGATAGTCAGTGCGAATGTTTTGTATTATTTGGATGAAATCGTGGAGGACCTTGTTTGGTCTGGATGAGGGACTGGCGTGAGAAAGCACAAGACGAGAAGAGGCTGGCTTAAAACTGAAAAATACATTTGAACTCGGTACAAAGAGGCTAATTATGTAACACCAATACAAAGTGGAAAGGGATTTAATTGTGAAAAAAACTAAGAACTAAAGTTCGCGGGAGATTTGAAAATCAATAAGAAGAATTGAATAACCCGAATAGTCAAATCAACGAATAAAATTAAAATTAACAGCTAGGATAATTTAATCAAAAGCATGACGCAAAGAGACATTTACACATGGGTGACTTCTTAAAACATATTACAAACTACATTTGATACAGAAATTGTTCAAAGAATAACGAAACTAAATGCAACCAAATACAGTCTTCAATCCAGGTCTATAATTGAGAAAATAACTCATTTGCCACTGAGCCCTAAGATCCATGAAATGCACTCATTAAGAGGGGTCGGTTAGTTTATTCCCCCGAGACACCTGTGGCTTATCGCAAGTTGTGGTGCCCGGAAAATCATAATTTGGCTTACCCCGGGGGTAGCTAGATACAACGCCAAGGTTTGAAACCGAGTCCCTCCGGTCAGTAGCCAAAAAGCACCGACCACTACACTCCCGCGCAGTACGTTACCGCTTGAGCTCGTTGATTTACTTGAATCCATCCATGGCAGCATTGAAAATAGGACCAGTTTATCACTTCATTATCGTATTTTTATTTTAAGTGATTTTGCTGCTTATCGTAATCGCGTTTAAATACATTATCAACTTTACTTTGTAACGCCATTGTTCAACGCTCACAATGTAAGGAAAGTTACGGAGTTATTGGGCAATACTGGTTGTATTCAACTGAGCCAAATAATGACGAGGTTTTCGAGGCGCCTTTTTCTTCTAAGCAATTGAAAAATATGTAAGAACATGAAAATTCAAGGACAGTATTTCCAGAATATGAAATGAATAAGTCAAACTTTCGAGCAAATTTAAATCCATGTCAATTCATTCATTATGGTTTATGTTTTATATAAAAGTTTGGAGGCACATACCGGCTTACAGTTGGACAGACTGAATGGCATTATGCATAATTGGATACATATACTCACAATGTGATATCTGTAACCCGTAGATGTGCCCATCGAGCATTGTAAACTAAGTTTAACGCAACTTTTGGAAATATTGTAAAAAATGGAAATTTTAAGTGCTAGCGAGTTACTTGCTAGAAACATAGCTCCGATTGCGAAAATTAGGAATAATTAAATGATAAGTAATGAGGGATGGAAAAAATTATCCGTATTTTGTTTCCGTTGATTATTATACACGGAGACCGATGGGGACGTATTAACTGTTAAATCTTCTTCGTCTTTCGTTGGTTACTTGTTTCTTTGAATTTTGGTCCCCCTTCCCATCTCTCCCTCACACCCCACCCATCGACCACAGTTCGCTGACGCCAACTTTCCGCGCGAACTGTCATCGCGCGGCACTTACCTCCGCTGCGCTCCCGAGGTGCCGCCGCTCATCTCGCAATAGATTCCGTCTCGCCTCCTTATGTTGTTATTTTTCTCCCTCGCTACCCTCCCTCCCCTTCCTCTCTGTTCCCTGTCGTAATTCACCGACCCTCCTCCCAGGACTATCAATTTCCCCGCGTTTGCCGCAAGGTTGACGATGCGGACCCGCCCTTCTCTTTTGTTAAACAATTGCGACGCGTCCTTGGCGGCGGAAAGCGCGCGCACTTTTGTCCGCCCCGCGCGCCCTCGCCACAAAGTCGGGTGATGTTCAATTGAATATCCCAAATACGTCGATGCAACATTACTGGGATTTGAATGGACGGCATCGCGTTCCCACCGCTCGGAGTGGCCCGAGCTACGACCCGTGGGCCTGTTCCGGGCCCTTTGATCGCTCTGGCCCGTGAGTGTTCGTCTGGGAGTTATACTCGTAGGACTGCTAGAAGCTTGCATCTTAGGCACATTAATTGTTTCATTGCAGAGGAGGTGAAGGCTACGCATGTTTACTGATATTTTGCGCTTGGACTTATTTACCGAAAGTAAACATTTTCTATGTAAAGTTATATTTATGGCCCAATCCAACCCATTGAGGCCTTTTAAAGGAGTAGTATAGCCCGTCTTACCGTGTTAGGCAGGTTTTGGGAAGACTCACATAGTAACCGCTGCTACATTTCTGAGCCTCTCCTGACGCGTCATTACTTGACACTCTGCAATACAAAAAAACCCTTCTTTGATTCCGCTTATCTTCGGCCTGCCTTCATTCCATCCAACATGCCTATTTTTTTCTCTCCTACCTCGCTCGCCTCACAGTCTTCCCTCTATCACAGACTTCACATTTCACCGCCATTCAAAACGCTATGCATTCATTCTTCGTCTTCATTTGGATGATTTTGATAAAGTTTATTGAGTGAATAATCAGGGTCGACATTGATCGTTTATCGCCCGATTTATTACGCACATGCTTATTTCATATTCTCAGCGCCTCGATATTTTTATCATGAACCGATATTGGGGATGAAATCGGTATCTTATACCCCAAGTCGGCACCGTCACTTCGCGTTACCATTCTTGGCTTCGATATGGAAATATGATATCAAAAGGTAATCGCATATTCTATCAATGGACTGAAGTATTGCAATGCTCTAATCGCGTCCTCTCGCCCACGCGGCAGTTCCGTGGTTGTGTACATTACCCTCCCACCCTACCCCCCTTGATTCGCTCCCCCATCCCTTCGTTCACTCTTCCAACCTTCCCCCTCCCTCCTCTTCATCGCCTCTCTCCCTACCTTCTCTCTCCCACTCCAAACCCTTCCACTTTTAATCCGCGGACCCGGGAGGCTGGCTACATCGCATCAACCTGACGATGCCGGAGAGGGAATGCTTCCTTTGACATTCACTGCACCTTTCCTCAGAATGCTGCAATCCAGAAATACCCCTGCAATAATTAAAATAATTCAACACAACTGATGAAAATATAACCGGTGGTTAACTCTGGTTCACGAAGACTGGCTCTGCGCTTGAAAATAAGAATTAAAAGTTTCAAGTATCCGTTTCAGTTCGAGTGATGTCGTTGCTTCCCTTAGCCGAAATCTGCCATTTTTCGGCGAGACTTCAGAATCACTGGCATGTCGAGGACTTTTTAGAGGGTATTAATTGACACTAAGTATTCCGTAGACAAGCAGCATGTACGGTTTCTCGGAGAAACGGTCCACCTTTAGAGATTAGCGGACGAATTCGGTGCGTTGACTGTCGGAATAAATCTTAGATGGAATTCCACGGGCGTTTCCTCACCACGATACCTGGCCGATTAGCCCTCGTGTGGTCGCAAGTGCCAATTCAATAAGTGCAATCTCTTCGATGACGTGGCAATCACCTGCCAATTACTCCAGCCTAATCCTCATTCGCGATATTTTTTAGGGTAAGGCAATTGGATGTAGACGAAGCCCATTTTACTCTCCCGCTCGACTTACAGGAAATGGAAATGTGAGAGCGTTACATTTTTTACTTTTAATCCTCACGAAACCAAAATACGGACGTCTGAGATCGCTCTGGCACATCCCTCGCAAGCGAGCTTCGTCGTCGCCGAGTCCATTCCCATCCATCCCGTTAAACCGCGAGGGGTCGTTTTTCCAGTTCAGTGGTTTATCGGAGCGCGGCGTTGCGTACATGCCCCTATAAACTCTATGACGATTTGGTCGGAACGTCATTTCTCTCTCCGAACGGCACTTGCTCCGGTGTTACGAATGCATCAATTAACGGTTGACCAAGGAAAATGTTGACGCACTACCGGATAATGGTCACTCAACCGCCATTCCGCTACATAGATTCATTAGCGGAAGGTTTTCTTTGAGACATTTATTTTTTAAAGACTAGTTTGCCGGTTGGTTGAACTGTTACTGCGTCAGTTTTCGCCTGTTAAAGAGTCTGGAGACAAAGATTCCACGGCAAGCATAAATTCTGGAAGTGAATATTGGCTTTTTAAAGAGAAAAATTGTATAATATCGTATTCTTCATATCCGCTACCTTACTGAAATGTACTTAAAGAAATGTAACGTAAAATCACCTTCATAATTTGAATGAAATATATCACATTTAAATTAACGTAGTAAGCAAACAGAAAATTTATGTGCTCGTGCCTATGATGAAAAGATATTTTCCAAATGGAATTTGCCATTCGACGTATTAAATTAAGTTGTTAATTTGTGAAACCCGTAAGCCGTCGCAATTATACGCGTAGCGACGTAAGGGTAGCGAAGGATGAAGGATTCAACGCACATCCAAAATTATGCTTTCAGCGTGAGACAAGAGAAAACAATTATTAAAAATGGATAGCCATAAATTTGGGAACAGCTGGTGAAATTTAGAATGAAATTCCGTGACATTAGGCCACGGTATAACCAGTTGGGCATGGTTTCCAAGTTATATTAAACCTTGAGGGAAGGATCAAAGGAATTTATACCGCGCAATTTCCATCGTGGATAACAGCGACCTTAGAATATTGGCTAAGAATAGATAATACGCTCTAACTATGGTGGCATCTTGGCATGAAAATTTCCGAATGTTTTCAAAGACTTAGAATGGATTTGAGTTTGATACGTTTCTGTGGTTTCTGAAGGTAAATTCGCCAGACTCCATTCTTAATAATGCCTATAAACATATGAACTTATTCTCAATCGAAAGAATTGAAACTTGTGTCTTTTTTGTTCACCTTGAAGTCCCTTGAAATGATTTGCGGATTAATCGTCGTGCTTCAACGTCGTTTTGATGGTACTATCTGTATTTATCGTGTTGGTAAATTTAATGTTTTCCGTTTGGAAACGATAACTCTCTGTTGCAAAGACGTTTGATTCTTTTTGGCGGTTTCTTAGTAATGATACACTTCATTTGTCAACTCAAATATTGGGTCAGGTAACGTAATTATGAGTTTTGATATTGATCATAAGGACATACATTTTCTATTGTCCCTACACATATGGGCATTTTCGACATGTTTGAACTTTCAACAAAATATTTTAGCTACATTCTTATTCAATAAGTTTTCGTAGAAAATTAACAGTTTAATATATGTAGATCAAGTTCCTAGTGTCGACTTAATTTTTCTTAAGCAGTATCTCATTTTTTGCAGTTTCAATCAATTTGTAGTCCAAGTTTGATAATAATAAGTTATATGGATTACGTTGACTCAAACTATTAGATTTACGCGCAGACATACTATTATTACTCTTTCTCATCTTTTCATCTATTTATCTGCAGAAAACATATTTTTATTGAAAACAAAACGCGTACCACAAGCGGGAAAACATCTAGGTCGAATTTCATCATTATGGTCACGGAAAGACCAATTAAGGCCAATTAAGACAATCACAGCCGTATATCCTGGGCATTGCTAAAATTTAGTCGCAGAAAATACGGCAAGAGCAATTTAGATTATTATGTATTCACTAAAGGATCCGTAAAAAATGCATTAAATAAATCTTTTCTCCCGCTCGCAATGTCCAGAAATTTGAAAGACAGGGAAGAGTGGAAAATATAACTCGACCATTCGTAAGGGTTATGGGAAAGCTGCTGCTTCCCCTGTCACTCGTGAAAGGGAACCAAATTGTAAATGAGAAGGATGCCAGAAGCCAAATAACAGATCAGGCATCGGCTTCAGAAGGGAAGTGGGCGGGTGAGTGGGGATATGATAAGTGATGGCGTAAGACGTCACAGGGTGGAGGGTCGGTCGGTAGATCCAGTGAGTCCAGAAGGGAATCTGTGGGTGAGGGCGTGTTGCTAAGGGGAAAGATTGGTGCGGAAATGGATCAAGAGGGCCCGTCGAGGGGAATGGGTTATTAAAGAGAGAGGGAGGAGGAAGGTGGGGCGAATAAGGAAGCGGATGCCTTCAACGGCAACGGCGCTTGGGACCCCTTCCTCGCGAGGAACGAATTTTTCATCCCGTTATTGTTTTCCTCGACAGAGTTGTAAACGAAGAATGTGCCTTACGATTCAGCAGTGCCTTTTGATGGCTTTGTTTTTCGATGGTCTTCGGAGAGAGAGAGAGCTACAGCGAGATGAAGATCCCGGGCGACTTCGAACTGCGTACTTTCCGAACGCTTCTTCGTCTTCCGCTTGTTGCGGCAACTTTTCTGTGTAAAGGTGTGCAACACCTCTTGCCACACTTTGCAAAGGGAACATTAATACGCAGCGCAATCGTCCGACTAATCAACAGTATAAGTCAATTTCCTCGTCATTCAATTGATAAATGTTATGAATTCATTAACTACTGGCAATTGAGGAAATTATGAAAAACCTTATTATCAAAGCCAACTTAATCCAGGGGGCATAATTCAATTTTTTTTGGATTTAATGGTGCGGAAGTGTCATTTAATTAAACCATGATGTGATTATTTGGTCGATGATTATGTCGAATAATAAAGTTTTTGCATATGTATTGTCCAATATCTATGAATCATATCCATTATCCACTTTGCCACTTAATTCTTCATTTATTACTGTAAGGTTCACAAATCATTGAATGAAAAATTGAATGTTCTTTTATAGAAGAAGGGCGCATAATTTATTGGCTTGCATTCGGCATTATTAATCTCATGATTAAAATATCATTAATGTAATTGTACGAAGGGTAAATATTTATTGATAAGATGACCCACTCTTCATTCATTCAAGAGTTTGAAATTACGAGGTTTTATTCCGAATACGACTGTCTGTGTTGAGGGAAGTTTAAAATAATCGTTAAATATAAATTTTCAATTTTTATCTTCATCTTATAAATCCGTTTGCACTTCATTTAGAAATCGATTCAGAAATGTAAATGGACCATTTTATCCGTTTTCCCATTTTATCGAGTTGCAAGCCAATCGTTTAATCCGTGGCGCGAGACTTCTCAGGATTAGGTCAGCATTCCAGTCGAATAATGGTCTCTTCGAAAGGAAAGCAAACAGGGACCCATTCGGGAATTTGGACCGGCCATCAAAAATAAAAATCGAATGTTTGCCCTCTTCCTGTTTGTGTTCCTCCACTTCCCTCGCGGGAGACGCATTGTTTGAGTGCATTCTCCTCCGTCCAATGCACGCGCGGCGGGCCCCGCTGGTATTTGGCATCGCGGCCGTCGGTCGGCGTCCGTTCCCGGCGGCGCGCGGTAGGGAGCGGCGCAGCGCGTGGCCGCGTTTCAGCCGTGTCTCGGATGCCTTGAGAGTCGTCTCACCCGCGAGTGCACGTGTGGGTGGGGGGAGGGAGAGCAGAGTGGGAAGGGAACGCACCAGGGCTTTCGCTTCGAATCCCTGATCTCTCTCAGTAATCTCCCCCAATGCCAGACTCGTTCTCCCAAACGACCTCTTCTCCCTATTCTTTTTCGCGTAATCCCCGCCCTCATAGTTCATTCTGTCATTCAAGTACTCGTCTCGGAATGAGGCACCCAGCCCCGCTACTTGGCCTTTATGAAATTGAATAATGTACCCGTAAAATGAAAAGGGGCGAATCGTAAGTATGGTATCGTGACTTTTAATAAACAAAGGAGGGCAAACTGCAATTGAGTGAAATGTTGGCTAAAGGTGATATTGGTTCATTTCCTGTTTATATCTGCGGTTACAGCATACTTTTAAAAATGATATGTCTATTTTATTGCAAAATTTTCAAACTTCTTATATTTATTTTTGCATTTCTGTTAACAGTTTACCTGTATTATTCAAATGAATTAATTTTAACAAACTAAATAAACATTTTACAAGGTATATGGGTTTTTCAATGCTTTGACGGTCATTTTCTGATTGAATTTTTCTTTTTTATATTGAAATATGCATGGGATTGGCTCAGTACAATTTTAACTCCTATAAATATGAAAAATATTCTCGATAATTAGTATTTATAGGACTCGAAATTAGTGCGACGAGCTTACTTTCTCGGCTAAAGATGATCGTAAAAATTCAGTTTTTCTAGAGATTTAATTTCAAATACCAATGTGATATTTTTCAATGGAGTTATCAAATCTCGAGTGTTATTGCATTGTCTTATAGGAATCTGACCATTTTGTTCATTGCGATCGAGTGACCGGAACACGTTTATTCTTCTCTACTTTTTGGAGGAACGCCATACTGTCCTAGACTTTTTTCATACGACGGTTATACTCTGAATTTCTCTGGAAAAATTAGAGGAAAACAGTTAAACACCTTCGAGAATTTACATTCATCTGCCTTATATTTATGGAATGTCATTGTGGCAGAAAACCTACCGTCAAACTTCTGCAACGGTAAATTTTGGAAAATATACACACGTTGTGCGAAAAATAGAATCATTTATTTTATATCTGTGAATAGTATGCTCAGTAAACCAGGTCGTACGTAAGTGAATTAAGTGAAAGGTTTAATATATTTACCCACAAGAATTTATGAACACGAGGAGGGGTAAAAAGATTAGACATCATGCGGTCATCTTGAAAATGTCGAGGTCGTAATAATTATGTAAAAATTATCTTCTAGCTTAAAGTTTCTTTTTCACGCCCCTGTGTTCAACGCAAGAGGGTATTCCCGGCGCCCGATTGTCGGATTGCCAAAATAACCCTTGGATGAATTATTCTAGCAATACATTACGCACGTATCTTACCTCCCTCTCTCTCGGCGCAGTTTCGGTTTATGTGCTGTTTGGCACAGGGCACTGTTTTTTTTCTCCTGTAATTGCTTCAATTTCTCTAATCCTCCCAAACCTCTCTCACCACCGCTCGCTTCTCTGCTGCCCGCATCGCCGTTGGGAGCACTCTGACAATGGCGCGAGTGATTCGTTTAGGGAGACTATGGATTTCCAGCATGTGAAACGAAACTCCCAGTCGTCTGGAACGAACATTTTACGCGGACTTTTGGCATCTTTCTTTGAAGGTCCATTATTCCTGACGGGAATTTGGAAATGCATGTCGTATCGACCCCAAGGGATGCACTCTTCGTTAGGAAGCTTTATTTTAATGTCACATGGTGAGCATTCATATTTATTCATGGTTTTCATTAGTGGAAAATTAACGGGAAATGGAAATTTTCCTGATGTTTATGCACGTACAGATATGCGCGCATTTATTGCGTACTTACCTCTACTTTTTCAATGCACAAGGAGAATGGTGTTTCAAATACGTATTGTGTAATGGCATGTGTGGAACTTGTGATTAACTCCTTTGTTATTCGGCGTACTTTATCTCACCGAATGGTTTATTAGCTTCTTGTTCGCGTAAATCTCGACTCCAGTTCCCTGAACCCCCATTCCATACTTTCACGAGTGCATGGATGTTCTCCATTATCTGTTGGATCATACGGTATCACTAGAATTCTCATCCCTTGGGAGATGTGGACAAACTCTCGAACTGTTCCGTGGCTAGTTCTCCGGCACACCACAGCCATCGGATACACCAACAGTTTTCTAGTTCCTCTGTTCGACCTTTCTATTTCATATCTGCTTTCATTCATCGCTGTCGCTTTTTTGCAATCCTTTCATTCTTGGCTAAACATTTCAAAATATACACCGGTTCAAACATTATTTCAATACCTCTATGGATTCCACCATTCTCAGGGAATGCACAATCCCGTACCCATTAAGATTATTTTTTTTCACCATTAACACGGAGGAATTTATTTAGCTATAAAAATTAGGTATCCCTATATTTATTTGTGTTTTTTTAAAAACCTCTTTTGTCTCTTTTCGAAAAGACCATCGAGATTAAGGTCAACTAAATGTTACCGCATTATTTGGAAATGTATATTATGCCGATATCATTTTAGCTATTCATTTATTTCCTCGTTAAATTGGGTCATTTACGTTTACAAAGTTTGTTAAAGCCTGAAGCTTGGTCATATACATATATCCTTATCATCCTACGAGGAGAGATAAAAAGTAAAGTGTTGGACAAGATAAGGAGTTCGTCCGTTTCCTGTCCTTCATTCTGATAATCAAAATAAGATAATCCCCACTCAGATGTGGCTATTGCTCAAAATTTCAAATTCATTATTTTTATGTATCGTAGTTAACACGGTGTACTTTTCAGAGGAAAAAGGGAGATATTTTAATTGACCCAAAAAAACCCAACTAGTATCATCGTAAAAATTACGAGATTGAGCTCTTATTCACAGCTAATGATGTATGTGTTTAAATCCCATAAGTTCAAGTAATATTGGAATGCATCCTTGAAATTTTTGGATTTATCACCCGATTTATTGCGTATACTAGAGATATTTTAAAATCGATTTCAATTACGGAATTTAATCACTTCCATACTCCCTGTAGTTATGTTACGCTGTCTGATACGCATAAAATGCAAGCAGTGACATAGCCTTTCCGAATCATTAGTCCATGTAGTAGTTTGTACAGTGAAAATCGTGTCAATGACCGTCGTTTACATTGAGTAACAATAATCAATAGTAATGGGTATCGCAGCTGGGTCACAAGGGTAGGGCGCTGGTACTTTGCCTTCCTCTCTTCTTGTATACTGAGTGTTTCATGGGGTGAGCCGTCGGAGGACCTTAAAAACTCCATTACGGTTAGGTATTACTACAGTGAGATTGAATTGTTAAAGTACGTATTTCACCTCGATATTTCCAATGAGTAAAAGGTAAAATGCTAGTTATATTAAAATGTTGACCAAAACTATCTTTTGCATAGCAATCAAATATGTTCCATCAAACATCATCAATTAGTCAAGTTTAATTTACTTCATCGCAATCATTTTATTGCAGTACCGTTCCTGGTTTATTAAACGTTACTTGGAACAATACTGTCATTTACCATGCTCGGTCAAATTTTCAATGCACGTATCATAATCGTTGTGTGAGAGGCCTAAGGTGCATTATACGCTTACTATCAGAAGGGGCCTAAGGCGCATTATTCGCGAATGTACTCACTGGGTTAGTGTCTGATCATTGACCGCAGTTTCGTTTGTTTAAGATTCCGTTACTTGGCAGTAAGTGTTAACCGTCCTGAGCAATGAATGGATGATGTAATTATCGATGAACTATTGCCATCTTTGCCGCATTTCTTAATTTACGCGGCAATAAGCCAAAAATTTAAACCAACCCGCCCATTTTGTGATGTGCGAGAATATGGTGGATGATATCAGTCGCGACACGAATATCCGGAGTGAGGAAAATTTTGTTGCTCAAAAACCGCACCGACACTCAAAACGTATCACCTCGTTCGCTCTCGCGTACGTACTCCATTCGTTGTCATTCCCCCATCTACGCTCCTGTTTTTTTTGCCCACCCTCCATTTGCGGTCCTTCACTAGCCCTTTTCCGTAATCCTCCTCTCTACTTCCAGTCTTCATCATCCCTTTCTTCCAACCCCCTCCTACTTTTTCCACTACACTCCGCTTGGCCAATATTGCGCTTCAATGATCTTTCCGCTCAATCGTTCGGCTCGATGCCAGCAGCGAAGGGTTCCCGTTCAAGCGCAGCAGTCTGCATCGAGTTATAGCCACAATGAATTTTCTCATTGTATCTTTGTTTCTCATCTCCCTTAACGCTCCAACCATGAATTTTTTTGTCGGATTCAAAAGAGCCTTTAAAAGCAGTTTTTAAGTCTTCGCCCAACGGCAAACATATATGCACTCAATTTCGTCAATTAATTATCGCAAGAAGAGGCCAATGTTGGTTACGTCGACGAATCTGGGTTCTTGAACAGCTACGCGTATTTAAACTCCTAATTACAACTCTTTGCCATATTTTTGCAATCGCATGCCAGAGTCTGGCATCGATGAACAAAGGGGAATTTGAATCAGAAGCTTCAAAAATCAACTAGCGAGTGAGAAACTTTCTGGCATTGCCAATTTGACTTCAGTAATAACCTTTGAGATATGTCGATTGGAAGAATTCTGTGGAAAGTGCGTTTCCCTGAGCAATTAGCGGCACGCTTTTACCGGAGACTGCTATATTGTGTAAAGGCTCGTATTGCGGTCGGCGTTAAATAAAATTATTCAGTGATAAGATACCAAGTTCCCGATCTAGTGTATAATAATTGAGTTTCAATTTGTTGAAGTAGATTGGTCGTAGACTCAATTAAAATCAACCCTATGAGACGGTATTTTGTGATATATGCTCATATATTATGGGAGGGCTCTTCCGTACCCATTACAAAAGTTTGATAATGTAATGTGCCGAATGGTCTGAGCGTCATTTTCAGGTTAATACAATGGATTGCAAAATATATCGAAATTGTGACAAGAAAGACAAGTAATAATTTAAAAGGTGTCCTTATTTAATTAAGAGGTAAAGAAAAAAATATTCAGAGATAAAGGACTACGAATCATTATGTAGGAACACTTTTTAAAATTCAGAAGCTACTTTTTCTCGTGAGACAAGCGTATTTTGATTCAAATCCTCTTGTTCTTTGTGTACAAGTACGGTGTGCTTCGCCCTTGGGCGTTTGAAATTATGGTTGGTAGAAAAACAAACAGTTTAATTTTGGAATCACTGCACGAAATTCTGCGTACGTTGATTTGCCAAACATGGTTGTCCGGTGGGTTTAAACAATTATCCGTGCTTGAACCCAAGGTACAGACCAAATTGCGTATTAGGGCAGGAGGCAGCCCGTTCAATCAATCTCAATCTCTTAGGTAATCGATTAATTTGAACGAAAGCGAGGACCAACATGGTTGGAAAGGGATGGGCTTTTGTAATCTCGAGAGTGCGCACTGCCGCTTAATGTCAACAGAGTTGATGGAAAGGGCCTCATGGAGAGAGCACGAAATTGAATCAGCAAAGGCTCCCGGAAGGCGTGATTAATCTTATTAAAAATTATCTTGCACAACGGAGCATCTTCTCCCTCGTGGATGATGTTTTGTCATAACTTGGTATTTTCCCGAAAATCAGAATAAAGTGTGCATAAAAAGAATGATAGTGCATTCTGCTTAACCTGAAAAATTGTAACTTAAGATAATGGCACTCGAGATAATTCATTCTTACATGCTGCACAACTTATTGCGTATTTGTACGTTAGCCATGTTAATACCCGCATTATCACTTTTATCTACTTAGAAAAAAATTATTGCCACGCTGAGGGAAATCTGGAGTGAGAAATCTCACACGTTACATCTCTGTTGCAGCTTCCTACTTGTATCCGCATCGCAAAGCTCCTCCCACTCTCTAGAATCAATGCATTGAGCGTTTCGTGACTATTTAACTTTCTCAGAATATACTAAATGTAAGATGGTTCGCTGTCCATTAGTGTTAAAGGAAATTGTAGAGAAATATCGAATAGCCTAGTAGCTCTTTGCAAGGGAAATTGTTTTCTTATTACTTCCGATGACGTTCAGTCATTCACCATTCCTAATTAGGTCGAAACTTCGACGACCAAAGACGCGCTCCACGATTGGCAAGATTACGTCAAAAGTTTCGTGACTCTTTTATTGAATGAAATTTGTATTTTGATTAGCTTTTTATACATGTGAGATAAATTTCCAATGCTCATGCAATCTTTATGACTCCAAGTCACACACAGTGCCCATTTGAGGTGACCAAAATTGCAGTCGTAAACCAGAAGGTTGGTTTTATTGGTGAGCCACTTGAACTCGACTTTCAGCCCCCAAGACGTATGATGTCATGCACTCTGGTTTTTCATGCATGTCCTACCCCCGGACACCCTCAGTTTTATCCAAGAAGGGTGATTTTTCAGGTATCAGACCTTCCTGGGAAGCAATAACCGGCACATGTAAAGGAACTGGCCCCCTTACCCTGATGTGTGAATTTCACCCGCCGTTATGCATAGTAGTGGGTAATTTCTATCATCACCTATGAAATCATCTTTTGATTTCAGTGATTTGGTAGAGCGGTTATTCATAATATCACTGGCTTTACCGAGAATGCTCTTGGATCTCACTGAGATAGTGAAGCAGAAAGGTGAAAGGTAGATTGATGTGGCTTGATCTATGCCCGTATAAGGCGGATGAGTATTCAAATTCAGAGTGTTAAATCAGCTCTCCATGCCGATGAATTATTATCATGGATGTTAGTAGCATACAAATTTGAGATATTATTTGGAAGAAACAAACAACGCATCCAAGGTGATCGCCATTTTCCGAGCGTGAAGATTATCCAATTCGGTTAGAATAATATCGATGATGATAAGGCGTTTATGGTTTATTTCACAGCCACAGTATAATATACGTGTATATTTCCATAATCCAATTATGGTCTTTTGGTTATTGATCTCTTGGCTGTTTGTATATAAATAAGCCCTAGTTTTTGACTGCGTTTTCCATTGAACACCTGCATTTGAAACCAAGCCTCAAGTGATGGAATTCAGCCTCCGGTCTAAGGTGAGCTTTGCGTAAACTGGAGTAGCTTTCATCCGAAGTTGTCCAGTTGAGATAACTCTTGTCGGAAAGCATTATCAGGAAATTATTCCTAGGTATTTATCAAAGAGACAGTGCCACACAATGACTTGTGCTGAGGAGTAAATTTAATTACTGTGGTAGTTAGTAGTGAAAACTCGCAAGTTATCAATCACTATTTAACTTACTATATCACCAATCGGACTGATTCCGTGGGGAATTCTCGCTAGCATAAATCCTATGGGACTAAATTGCCTCGGCATTATGTAATTCGTTGGTTTTCTGTCTAAAACCTTGCCAACAGAATCGCAGGCAAGGCTAATATTTTTTCTGGATTAATTTCCACACATCTTCGAATACCAGAATCTCTAAAACTTAGCATGGTGAGTACTATTCTTCGCAGACATTATCTTATTATTTACATCCTATCCTTCTTGTTAAGTAGTCATAATCCGTGCTATACATTTGTATTTTTTTATATTCTTTTCTGGAATTTTGCTCTTTGAACGTTATAGTCGTAAACTTTCATTCATTTACTCAGCAGAAATTACAATTTCCCTGATAGGTAGACTGATAAATTTCTAATTAACTCAAGGAAAGGATGAAGGTTTATGACGACCAATATCCTTAAGCGTGAATAATCTCTTTAAAATGACCCATTTCCCTTCCTATATTTCGTTTCAATTCGATGATGAGGTTCTTCTTGTTTACGTTCTTAGGTTGGAAGTGTCTGTGACCATGTGTCATATGCCTTCCTTTGATGCGAAGTATATATTTTCTTAATGGGAAAATCTAACAGTCATAGTTAATATTTATGTGGGGTAAAATGAAATGGTTTCATTGACATATTTCCCATCTATCCTTGAACTAATTTAATGACTTTTTTCGATCAAAATATTAAAGTTTGATTGAAATTGGTCATTAATGAAACGACCGAAAGATAAGCCATGTAATAGAATTGGAACGACCATCGAAGTATTTTAAATGCTTTCAATTGATTTTGTTCTAATTTTCAAATCTTATTTTATTTTCAAAACGGTTTCAATGAATACGAAGTGGGTTTTTGAAGGTTGAGCAAGATAGCAAAATAATCATCATCCGTGGAGATAATTCAAACTTCCATCCGCAAGAGTCCCACCAGGAGGTTAGCTTTTCCTATGAATGGCTAAGGCTTGAAGTATCATTTAACTTTACACTTGTGAGTAATTTACCATAAATTCGCAAACTAGCCATTTTTATGTAAATTTTCGGTCGCATGCTCATTTAGTCGGCTTGCGAATTTAGTATCGTTAATGCGGAAATGGCATATTTCCTTATTGTGAAAGCTTACGTATTTTCCCACAAAAAAAGTTTCCACCGATGAAAATAATTCCTGAATAAAGGCCCAGTTGATTAATTTAAAATAATAAGGTCTCGTTTCTCAATTATAAAAAAGTTAGTTCATAAGTTCTCTAAAAGCAATCGTTAATTTTTCTTAAAATGTTATCAGCCAACTGCTGTTATGAACAAAGGTGATGTGTTCAAAAAATTGATTGCCATTATAAAACTATGTGTGACTGAACTACAAGGACTTGTAATTTGGCTTGCGAATCTTGCAAACGGACACCAGATGTTCTTTTGCGAGTTTTAATTATCATAGTTTTTTTTAAGTAGGACTTCCTTTGAAGACAGCAGTACGTTTTTCAGCACTGCGCCAGCTTTCTCTGGTCTGGGAGATATCCACTTTTAGATTTGGAGATGATTTTACTCACCACAAAGATAAAAGCGTGAATGGCATAAGGGATAAAGGGCGGGATTGATACTGAGGCATAGTTAATTTTTAGCTCACGTTTTAAGCAGCAATTCACTCGGCGCCCTCTCGCGTACTTCCCCAAATGGTCCCTGTGGAGAGCGGCAGCGAAACATAAACAATTCTAGTTTCTATTTTTAAAATTATTCTTTGAAAACCTTTGCTAGAGCGGTACCGCAGAATTCATATGTGAACAGACATTGTGTCTGTTTTACATGCTTGCTTGAACTTTTTTATGGCACAATAACGGTACTATCCTCAGTTGCCCCTGGGAAGTGAGCCCGCGTGCTTAACGTTCCAGCCAAAAACGACTTATCTCAATGACTGTCTATTAAAATATCTTCTAACGGCAGGATCATTTGAACCAAGTGAATAATGGAATGTTTATTCCATTGATATACGCTGAAGTGAATTTAAAACATTTTTGCTAGGAGGAGGAATCACGTCATCTGAAGGATTCCAGGTGCACCGTCGACTGGGTTCAAATCATCCTACTTCTATTGGTGAGCCTGCAAAGTTTAGAGAAGGAAGTTCTATTATATTTTAACACGAGCTGTGTCACTCTCGCATGCCCGACTAAGAATCCTCCCTCTTCTCCAGCTCCTTGGCTTTCGCGTTCTGTGCCTTTTTACGTGGCTATCCGTTGCTATCTCGTGAAGTGGGAGGTTTGAGGGGGGGGGAAACTATTTCAGTCTTCCTATTGCCAATACATTTACGATTTTTGTTCCTAGAGCGTGAAGGAGTGAGGGAGTGGAGGGGAGGGGGTGAACTGGAGAGCACGAAGGGAGAAGTCAATTCTCCAGGGAAGTGAGGCGAAGGGGGAAATCGGGAAGGGCTGAGGTACGTAGACGAGCTATCACGAGGTCACTTGCCAGGCGAGGGTACCCAACGCTAACCCCTTCCGTGCCTTCCACACGAACCGCGCCCGACTGCAAACGAATACTTTCGTTTTTTCTTGTTATTCCGATCATTCGAAAAGATAGGAACCCCTGATACGAACGGTGGGAGGTGGGGCGTGAATGTTCCCCCACCCTCCCCCGTGGAGAGGGACCAATTTTGGGCCCGGTCATCTCTGTCCAGCCACTTTGCGCGCGCGTCTCTCTCTCTCTCTCTCTCTCTCTCTCTCTCTCTCTCTCTCTCTCTCTCTCTCTCTCTCTCTCTCTCTCTCTCTCTCTCTCTCCCCCTCTTCCCCTCTTCGTTCAATGCCCCACCGCACCGCTCTGCCGCTCCCGCCGCGCCTCACTATAAATAATCGGACCTGCTGATGGCCAAGTATAGAATTTTGGCGCGGGCCCAGGCGAGCAGTGTCGGCTATTCCGAGCGCCACTCTCGCCGCCGGCGACCCCCTGAACTGGAGTCTCGACCTTGACCCTTCTTCCAGCGGTTTTTGCCTCGCCGTGACACCCTGCTCACCTCGGGACGGGGTGCCCCAGGGTGCCCTCGTCCAGGGACGCGACACGCCGGCTGCCTCCCACCCCCTTTCCTTTAAGATGGTGGGGGAGGGGGGGTGGGTTTGCGTACGACGTCTCGCCCGCTCGCTCCGTGGGAAGGTCGTGAGAGCGCGCGTGAGAAATACACTCTAAGCCCGGAGATTGGGAGACTGCGGCCCACCTTGAGCACCGACCCGCGAAGACTATTCGAAATGCACGCTGGGCGGAAAATACTTTTTCGGGCGTCTGAATGAATGTACTTGCTATGCGTCCATGTGAATACGCCTCTTTTTGCGCAAGGCTCTCCTCCTGGTGTGTATATACACATGCATTGTCCCTCGTGGGCAAAAATATTCGCCCACGATTGGACCAAACCCCAGGTTCCTTTCCATGGAAAATTGAATCGTCGACTCGGTTAGTTTGGTGAATATAGAATGACGCGAAGGTCGCGGTTTAGATTCCAGCCTCATACCTGGCCGTCATGGTATAACGTAGAGGTTTTTCGTAGGTGCTTGCATTAGTAGTGCCAAATTTAATATAGCCACCGAGCATTGATAATCCGACACTTGTAAATGGTATTATACGTGTCTATTTGAAGAATAATCGAGTGGTCAAAAACTCAGTATAATTGTGTAAGGCTCGAATTTTCTGTGCCATGACCCTTGGCTTTGACTCTCTAGTGCTACAAAATATGCCTTGCAAATGAAAGGCTAGGCTTTTGAAACCATCTTCATCATATACTATGACATTAGTAACGCATAAAATCTTACTTTTATGGCAGTTCTGTTGATGCTTGCCGGTGTTGCGGCTGAGATCATATATTTACCAAAACGTATTTCGAGTCTCTATTTCGTTGCTCTGACTAAAAGTACGCCTCCTTTTGTGTGGACTACAGTGGATAGTACCCATATTCTTGCATAGTAACTAATGTTGCTGAAGGATTTTTTACCTACGTTCTCAAGGACCAGACGTAGCTAGTTTTTCAGTGCATTAGGCAATCTATGGCACTGGTGACGTTGAAACAAAGTCGAGAAACGTATTAGATCAATCAAGGAATGTTCTACTTTCTCTCATATCAGAGGAAAAAGTATTCAATTTTGTCATGCGCTTCATAAAGATACAAATGCATGGACAATGGCCCTTATCGTCTTTACTCACACTATAACTCTTTTCATCCCATTTTTTATCCTTTTTTTATTTGCGGCAATATGAAAACAGTGCTAGTAGTGATTGTGATCTCATGTTTCTGATGAACACCGAAAAAACAAGAAATCAGGTTTAAAATTGCACAAATAGAGCATGAAACATGATTCCATCCACTTTAAACCTTTCCTCCCTAAGCTTTACTGTCATACCACCACCAAGATCCGAATACAGGTTCAGGGTATTGCAAAATCACCACGCTGGCGACCAAAAAATTGAACTCAAATAATAGGATGGAGTTATGTGTTTACAAACCTTAAAGGTGGCAGTATACATGCTGGAAGCATAAGATAAAAACATGCCATAACCTGGCCCACCAACTCAAAAGACATTTCGCAGAAAGAGGTAGATTCGTACGTGGTGGGAATCGGATATATTCGCAAGTTCCGCCGACCAGCAATCCGGTTTCCATTCCGAGAAGGCAGGATCTTATGATGCCACCACTTTGTCGGTCCCATCTTTGGATAACTTGCGCGGAAACACATTGAGTGCAACACGCCGTCCGTCAGATGGGTCGTTAAATGAAGTTGCCCTTGGCGCCTTTCGTCGAGAGAAGGCTAATTTCAGCTCGGAGTTTCTCTTCAACTTCCCATCCCTCCATCATTCTTTCCTTGCCCCAATTAGCTGCCCATCTTAAATGGCGTAAATGACCACGGAAGTTGCCAGCCTCCCATTACAAGCCCAGTTACGTTGAAGCCGCATCGTCAGCGTTGAGTTCGAATCGCCAACGTGCGAGTGAGATTTTTACGAGAGCATTTCGGGTAACATTGGAGAACTTGTCCGATGATGCAAGAGAATAAAGGATGGGCCGACTGATTACAATCCGACCACGTGAATTCGAAGTGTAACGAAGTGGTTTGCCAATCCGAAGGCCGTGGTTTCGAATAACGCCTCAGGGATGAGTAATGCAATGCACTGAATTTCTATTGGTTGGCCATATCGTAAACCGACTTCCACCTGATACGATGAATAAATATTTCGGGAAATATGCGGGTCACGCCTGTGGATTAATTAGAATTAGTGATTAGGACATGATTATGAGTGAACGAGTAACTGTGAATTATTTATGTATTAGTAGCATTTGGGGGATCGGAATGGTGTGGTGGCTAGTGCGCTGGCTTCCCACCTAGAGAGCTCGTGTTCGAATCCTGGAGACAGTTGATTTTTTTCACTTGGCGCCTTTCCTTAAGAGTAAGTTAATGCCAACGGCGGTTTTCTCTCCACCCTTCTACCATTCCCATCCATCGTTAATGGCACAAATGACCTCAGCTGTCGGTCACCTCCCCTATATCCACTACTGTTACTATTAACGTTTGAAATTTCCATCGATGCATTTATATATGCAAAAACTGCTGCACTGCAGAGCATAATTTTCAAGTAAATAAATAATGTAAGACCGAGTACCCGAAGTACTTGTAAATGTAGCTGAAAGATAGTTTATAGAAAATTATCATTTACGGAACTATCATTTAGAAACTCTGGGATTGCACAAAATTGCACACTCAGAGTGTGATGGAACCGCCGCTCCAAAAATTGATGTGAATTGTGGCGATGTCTCGTGTATTATGTTTTCAGAGTGTTTTGCTGTGTTTAATTTTCTTCGTAAACCCCGATTCGCTCTTGAGTTAAAACTTAGGCATAATTTCTTAGATTCGAGTAGCATGCCTAAAACCCAAAGTGAAACTACTTCCACGAACTACAAGTAGAACCTGTACCTGTATAAGTAGATAAAACAGCTGGAATTTCTTCCTATTAAGACATAATGAAGTAATTCATCGGCAGTGGTGATATTTCTCACCATTGAAAGATACTTCCTGGAATTTGACTCATGCAAGCTTCTAGTAAACAATGCATTAAATCATTAATGCAATTTTTTAAATATATTTCATCCTGAATAATAAATATTACATATCATAGTGTGTGTATAATGCAAATGTGAGCAAATATTTAGTTTTATTCAATGTCGAATGCACTGAAACAACTTTTACAAGCCGAGGTACACCCTATATATCTTACGTCAGTGTAAAAAAGCACCAATAGATCATCCTGACAGTTACGTTATCTCAGAGTATAGCAGGGGTTGAATACGTGGATAAGATATGTTTTTTTCCGGAAAACCCCTAGTGACAGGGAGTATTGGTCCATTATGGGAAAACCATCGAAGACCAATGCTTTGACAGCTGAGATCAGACGAAAACCTTGAGATATTATGTAAAATTTTCCCCAAATATACCCCAAACCTTATCTTAGGATATGTCTTTCGTTCCTTCAAGCAGTCATCAAAATACTGACGAGGAAGAATGCTCGGCATAAATCACCATCGTCCTTCTGACCAAATGCACGTGGAATGGGCTGGGAATTGGCGAACCCGTTTTTCAAACTGTGAAAGCACGAGATATATCTTGCCTCACCCCAACTGTTTGCCTATGTGCAGGGTTGAAAGCTTCAAGGCCTTATAATATGCTACCAACTAAATTCATACAATTCTTTTTGTTAGCTTGCACGATCTTTCTCTAAAGTCAGTGAATACTATTAACACTTTTTAATATATTTTCCAAGTTCAAACAACGTAATACTTACCATCAATTCTTCAAGTTGAAAAAATTATTCATTCAAACTTATCTTAGAGACTTCGAATGAATCGATGTGTGCGAGATTTTTAATATTCGGTTCAACACGATCTACTTTCGACCGTTGAGTGTATTAGTCGTGAAGAAAGTATTGCTGATTTATTTTAACATTTATGGCGTACCTGAGTCACAGGTATGCTTTATAACCGCTTGTGTGCTGGATTATATCGTATCTGATATTCTACTTTCTCAGGCGTCGTATAGAATCTTTTTACTTTCATGACGCTTTAGAAATGTTTATCAATAGCTGAATCTCCGACGAGACTCGAAGACAAAATACCATGCACTTGGAAATATAATTCTGTGATTGCCAAGCCATAGAAGCGATGTAATACGGAAGCGCTTGACCAATAAATTCTCAGACCGATTTTAATAACTCAGTCTTTCACCAACTTGGAAGGCCTCAGTTATGCTTGAATATATATATATATATATATATATATATATATATATATATATATATATATATATATATAAATCCTATTCCATTCGAAGGCCGATTTGCAGAATATGGAATTTCAGTGAACCTAATGCCTTATTTGACGTGCTTTTTATAAACATAGCAACTCACTACAAAACGTGACATTGATGCACAGGAGGCAGTCAATAATGAGATAATTAGGGAAGGCCTCAAAGTTCTCCACTAACGCGTGACGTTATAAATATTTATGGGTCTTCTTGAAATATGAGAGCATGCTTATTGCAGCGTTTGTAATATTCAATTGCTAAACGAAGAAAACTTACTAATTAATAATGCAACAATTTCAGAGCGTAAAAATCATTCGCCTTGACTGGGACTCGAACCCAGATCCCTCAATATCCGGTCGAGTGCTTAAAAAGTTACTGTTGCGGCATCTCCCGCAGTTTCTTTGGAATTTTACTAATTAATGTTTGATTGGGAATGAGTGTTGGTAAAATAAAATCTGTGTGCGGGGCCAATGAACAAAGGCTTTCTAATTATTTATATAATAATATCTATATAATGTTCTCTCCTTCAACTCCGTTTTCAAGGATTCACCTTCATCCAGACAATATACTTAGTAGGTATCTACGATAATAACAAAATTAATTATAATTTATCTGACATTTTTCGGAACACCGAAATCTAAGGGAGTGGCCCACATTCTTATTTGTCCCCTCCTTGCCGGCGCCCATAAATTTACTTTCTGTTTAATAATCAACATTAATCTCCAGGTGGTAATTTACCTCTACCTACATTTACTTAAAACTCGTATTTTTATGCAGCCCATAGACCGATTGTAAAATATTCCGGAGGAAATGTCTAATTAATAAATGGGTCTTGGTTGAGATCATTCCGCACAAAGTAGGTGTAAATAGTCCAAGGGCGAGTTAGAGCATTGGAGGAATTCTCCTGACATTCTCAAGGCGACAACAGTTCTCGCATTTGCATCGTTAGCATTTAAATGCTGGCATTTGGTGATAACCAACGTGATCAGCATTCCACCTTTACTGACCAATAATTATGTATGGAAACCCAACTGTCGACGAAGAGGATATTAATACCAAGGGGAGGAAACTGAAAAGTATTACATATTATAGATCCAGCAGTTAAAGCACTTGGCATATGCGCCATAAACAGGTCGAACAAAAAACCCAATAAGGCATCATGGTTTTGCAAAAACACGAAAGAGAAATGCAAGACAAAAGGAATCCTAGCTCCAATACCATGCGCTGAAAAATCGAGAGTTCTGCGAGCAATGGAAAAATGTACGTAATGAGGAAGTAATAAGTTAGAAATATCAAAAATAAGATGGAGTACTCGCTCACAGTACCAACTCACCGTCAAAAAAGTAGGAAAGCGGGGTGGCAAAGAAAGTAAAATCTGCCTACTATGCAGAAGGAAGAAGAACACTGACTATTGAATAGCCCAATGCCAACACTTCTACTATTGGTTACCTGATGGATTTTTATGTTGCATTGGCATTGGAGTTATTAAACCCTTCGCATTGTTTTGGAAAATGTTTACGTTTCTGCGATATTGTGTTGTCAGAATAAGATTGGAAGGGCCGAGCCGCTATTATGAATTATATTGCTAGCATATGCATTCAGAATAGCCTCTCAGAAATGTATGTGCCCATGTAATTCCAAGTGACTAATGTTTAAGTTCTTACTTCGTGGACATTCTAGACAGAATACTCCGACCTGAAGATTACAGATTATGGTGCCGATGGAAGATATGTATAAAAATAGTCATTCATATTTATGAATGGAATAGTTCACCAATTTGAGAAGATTTTTGGAGGAGGGCGAACAAAATAGTAAGGATATTAAAAGAAGAATTGCATAGGGTAAAAACGCTTTTATGAAGAGGCGGGAGTTGACAGGAACCATTCAGTAAAACCGTAAAGAAAATACTCGTGAAAATTTAAATATGGAGCGTAGTTTTACATGGCTTTGAAACTTGGTCTTTGTGAGAAGAGGATAATCGCAACTTGGAGGCCATCGAGATGTGGGTTTGGTGAAGAATGGAAAAAATAAAATAACGGAAAGGATAATTAACGATGAAGTTCTAGGCATGTTAGAGGAAGAGAGACGGTTGTTTGGAGGCATTCAAAGAAGGCAGAATAAGTTGAAGACGGGGAGACTTAGCGACATATGGATGCTGAAGTCGGAAAAAGAGGGGAGAATCTTGGAAATTTGAGGTAGACGGTGGAAAAAATAGGCATTTTAAGTGGCATGAAAGAAGATAGAAGGTGTGCAGAACTAAAGAATGGGTTATTCCAATTTGGATTTTTGGGTTTAGGAATATTTTGTGTTAGGTTAGTCAGAACTTTAGGATTAAAACAGTATGATTGCCATGGTCCACCGAAAACCTAACTTATTCCGGTATATTAATGTTAATAAAATCATATGGGATTATTGGAACGGCATCGATAAATACAGAATCGAATATTTCCGTGATATTAATTTAAATTTCAGTCGCTGATCATGCAAAACAATGACAGCACATTTTTAATCACCAAATATGTCATGCAGGAACGTATAGTGTCCTTATACTGTATTCTCATTTAACTCTTATACTAATGTTTTTTGAGAGATCATGTCTAATTATCATGATGAAACAAATTATAATTATTACCTCCATCGCTACATTGGATTGCGTGCATCGTAGAGGAGCTAAATTTGTAAAACGTTGTAATGATAATCTTAGTAGCATATCCAAAATATTAGAGCAGCTAGGCTGGGAATTACTCACGGAGCGAAGGTTAAATTACAGATTGAAGCTCTTGTATAAATTGGAAGGGAGTCTCTTTAGCACTGATGTCGAAAATGTATGTACGAGGGTCATCCGGAAAGTAGTACCCGTTCGTGAAATAAAGACACAAAAGTAAATATTAACAAACATAAAAAAATTTATTTGAAAGAGGATACTTTAAACTACTTCTCAACATAATCTCCAAGCAAATTAAGGCATTTGTCATAACGTGTGACAAGTTTCTGTATTCCTGCTGCATAGTCCTTCGCCGCCAGCTCATTGAGATACAGGGTCACTCCTTCTTTAAGTTCTTCATCGCTGTCAAATCTTTTTCCTGCCAAAAAGTCATTCATTCATGAACAATTGTTCGAGAAACATCGGGAAAATGCTCACAGATGTCATCAATTGTGACGCGCCGATCGTTCCTCACGAATTCGTCAACTGAGCTCACCAGTTGGTCTGTAATGACAGACGGTCTCCCCGAACGCTCATCGTCGTGTGTGTTCCCCCTCCCCATGTTGAAGTTGCGACACCACCGCCGAACAGACGACTCGTCCATTACATTGTCTCCATACACCTCCTTTAATTGGCGATGAATATCACATGGGCGAACGTTTCTTGCATTGAGGAATTTAATCACTGCCCTCACTTCACAACTGGCGGCGTTCTCAATTTTTTTAAACATTGTAAACAATCACAGAAACAACACAGGCAATGCTAGCGTCACGCAACTTGGCTCAGAGAAGGCAGACAAGCCACTGAACCTATCTGACCTCGTCCAGCGGCTACTCGCGTCGTCAGCACTTCATGCGGCACGAACGGGTACTACTTTCCGGATGACCCTCGTATTATTACCTCCTACCACGGTAGGAGGGATCATGCTAATAGAATTAGAGATCAAGTGTAGAACAAATAGATTTACTATGTCATTTTTTCCACGAACGATGGGAGATCATAATAACATTGTTCGACCGCGGTAGGGTCTTGTTCGGGTGAAATCATTCTGGTGTGTGTTCTGCTACACACCCTGGCGGTGGCTTGCAGGGAATAGATATATAAATAAAAAAATAAAAATATGTATTTCACCCAGGAGAGATCGTGAGTGAGGGTATCGCATAGGCGTTTGGTTGAGTCTACGCATTCCGCTTCGGTGCACCCGGTACAGTGGGCGTTCGGGGGGGAATTACTCTTTCTCCGGGAATTTGTGACTGCACACTTTTTTGAGTTTGATTCTGGTTGCCAAGTGTCGCACCTAGAAGGGTTGCGTCCACTGGAACATTGCTCTCTCCCGAAGTGTATCATGGAGAAAAAAGTGAAAGTTGTGCACATTGATATTCTTACTTCGGAGGTGAGCGGTGTTCCGGTGGACGCGATTATTCTGGATTTTGGGAGGGCCTTCGACGGGGTGTCTCGTGGTGAACTGCTCGCGGAGCTGGGAGCGTGTGGAATGGATGGAGGTGTCCAGGTTTGGATTAATGACTTTTTCAATGGTCGGATGCAGGGAGTGGTGATGGATGGAGTTGGCCCAAGTGCGGTGGAGGTTACTTCGGGTGTTCACCGGGGAAGTGTTGTCGGACCTCTTTTATTTCTGCTTTGCGTAGGCGACGTTGACTCCGTGGTCACTGGTGGGATGCGTTTGTTTGCCGATGCTGCAGTGGTTTGCCGTTATCTTGAGGGCATGGCGGCTTTGTCGGATGACTTTGGTGCTGTGCAACGCTGATGCGAGGCAGTTGGAGTTGGACTTAAGGGAATTCGTAGTCACGGGTTTTTGGAAGGGGAGTGGTTCCCTCCCGGGCGCCTGCTGCATTGGGAGCGCCAGGTGGAATGTGTTGACTCGATTAGGTACCTGGGCGTTGCCCTCACTCATGGTCTCTCCTGGGTGAAACGCATACGGGGAATAAGTGGGCAAGCTAACAAAAAATAAGGATTTATTAGTAGAGTACTGGGTAAATGTGATGAAAAGATCAAAGAGAAATGTTATATGTCATTGGTTAGGCTTCATTTAGAATATGCTGCAAGTATATGGGATCACCACGAATTTGGATTAATTGCCGAATTGGATCACTCGCAGCTTAGAGGAGCTCGATTTGTAAAAAGTTATAATTCACCTAATAGCGTAAAATATTAGAGCAGCTAGGCTGGGAATCACTCTTGAGGTGCATTTTAAAATACAAATTGAAGCTCTTGCATAAATTGTAAGGGAGTCTATTTTGCAGTGATGTGGAAAATATATTATTGCCCTCATCATTCTACGGGAGGAGAGATCATGCTAGTAAAATTATAGAGATTAAGTGTAGAACAGACAGATGTAAGATGACATTTTTTCCACAAACGATAGGAGATCATAATAACATTGTTCGACCGCGGTTGAGTCATGTTCGGGTAAAATTATTCTGGAGTATATTCACCCCCTGGCGGTGGCTTGCAGGGTACATAAGTAAATAAAATAAAAAATAAACAGTTCTCCCCATTCAATACATATCTACCCCTGTCATTCAATATTGTATTTATTTAATATTAATACTGAAGGCCGAAAACATATTCATCGCCGTATAAAGATATGTATGCGTGATTATTCCATACTGTATTTTTTGATGGACATACATATTGATGGCATGTACGTTATTCGGAACCACTATTTTAATCCGAGTTAATACCGATTGAATTGGATCTGGCCAACATAATACTGTGTTATTTCACACAGCCTTTCAATGTAATCATATGTTGATCCCGAGATGTCGTAATTATATTACTGGTTTAAGGATGTGATCATTAGTCTCTTTTTCTGCTTGAAAATATGGATCATATGAATAAATTGAAAGTAAGCGCCCCTACAGTGCATCTATCGAATCATTCGATGGTAAAATCTCGCTATGAGCGAGATTCTCATGATTCACAATCGTTCGAGCACAAGTGGTTGGAGTGGGCGTGTATGTTTGCGTGCATTTTTTAAGGGGAAATTCAGCTATAAGATCAGCGTCTGTGACCGCCACCATCATTTTATAATTATTTCAAGTAAATTTACTTTGGATTGGTGCTTATTTAAGAAGAATGGTACGTAAAATAGTAATAAATGATATTTCTATCACAGTTGGCGTATGCGGTACTATGGTTGTCATCGATCGAAATACACTATGCTTTGATTAGGTGTGAAATATAGTCCTATGAGTTTTTAGCAAAACCCGCTCTACTTGCAAGGGGATTGATTTTTATTAGAAGTTGCGTTTCATTAATAAAAATTACCTTTGACCCAAATGTCGAGGGAACAGGATACTTAAGCTTTCACAGTTAAGTGTAAATAGTAATTTGTGTGTGACGATTTATAAGTTTGTTATTTCTCTTTCAGACGTCCTCCACGACTACCACTACTACCACAGCCACCACTAGAAAGTTGTATGGCAAAGATCTTAGCGAATATGATGACATGGACATGGATCAGCTTCTGGCCCAATTGTCGCCCGAAGAGATAGATATATTAGCCAAAGAAGTAGACCCCGACGTAAGATTTTGTTTAATAACCTTATTTTAGTTCCACAAGACATTTGCTAACATGAAACAGTTAATAACATTTTCTAATTTTGGGTTGAATAGGATGATCTACTGCCACCATCGCAAAGGTGCAGTTACGCGTGTGAAAAGGATCCTACAGGGCCATTAAATAGGAAAAAGCTCATTGAGCACATAAACAAACAGGCATTAGAGACACCAGATAAACCTGAAGTGAAACCGTATGTACCCGGAGTAGTTCGAGGGAAGAAGGTGAGTGAATTTTATATTTGTTGAATGTATAAAATTATGGATCAATTTTTTGTTGATTTTCTTGTGTCCATTCATTTTTGAATTTTTTGCATATGTATTGCAGTGGATTCCCCCCGAAAACATTCAGCAGAAAGAGGCTGATGAACAAATTGCAATTGACCTTGGTGGTGAATATGAGGCTGCTCTCACAGACGCTTCACAAGAAGAGCTTATTGATCTTGCAGGTAATTAATTCTTTCATACTTCTTTAATTTAAAAAGTATCGCCAGGCGCATCAAGTATAGAAAATCCTCAACTAAAGAGTATAACTAATGTGATGTCCCAAATGTGATGAAAGACAAATCACGATGTGTAATAACTAATGGTGCTGAAATAAGAAGTTATTGGTGTATTTCAGTAGGAAGTGCAGTTCCATAGTATGAATGTTACAGAGTTCTTGTGAGATGAAAGCCTTGCACAGCTTAATCATTCAGGAAGCCTTTTGGGGTAATGCCATTTATCTTAGAGGAAGCCTTCAGACTCCTTGTATTAAAATTATGGTCTTATGTTAAGTTTTGCTGTTAGTTTATTGATGCAGATTTAGGCAATATTTAACTTTCGTGAGTTTTGTGATACTCAGATGGATGGCTAGTGGTTAGGTTGTAGTATATTTTATACTAATTCAGGAAAAAATTTTAAAACTAAGGTACTATGCATCTGCTTTAGCTCCAACTAGAATTCTGTATTTGGTGCTTCCAAGTCTGTTGAAGTGTGAATTAACTGGCCTCTGAATTTATGCTACCCTTCTTTGAGAAATTCCTAGTGTGGGCCACTGACATGCCTCCTGACAAGTTTTCCAGCGAAAAGGTGTGTTCAATGTAAGGCATAATATACTTAAAATCAAATTTATATTGTAATCCTCAAATACCAATTTCAGTCTTCAGAAGTTCTTCTATTGAAAGGTTGGCTCCAATCATTTATTCTTCCCCATCCATCAGATGTTTCTGGTAAATCGTGGAAGATGTTGTCTTGCATCCCATTTCATTTGTCAATTCTAGTGACCATCTGTCATTTGGTCTTCCTAATGGGGTTGAACCTTCTCTTTTCCGTCTAGGAAATATGTTCGGGTTTGCTGACTCCATGTGGGTTTTATTTTCCATATAATTTATCCATATCTTTTTATAATAGTTAATCATTTTTCCTCTTTTAATTTTCAGTATATATTCTTATTTGTTATCTCACATGCCTGTTTGGTCTTTAGCATCAGCTCTCAAAAATAGGTTTCATATGCTTCTATTTCTGTCTTCATCAGTGTTCGTCTCTTATCCATATTGTTTCCCTTCAAAATTTTTCTCTTAATACCTATTGCTTACTCGCCTCTAAAAATATGTTTGAGCTAAGTAATTACCTGCTCTTAATGGTAAATTATTGGCTTGAACTATTTGTGCATAATGATTATTCATGTTCTTCCTATGGAGGCTCTATTTTATTTGTTGTTTTCTTCCTGTTGATTTTATCTTCTTGAATGCTTGATCCATTAATGCTCAAAGATAATCACCTTCTTAAATTCTCTTGTATAATTGATTTCATTTTCAAAATGTATGTTTTATTTCCTTACAAATCATCATCATTCCTAATGTTTTTGCTTCTTTTATGATCTCTATGTTATATCTTGGATAGTGCTGGTTAGATGATGTATTTTAGCCTAATTTCTCTATTTATTATAATTTTATTTATCTTCTGCTGTCTCTGATGCATTTTTGGTTATCATTAAATGTTTAGACATGTTCTGCCTTAATCTATTCAAAAAGATGACACCTGGGTTAATCATATACAGCTATATCCATCTGCTAGAAATTGAATTACATACTGACATATCTTTCCCCAGCCTATGGGATGCATTCCCACCTGTTGTAGAATCTAGACTCCATAGGTTTCAAAAAAGTATCTTAATTGAATAAAAATTCAATAATACATGTGTAAACCCTGCAGTGTTTGAACACCACCCTTTTATGTTTAAATATTTACTTTTACAGTAGTAGTAGTTTTTATGGGGGCGACCGACAGCTAAGATCATTTGCGCCATTAGGGATGGACAGGAAAGGATGACGGGTGGAGAGAAACCCGGCGTCGGCATTAGCCTACTCTTATCAAAAGGTGCCGAGGTGTGTGCAGTTTAACGTCCCATCTGACTGACGTCGTGCTCATTCACTTAAGTGACGAAAGTGCTTTCCACAAAGCACCTCAAGTTGGAAATGGGATACCACTGAAAAATATTTGTTGTATCTAGGATTTGAACCAGGGCCCTCATGGAGGGAAGCCTGTATGTTAGCCACCACACCATTGCAATCCCCTTTACTTTCACATAAAAATAAATTTCACTTAAGTGCATGTGCATTAGCACATTACCTGCCTTTTGTCATTGTAATGGGTTCATAGTAATTACATGTGTGTCACCTGTAGACTTGGTGGTTATGTATCTCTCTTACAGTCTGTCTCATTTGATCCCTTCATGACTGTAGGTGCTGCCATCCTGATTCCTCCAGCATACCCATCATGCTTGTATGTTTCTTGTTGCAATTTTGTACAAACAAAGTAGATTTTCTCTGGAATTTCTCCAATGCCCTAATTTTAATTTTCTCACATGGGTCCCAAGTACTTGGCATACTTATATTCCAAATTCAACCAAACCTAAACAAAGTGACAACCTCTCTTTTACTTCTTATTCTTCTAATTCTTGCTTCATATACTTCGTATTCATCTAATTCTTCTGGCACTTGATTTTAAAAAAATAAAAAAAATTGATTATCAACGTATATCCAGGAATTTGGTCCTCTGGTTCCCTCAGGAGCAGTACACCAAGTGTAAATGGTGAATGCAATTGATACATATTAGATTTATAAGAATCATATATTATCTCGATCCCTACTTGAGGTGCTTTGTGGAGGGCACTTTGAGGGAGTACGCCGTCCGTCGGATGGGACGTTAAACTGCGGACCCCTTGGCGCCTTTCGTAAAGAGTAGGCTAATGCCGACGCCGGGTTTCTCTCCACCCTTCATCCTTTCCTGTCCATCCCCTATGGCGCAAATGACCTTAGCTGTCGGTCGCCTCCCCTCAAAACTACTACTACCCAAGAATCATATATCCTGTCAGTGTGCAAATACGGAGTATGCCTCACTTGCTCCATAGTCCTTTCTTCATTGATATTGGTTTTTTGACTAGTTGTTTAATTTTTCCTCCTATCCTTCAAGAAACAAAAGTTTTAATAAGCTCACCCAATATTTTTCCATTTTTTATGGAGGGGAAATTGGAAAACCCATATTTATGCTGACTGCCAGATTTTGCAGAGTTATTTTACCCAAATATTAAAGTAATTATATCCTTTCACTAATATAAGAATTGATTCTGGGATCATAGACATATGTTACAATTATCTCCATAGTGATCCTATTTTATCCTGCCGGACCATCATTGAGACATTGTTCTTACATTTTGCTCCTTCCTCTGTGGACACTCACTGTGTACCTACACTGGAGATGAGACTGGTAATCATTTATTGAATTGAGCCATTCCTAAGAGGTCATTAGCATTTAGTGTTTTCTTTTGGTGAATAAATATTTGAATTTAGTTCACAGATATTTTTGAACTTATTTACATTTGCCTTCCAACTTTGGGTAGTATTTAAATGATGTCATAATAAAGTATGATTGTGGTTTATTTCTTTTACCTCAGACCTATTCTGGCTTTCGTTTATGTGTTTAGTAAAGTGTGTATTGTGATCTTTTTTATTAAATTAAAACCATTGATGTGCTAAGTTTATAGTCAATTCTCTTGTTCCCTAATGAGGCCATACCAAATTATTGTCTTCATATATCAATATGCAGCAGTAAAATCGTGACCCAGGATTTACTATGAATGGATCATTCATGTAATTTGGACATTTCAGAAGGAGTTAATTAAGTTAACTATTTAAGTCACCTGTTTTACTCCATCATCCTCTCCCTGAGGACTATCTTATTCATTTCTTCTTAGGCAGGAGCCTTAGATTCTTATCTCAATATTCCTTAAGCTGTGGTTGAGCAGCCAAGCTCTCAATTCTATTGTTCTTTAAATGCTGGGTTTTTCCATTCCCTCTCCTACCTACCACTTTGTTTTCTTTGGACATGGTGCCATCTGGAGTAGCTATTTCTCTTTGCCTTTGAAAAGTATCCTTAGTTCCCTGGATCCCACCTCTCCCTGCTCAAATGCATTAAATCTGCTTTTATGCATTAAATGCTCTTGACTTCCAGTTTCTCACTTCGACCTGCATTTCACCATTTTTATCAATGTGATCTGCTGTGAAATGTGTATATATTTCATATTTACTTTGTTGTCATCTATCTTGCAGAGCTAATTCTTTAATTATCCCTAATTCTTTAACTATCCTATTCAATGAAAATGGACAATTTTTTAAAATCCCAAGATACAGTATTGAGAGCAACCAACATGGAAAAAATTGTCCAATTGTTATGCTTGGATAATTAAATAGTGGTATGACATAAGATTCTTTGTTATCCTTTATCATTGTCAGCTCTAGCCTTGAGGAAGCCGGACAAATTCTATGAATGTGAAAAGTCTTATCTTCAGTAGTCACGACAATACTGATACAATCAGGATGCCGTTCTAGATGCAAAAATCAGCTTATACTTCTTTGGATTTGAAATGGAAATTTACTCAAAAGACTACACCCTGTATATTTTGAAATTGGTTTTAAAATGGCTATTGGTAGATCAAGGCTTTTTCAATTATCCTCCATAGTAGGGTCACGGTAGTCCAAGGGTTGGACTGCTGACGTAAGGGCCTGGGTTCGATTCCCAGGCAAGCCTCTCTGGGCACCTGCAGCTCCACCCAAGCCATGTGATTTTTTGGGTACTAGACCTACCTGGTTAACCATAACTGCCACAGAAAGGAGCTGGCCTCCTTACCTGACGTGTGATTTTCACATGCCTTTGGGCTTAGTACTGGGTGAACTCTACCATCACTCACCAAACTGAGCTTTGGGTTGATTACTGTGTTGATGGTTTTATGTTATAAGTTATCGTGGACTCCTAACATTTGTTATGAATATCTTTGAGTAATTTTCATCCTTCGTCCCAAGTATGCCTTCAACTACGCTCATAATGTATTCATATTGGTCATTATTAATTTTATTCAATTGTAAATCCTGAAATTCCCTTTTATAATTCTAACATGGTGGAAATGATTTGTTTACTTCAGCTATCCTTGGATTCCATTCGATGATGAACCAGGACCAGTACCATGCGTCACTTCTTAATAAGGGCCAACCTATTGGTTTGGGTTGGGATGGTATAACAAAAGCATCACAGCCCAAGCCATACCCTGCTGACCCACCAAACACCACAGATCCTGACAAAACCATTCAGCAAGTGAAGGATGATGATTCAAGTCTTATTGATCTCAACTGGAATAATATCAAGGTACCCTCAAAATGTGTATCTGTTTATCATGACATCAATGATTTTCCTATAATTATCTACTCCATATTAAGGCAAATGTGATTTATAAAATAAAAGAGCTGGATCATGAGTGTGGTGGTGGCACAAATTAATGAATTTCAGCAGTGTTTCGGACTCGATAGTGTAGAATTGTTTGTTTCTCACGTATTTGTAGGAGTTTGTTTGTCAGTAAAGTGATACATGGTCAGCAACTAAATAGCATGCCTTATTATAGTAAGAGAGACTGTTTTTTTAAATAATTGTTGTTAACACATGGAATGGATAAGCTCAGACTATAGTTTCAAATAACACAGTTAATTACATGCGATATGGTCATATATGTACGAAGTAATTGCCTTGCATATCTGGAGCTCATTTAACCAGGATCTATTTTCTTATTGCTCTTTCTGATAACCCAGTGGAATTAATTCCACAATTCATTGAAATGCAGCTGCAAATGGTTCTTTTGGAACTGATGTAATTTTTTTGTGCAGTAATTGCAAGGTCTCTGTGATTTTGTTTTTAGCTTGGGAGATAAGTGATGGCACTGTGATCTGTTATCATTCAAATTTTATTGTACAAGTATACCTCTCCGCCATGTATGAACAAATCAAATATGATGGTTATGATGACTTGCAGTGCTTCCCCAGCCAATAGCTATTACCCTCATAAAGAAAATTATTACCAGCATAGTGTTTTTCTACAATCTTCTGCCAGTAAAAGATGCAGTTGATTTGAGTAGTTGCTCCAAGGTATTCTTGTGTCTACATCTACTGAATCTATTTTCAAGATGTGTGCCTGTTTTGACTGCAGTATGATTGTTTGAAGATTTTGCATCTTATTCTTTGATCTTAGCCTAGCATTTGTAAAGATGCACTCGTAAATTTAGCACATCATTATGGCAAAATCGCAATGAAAGGGGAAGAGGGCCATGGGAAACTCTGAAATCTGAATTGGTTCTTCAGCAGTAAAGGTCATCTAATTTATAAGTCAATTTATATTCAATTATGACCAAGGATAGCATAAATATACTAGCATATACTACCTTGATCAAAAAGTTCCCGGAATAACCACCGTGTGCCGCTCCCATCGTTCCGATTTGAGTTCTGTTTTTTTGTTAAATTGGTACATCTGTTGTTGATATTCCCTTTAAATCTTAGTGTCATAACTTGACATTTGCAAAAGTTACATAGCCAAGAGTACATCTATCTCTGTGTGTGTTGGCGATTTTTTACAATTGCAGAAACGGATTTAAATTTGCAACAACGAACTTGTATTAAATTTTGCGTAAAAACGGATTTAGTGGCGCACGGACGTTGGAAATGTAGGAAAAGTGTTTCGGCAACGATTCTCTAAAAAAACGGTCGTTTACCAGTGGCACGAGCGGTTCAGAAGTGGTCGTGAGTCAATCGAAGATGATGAACGCAGTGGCAGACCATCGACATCGAAAGTCGGTGAAAAAATTGATAAAGTAAAAGAAATGTTGGTCAATAACCGCAAATTAACCATCAGAGAAATAGCGGAGGACTTGAACATTGCCTATGGATCCGCCCAAGACATTGTGGTTAATGATTTGGGTTTCCGTCGTGTAGCAGCAAAGTTGGTTCCAAAAGACCTCAATTTCATGCAAAAAAGAGACCGTGTTGACGTCGCAAAAGACATGATTTGCGAGGCTGAATCCGATCCCACATTCATCAAAAGGATCATTACTGGAGACGAGACGTGGGTTTATGAGTACGACACGCAATCCAGACATCAGGCAAGTGAATGGCGTTCACCAAATGAGCCGAGACCAAAAAAACCACGTCGTTTTCAGTCAAAAAAGAAGGCAATGCTGACGGTTTTCATGGATTACAACGGTGTAGTGCATCATGAATTTTTGCCAGAAGGCCAGACAGTAAACAAAGAGTATTATTTGGGCGTTATGAGACGTTTGCGTGAAGCAATTCGCCGAAAGAGACCAGAAATGTGGGCAGAAAACTCGTGGATTTTGCACCATGATAACGCACCGTCGCACAGTGCTATCATTATTCGTAATTTTTTGACGAAAAATGCAACAAATACCATCCGACAGCCACCGAATTCACCTGATTCGGCTCCCTGTGACTTCTTTCTGTTCAATCGAGTTAAAAAACCATTACGGGGAACGCGTTTTAGCAGCCGAGAGGAAGTAATGGAAAAATCGCAGGAAGCACTGATGGACATACCGAAAACCGAATATAAAAAATGTTTCGAGGATTGGATCAAGCGCTGGCATAAGTGTGTTGCAGTCGATGGGGATTACTTTGAAGGGGACAATATAGATTTAGATGAATAAACTTGTATTTTTAATTTTCTGAATAAATTCCGGGAAATTTTTGATCAAGGTAGTATATGAATATGATACTTCTCTTGTGTCTGATTATTTTCTCTCACCAACATCTAATTTTTTAGGCTTTTACTTCCCACACCCACTTCTAAATTTTTGCATTATACCCAGGCTCAGTTGCAGTTTCTGAACTCCTGAGTGGAACCTTGGAGTCCTGATTTTTTTCCTGATAAGAAAGTTTTTCATATAATTCAGGATCAGTTACCGATGTCGGGCTGCTCTACTACCACACTTATGTAAGAAATAGGCATGACCTTTGACCAAGTCCCCATGTGCAGAAGTTAGAAGTAATAATGGATTGGTATCTCATATTCTGTTAACAAAAATTGTTTTTATTTTAGCTAACATGAAAAGAAATTTTAAAAATATTTATATTTCCGTAATATTTTCAGTGCTTGTTTTGGATGCTTTTCACACCTCATGCAATCCCAATTGCCCCGTACAAAATGTTAAATATAATAAAAGAATGATAGAACAGGAATGTATATTAATACAGTGATATAACAGGATTTCATACAATATTTTGCTGGTTTGGTTGGCAGTGATCTCACTGAGTTAAATTGCCTAACTCCAATGAAACTGCGGGAAATGCAGCCACAGTAACTTTTAAAGGAGTCATCCGCTAATGTGCATTTAAATGCAACAATTTCAGAGTGTAAAAATCATTCGCCTTGACCAGCATCCTGGTCAAGGCGAATGTTTTTTATTCTCTGAAATTGTTGCATTAAATTTGCCTACTTCTGCTTCCATGAAGATAAAACCATGGAGATTTTCTGAGGATTAGGCATCCAAGCAAAGGCCATAAAATGTGGCAATGCTATGCCGATTTCATCAATTAAAATATGACTTCGTTACTAATGTTGGTGAAATTAAAAAATATGTATAGTTTGTAAATGCAAATTACTTTGAACTAAATATTCCAGGTTTAAAAAATTACTTATTAATAAATATTTATTTAATATATATCATCAAATAGAAATTTAAATCCTAAAAAAATCAATCCTGATGCAATCAATATTTTATCTTCCTTTATCCCTTTATTCAATCAAATATATCAATCTGTATGTTTTAAAATTTTTAGTTTCTTAAAGATGTACTGCATTCATTTGTGATGATGGAAATTTTCTCATGGGTGACCATTTTGTTTTGCTTATTGATTCATAAATATCATTGTGTAGACATGTCTGAAAACATTTTGTGTTGAGGAAGTATCATAAACTAAAGTCGTATTTTTAAATCAGTGATCTGTTTCTGTTTATTTTATGAATATTTTTCTTTTTCAGAATATATCAGATGAGAAATTTGAGCATTTATTTGATGCTCTCACCACAAGCACTCACTTGGAAACACTGAGCCTTGCCAACACAGGAATGACTGACCGTTTGGCTTTGAAACTTGCTGATGCTCTTGAACGAAATAACACTTTAAGAGTATTAAAGTAAGTCATTGCCCATTTTCACATGATTTTTGTGTGTTCTCTTTTACACTTGAGGTGGGTGTAATCACTTGACTTCAAGGGCCTTCACCTTTATCTGAGAGTGAAAACCAGTTCTGAACGTTTATAAATAACTAGCTTAGGGTTGATGATTATTCACCAATAAATGAGTATAGAGTATTTTTTTACCTCCAAGATCAATCCTTCATCCCGTATGGTCCTTACAAAATCATGCTCTAGCTCTGAAGTATCTTTAAATATCGTTCCTAAAATTGGGAACGAGGATATTATTTTACCATAGTACGAGGGTCATCCGGAAAGTAGTACCCGTTCGTGAAATAAAGACACAAAAGTAAATATTAACAAACATAAAAAATTTTATTTGAAAGAGGATACTTTAAACTACTTCTCAACATAATCTCCAAGCAAATTAAGGAATTTGTCATAACGTGTGACAAGTTTCTGTATTCCTGCTGCATAGTCCTTCGCCGCCAGCATGAACTTATCTAATGTGTCGGAAGAACTAATCGTATGACATGAACTTCTGAAATTATCGAAAGGTCCTTCTTCTGTAACCCATGGAATGACCGAGTACATTTGAAACAGTGTTGTTTAACAAATACCTAACAAATCTGACAACGCTCATTCGGGAGAAAAAACTGAACAAGTGTTTTAAATAAATGCCTCTTCCTCCTCTTTGCCTGAAAAAGTGGCCGATATATTTCACTAGTTGTGTATCTATGCAGTCAAATGAAGTTAGTTTAGGGTATGTGAACTTTATATTAGGTAGTTTTTTTTTAACCGGAAATCATTTTCAATACAGCGCCCCCCCAACACGTAACCCGGATTGAATAAGTTCCATAACCAAATACGGTTAGGAAGATAAGGACCAGTGAGCAGGAAGCTCGATGGGGGATTGATTATTACGCAGGCGATCACGTATCCCTCGGGCCACCCCTCTGCATCCAAACGGGGCTTTCTCATATCGGATAGGTGATGGAGTCGGTGGCGGTTGGGGTGGGCGAGTGAAGAATGATCGAGGGACGGGGAAGGCGGTTGGGGGAGGCGTGGGGGATTGCAAATGGGGTTGGAGGTGGCGAGGCACGGAGAATATTGGACCGAGAGAGACATGGAACAGATAATCTGCGGGGTGTACTTCGTGGCGGACGGGGCAGGATTGTTGTTATAAAGGGTATGCGTTTGGAAAAAGGTGAAAATGACCAACGAAATAGCTCCATAAATAATGCGTTCTCCTTCCCACTTAAAGTTACATAAACCGAATCCATACACAATTAATCTGTGAAGAGTGGATGCATTCATTTCCAGTATACAATGAGAAAAAATATACTGTGCATATTTCAACTTGCTGCCGATGACGCAATGACGGAGTCAGATGAATGAAGCTTTTGCCACAAATACTATACATTATGACACACAAAGCTAACTCTATGATAAAACTTTTGCACATTAAGGTAAGCGAATAAAAATACGCACGATCACCATTCATTGAAAAGCCCCTATCAATATGAAAAAAGAAACTCTCCCTACGCGTACATTATGCACTTCCAGAAGGCAATGCATCCCAGGAGCCGCCGAACTAAGGAATGATGACTTTAAATTTGAAACTTTATGACCATATGTTATTGTTATTCACAGCTTTATTTTCTATGTAATTTGATTATTTACTGCTCTACTTTTTATGAGGTGTTTGCTCCTGTAATTATAGCAATAAATGGTAATGGTACGAATGGTAATTCATACCTTTCTCCTGATATTTTTTATTTTTAACCGTTCATGAATTTCATACGTTGCTTGGCTTAGATTATGGTCATTGATGTGTTAGTTATGCACCTGGAGACTGTAATATTTCATCTCATTTACTATATCACTGAAGTTGTTTGAAAAAGAATGAGGTTGAATAATAACATCAGAATTTCATTATTGTGTTTCTATTTCATTTCAAATATTCAGTATAAACAATTTATTATATTCCATCTTTGTGTCAGCTGGTTGAGTAGAAATGTATGCTTGGACTTAGTAGAGAGGAATGTCCTGGAAAGATATGCAATTGGCCTATTTTACATAAGAAAATTCTCCAATTGTCAATTTGAGATGTTTGAGGAACACTACCATATTACAACTGCTGAAATTCTGAAATAGTGACAATGCTTACATATGAACCAAAAGTTTGTCAGTTTGATATCCTTTTGCTGTTAATTTTTTCAAATGTGATATTAATCTTTATGTATTCAATTTGTTCCTCACATCTCTTGCCCTTCTATACCTTCCATTGAGAAACACCGCAGTGGGAATTTACCTATTGAGAGATTGGTTCATAGTTTATATGAGAATAATGTCCTTAAGATTTGGTCCTTTGAATATTTTTAGGTTCTGTATATTTTCCTATTTAATGTGGTATCTTTATATTATATTGCAATGTGCGATGTAATTTACCATGAACTATAAATAAGATATTGTTTCTTAGAGGAAATGTTTTGTTTGTTAATTCCTGTATCTCAATGGTTATAAAATTTAAATGTTACCAAAATTATACTGACTTCAACCTTGTTGGTATCCTTGTTGGGGTGTACCAGTTTATTGAAACAATATATTTCAAATTCTTTTCAGTAATTTGGTTTCATTTTCCAGGAGATCCATGTTCCACTGTCAATAACACTAAATAGAGCACCTCATTTTAAAAACTATGCTACTGTGCTTACCATCTGGGTTATCACCTAGAACATATTCTAGGTGTCCTCAGCTGTCTATCTGCTTTGCCTGCTCTATCCCTTTACTGATATAGAATTTAGATGTGACCTGAACAATTAAGATGTGTATTGAAAACAAAAGAATTCTCAGTATATGATCTATAAAAATATGTAATGAAGCCCAATTTTTATGTCACCGGAAATGAGTATTTTTTTGTCGATGATATGTCTTTAGCTCTACCGAGCATTGAACCTAGTTAACTATAGTTTTGCAATTTTGGGTTTCCTATTTTTTGTTTTATTATTATGAAACTAAAAATTACTATCCTTTGCAATGATTTGTTTCCTTATTTCATTGTAGTGTCGAGACTAATTTCATCAGTCCTCCTGTGATTGTTAGGCTTGTGAAATCCCTTCTAACAACAAAATCCATAGAAGAATTCAGGGCATCTAATCAAGTAAGTATCCATCATCCTTATGTGAATTGTACCATGTGTGTATGTGTGTGCAGTCATTAAATTTACAACATAAGCTACTGAATGCATCATATCATTTATTTGTAAGTTTTATCCAAGTGTTCCTGATATTACCTGCACTTCTTCGTTAATTTCATTTTTACCCATTAATATTTAATTATGTTTAATTAGGAAAATGGCAGGTGTTAAAGTGATCATTTTTTAAATTTCCCATCAGCTGTATCCTTTTTGGTATTATTCTGAAGCATTTCGGTTTCCTGACCCTTAATAATGTTTTTGGACTGGTATTAAATAAAATTAGTATGGGGGTTTTAAAAATTTAATTTAGAATATTTTTCTATTGGTATGCATAGTGGTAAATTGGTGCGTACTAATCATGCCATAGTACCTAAGGCCACGCTTCTCTACAGTTAATGCTAATGCTGAGTTGCCACCGTTAACAAAGCCTTTTTGTTAATAACTTGATTATAACCAAGTTAAATTTTTCTTATTGCAATGAAAACCATTGTTTTACTAGTTTTTGCATTTTTTTTCAAATGTGATTTCAATGTTAATCTCTATGTATTCAATTTACTGGGTATTTGCAGCTATGCAAATCGTAGCTAGTGAATTATATAAATGAAGTGCATTAAAAAAAATAACTAAATTAAAACTCAAGTCTCCCAATTACCATCATCCTGTTCCCCTGTTTTTAGGTCCATTCTCTCTTTTACTTTTCCCAGTCTAGGAATGCAAATTGGAAACAATTCTTGCCAATTTAACTTTGTTATTTTCTATTTTAATTATAATTTTTGGTCATTTTATTGATTTTTAAGGATATCAACTTCGATTACATTGCAATAGCTTTCTTGTGTGTGAGGAAATCATAAAAGGCAAATACATAAATATGCATTTATGAGGCCATGTTACTTAATGTTTTCAATATTTTAAAAACCATTGTCATCAATTGCCTCACCTGATGTGCCAGTATCTCATTAGTTGCCCATTCACTTCTATATATTGTCACAGAAGTGCATTGTGACATGGTCGGGGTCCTGGCCTTAAGATATAAAATTTGGAATATATATAATAAAGTGTTGATAAAATTAATGACATCTATTTTGAAATTAAGTTCTTTCATTAAAAATGATTTTTGATATTTATGGTTGTGATAATCTTAGGAATTTACTACTTGGATGCCAGAAGTACATGTATGGTGTTGCCCTGTAGCACCATATAGAATGGTTTATTCTGTTGATGATGACGAAAGACTGCTTATCTAGTTGCCCAGATAAATCCTGCTTCCAACCCATCTCTTTCTTTTTTTTAAAGTTATTGTTAGAACTTGTGGATCTTCTTTGAACTTTCTTTCATTTCACCATTAGCAACTTTTTTGGGTGGTTTCTGATTGTGCATTTACCGCACAATGTGAAAATGCAACCATTAGCTTTCAGATTTGAAATTTCGATGTTTTTTCATTGCAGCGATCACAAGTGCTGGGCAATAAAATTGAAATGGAAATTACTGGGCTTGTTGAACAGAATCCAACAATCCTTCGTCTTGGCCTGCACCTGGAATATAATGATGCCCGGCATCGTATTGCTGCTCATCTTCAGCGTAATTTGGACAGGAGTGAGTTGAGCATTTGATAACTAATATTAACTCTCCAGCATTATGGAATTCTACCTTCTAGGTTAAATAAGTTCAAATTGCTTATTGGATTTTCTGATGGAAATTGTCGTATATTCAACTGTCATTTAAATGTGCATACCTATTTCACTTATAATTTTAATTATTGTATTTTGCTTTATTTATTTTGCTCAAATCATTTCGCCACGTATGAAATCAAATCACACACCAGTAAGGCTGGGCAAGCTGCACAAGTTTTCATCTCTTCTTAAAGCTATTAGATGATCTGTCGTTAATCATGGCTAACTCTTACTGTATACATGCTGTCAGGAGAAGTGTTTCTGGCTACTGCTAGTGGTGCAAATTAGTTAAACATTCATGCTTGAATCATTCACTACAGTGAATACAGACCTTATAAATGCTAATTATAATTTAAATATGGGTAATTAATAAATAACCCATTTATAACAATACTTAATGAACCATAATTTTATATATATATGTGTGTGTACATATATACACACACATATATAGACTATGATTCAGATTTAACTACATTAATCATAGCTTGTTTAATTAATGCTAAAGTTAATGAAATCTCTAATACCATGAGTATCTGCTAAAGATTTTATAGAAAAGAAATATATTTGTTTATCACAATGTATGGTATGGAATTAACTTTAGGAATAATTAAACACACTATAATGATTAATTTGGATAAATCTGTGTGGTAGCTATCATTTTAATGTGTGCGGCACTAGTTGAGTAAGACTGAGCAACCTACTGAATGCTGTGGCATATTTTCTGCTTAGTGATATGGCTAATGGCATTCCTTTTTTCAACAATAGTCATGTAGTTACATGGTTTACTCTCCACCAGATTTATTTGACTCTACTAGCAAACAGAATGCTCCACAGCTCAGAACAAAGTTAAACAGATTTTACATTTACAAAATGTCATCCTTGATCAGCAGGCCTGGTGATCCCATTTCATGCCTCTCCAAAAATATTGCCATACCATTTTCTCATTTCTTGCGGTTCATGTGTTGCAATTAAGCACTTCACTTAAAAATGGATCTGACAATGATTTTGTCTGCTCTTTTCTAGTAATCATCCAATCTGTTGTGATTAAAAAAAATGTTACCAATTCCTTCCAGGAATATTGTCCAATTAGAGCAAATTGTATTATTCAGTAAATTATCATTAGCTGCTTCTGTTTTGGGTACCGGCTCTGAAAACTTAATAATAGAGATACTGCCCCCCTTCAAGACAAATCCTGGTCTGCTGCTTTTAGTTTACGTCAAAACAAGTTATTCTAAGCAATCGGTGGGCTCTTTTTAAGTGACTTTTGTGATATCACAGGAAATACTCCTCCCTTCACCTTAATTCATGATCTGCTTGCAAGATCAATATCAGATTCCAATTCCTTAACCTTTTTATATTTTTCCACATCTTACACCTAGCAGTTTATGTCCTTCACCCTACTACCTATGCTCTTTTGAACTTCAGCACAATGCCTCAGTGTTTGGGTATAATGTACCTATGCACTGGTAAGAGAGAAGCGTCATATCAACCGTAAAGTGACCATGGGGATAATATGTTAGAATAAAACCTGTGGTAGTTCAGCATTATATAAGTATATGCTATCTTCATTTGTTTAGTGCATTTCATATTTATCTGGTTGTGTTTGTACGAGCATTGTTCATCCCAATGATAGTTAGCCTGGAAGTATGAGTACGCTTTAACATTTAGAATCATTGAATACATTTTCAATTGAGTCATTGAACCATTCATTGTAAACTTGAAATAGCATTTAGGATTGATGCCAAGACTTATCAAAAAGGGATTTTTTTGTATTTAAATGTAAAAATTATTATTAATAGATTTTCCTGTTGAACTTCATGTAAAGAAGTTGATTGAGAAAGCAAGAGGATGAACTTATTATCAAGGCTTTTATGGGTGTATGGTTTGAAATGAGTGTTAAAAGTAAGCTTGATATAGATGAAAAAGAGTATGGCAGTGTTAGGATGGGCAAGAGAGAATTCAGTTAAGTTTGCTCAAATGTGGCCAGAAAAGCAGATTGAGCAGGTATTGAGGAAGAGTTTTAGGTAACCAGGGGTAGGTGTATGAATAGGTTTTTTAAACGGTAATAAAGTTAGGTGTTTAACATCAGAATCTGAAGGAAGCAGCTGTCAATGTTTATATGATATTAAGTCCCGAATTTTTGTTTTTTCCTTTATGACCCAAAAATTTCCATCATTTATTTCACTACTTATTTCATTACTCTATATTTAAATAAATGAGTTGTCTTCATGAGTTTTAAAAAGAATTTCATGAATAAGACTCCCAAAACTTGAAATTGAGTACAAATTGGATATACAAGGATTTACACGTGCACGTGTAGAAGATCATGATCTTTGCAAATCATAATTGGATAGAACAAGTGAACACCAGTGCTAATTTTCTTTTGAGTTTTGAATAGGAGAAGAAATAATGGTTATTTATTTTTATTTTCACAAAATGTATTACAAAAATGAAAATGTGCTTCTTAGAACTGTTAATGGAGAAAAAGTTTCTTTGTGATTTTATCAGATTGAGGCTTTGTTCATTAAACCCATTAGTACCTTATTTGGAATTATGTCAAATACATAGTAGCCTTCCTTAATATGCGCCAACCTTCCCAGGAGAAGTGTGTTACGGCTGGGTTTGGGGTAAATGTAATAAAATAAGAGAGAAGTGCATATTCAGATTAGTTTGACAAGCTTCACAGTCTGCTAAAAGTGTTTGCTATAATTTAAAAAAAGTTGTGTTGTGACACTTCAAAAGGAGTTAATATGTGAAAAGATTTTATGGGAATGGATGTGGCTTATCATAAAAAAAAAGAAATAGCTTATTTTGTATCAATAGATGCTCTTGCTAATGACAAAGCTAAAATCGTTTTTTTTTATCTGCAAAAGGGCTTGCTGATATTACATTGTGTTTTAATGTCATACTTGCAATATCTGATCTTTGTAGATAAGTCTTTGCAGGTCCAATTATTATCACACAATGATCATTTGATTGATAATATTTTCAACGAGAATATGAATAATTAGAACTTCATCCTCCAATGTTATCGTGAGATATTATTAATTATTTTCTTGAGTATGCATTAGTTACAAATGAATATTATCTTATTATAATGTTGTAATTGAGATTTAGTTAGTAGGTTACTTTAATGCTTAGAATTTAGTTTTGGCCCTATTTTTATGTTGTCTTGGTCAGTCTAAAGTTGTCCCAACTTGCCACATTGATCAATATGGCGAAATATCATCAATCAATATGGCTCTTCTTCATTTAAGTCAGTTAATTGGTAAGCAATTGTTAGTCATTCCAGAAATTTAGAGCAGTATTAGTACTGAAATTCATCTTCTCCTAAATCAATTATTAGAAGTCTTTAATTTATTACATATCTCTAAACACTTGGTGTTATATGCACTGTTACACCATTTTATGGTTTCCATGAGTTGTTAATATTGCCTAAATAACCTAGAATGATAAATACTTCAAAAATGTTAATCAACATCGTAAACATTGACCTTTATATTCGTAATTAATTTAATATTAATCAATGGCTGAGTGAATCGATGAAATAAATTATCCTATTGTTCAATATTTTTAGGCTTTTTAAATCATCATCCAAGAAACTGAATTTTGTACTTAAAACCCAATTAAAGAGTACGTATGGTCATATTAAAATTATTTTCAAATAATTTTAATGCTTGTTAATGTTTCTAACAGACATATTATAGTGTGCTTGTATTCCTCCGTCTATAAAAAATGCTTATAAAATTTAAGCTCCTTTAATGAAATGAAATATAATTTTGTGTCATGTGGTGGCTTTGAATTAAGGTACAATTAATGTTAGTCATGAAGTTGTTTTTCTTAAAAGGTGAGTTTTTAAAAGAGTGATTTAGATATGTCTAGCTTTGGTTGACTAAAACAATTTCCTTCTAAAGTGTATTCTTCATAGTGTCTGCGTTGATGTAGCTAGGTGGTCTCTTTATATGTCAAATATATAGCAGAACTTGAATTACTGTCTCTACCGTAATAATACGTCATAAATAAGTTATTTCTACTCGCCTAAAAAAACCCTTAAATTAAATTGTATCATATAAACATATCATTTCAGCACTGTATCTTTAGATGATTTATGTCTTTTGCTTCTCTGCTAAAAATAAATAATGCTTTTGCTTTTAACTTTAATTTTAACATTTTAAAACATGCTTTAATAATTCACTATTTCATGCTTAAGTGTGAAATCAAGTTGAAAGCCAATTTAGCATTGAAAACTTTCATTGAGTTATAAATGTGATATTGGGCAAATGCCTTCAGTAATTCTAAACTTGCATCTTCTGTTTGGAATTATAAACAACTTTGCTATTTTGGTGTTCAATATTCTGAGTAGCAATATTCTGGTCAATTTAGGCAAACTGTCATGTATTTTGTTTGCTTAATTTAAGCCTTTTTTCATGGCTGCTTTTTGCTCTTTTTACTTTCTTCTTTTTTTTTTCTTTTTCATGAAACCATCCATTCCTTCCACCATTCTTAATATCTTTTATTTACTCAAAACCTCTTACTTTACCTATGGCTCCAAATTCCACCCTACTCTTTTGCTTCCCTTTGCCCTTATCTCTCCTAGGAAGAACTAGTGCAAAGTTCAACATTCGCCTTGGTGGCGGCTCTTCATTTAAGATCATGGGGTCAAAGTAAAAGTTAAAGCCACAATTGTGGTAGATAAGTGTGAGTACGAACTCAGATGCACACAAGCAGAATATTTTTTTTACATTAGTGCCTGGTGGTATGCTACCTCTACAGTTGTCAGGTTTCTACCTAGTCGAAAAATGTTTTGTTGTTCACAGTGTCCCTTGCATCTCAATTGAACTCAGAAAACTAAGGGAAATGTGATGACTCTTATTTTTGATATTTTAATCTAATTTCCATGATTTTTATTGTGCAACAGTTGTAGGCTTATTGAAACATTTTCAGGAAAATTGGCTCTAGGGTGACAATAAATTGCCTAACATATGAAAAATACAGGCTATACGAAGTATGGCTGTGGCTAGTAATTGTTTATTTTCCCTGTAAGTTTCCAGTTCAAAGGAGATAGTGATGTTGTGGTATTATTTTTGATCCCTCATACATCTTGAGTGCATCTGTATTGATTGAAAGTAAATTGGTGTAATCCTTTGTTGTTTAATGTCTCGTCTATTCAAGGTGGTCAATTCTGTCCAGGAATGCTTTCTTGTCAGGCCATTGCAACTGTTTTATGCCCCTGAGTATTAGGTATCATCCTGAATTCTCCCTTTTACCACTTGTTATTGTGTCATTCCCTGATAGTTTAAATAATGGGGTCCCTTGTCTCATTATATTGGTCACGTAACACACACAAATACTATCATTTCATGTCCATTTCATTTCCTGCAGTACGGAAAGATATTACCTTGCGGCTCGGCTGCAGATTCTTTAACAGCCTTCGCAAGAAAACTGTGTTCACGTAATTGAAAAGGTATACTATAAAAACTCCGGGTAATATCAATTGATATGATGCCAATTAGGCACCATCAAGAAAGACGGAGATGGAGAAAGTGGCATGCACTATATAACAGGCATGTTACGTACTACAATGGATGTGTTTGGCTGCATTCACCTGCGGGATGGATTGTTTCAGGGCCATAGCCATCTTTGGATATGATTGTCCCTGATCTCATGCACCTCTTTCAGTTTTAACATTCCTTTTTCAGGGCTAACCATAATTTGCTACTACATATCACTGAAGTTTAGGATGACATTATGATTACTGTGTCAATTGCCCATTGGAAATGAGACATTTCAAGTGTTGCCGTGCACTCTTAAGCTTAGGCTTTGAACACTGCAGAAAAAAATTTCCTTCCAATGCAGTATAAACATATATTTTTACCATCTGGGATAATGGAGATGTTAGTGGATACCCTCTGACAAAGGTCCAGGCAATCCTTCCCAACTTGCTCTCGCGGTTGGAACATTCTATGCCAGTATATGCCTAATAATAACTGAATTAATTGCAGTAATAACTTTAATAACAAGAAAATTCATTTCACCATCCTTAGCAGTAATAGCTTTACTCTCAAATCCAAGCTACTAATATAGGGAGCCTTTCATGGAATGAAAATTGTTTTGTACTACTTTTTGACTTTTTAAGTTTTTGTTAGAGCACACTGCATATATCAACACACAAAGAAAAAAAATGCATTCCAACTTCAGACTTAAATCATCATTTGTGTGCTTTCATGTGTTGATGTGTTTTAAAGTGCATGCTTAAGCATACTTGATTAGAAATGGGTTAAACATAGTGTATATATTATTGAAACCATTTTGGATACTTCCACAATACGATTCTACATATTGTATACTTTCAGTAAGAATTCATTTTTCAGCATATATCACATTTCTCTGATTACTGTGCAACAACATATTGCTTATACATATCTACTAAGGTTGTGTGTAAATCAATCCAAGGTACAGATAATAATTTTAAAGTCGGCATTGCTCAGATATGCCTAAATTACACCATAGTCAAAACCTAATGTTATATGGTCACAAAATACATGTATGTGTGTGTTACCATTTTGTCTGTGAATGTCATTACTTATATTTGTATTGAATAACTGTATGTATTGATACTTATCTATTAAATGCATCACTCAAAAATTTTGAAAGTGTTTGTATGTATAAGAATTGTGCATGATTTGATCTATTTCTTGCCCAGCACATCCCATTTATTAATTAATTAATCTGTGAAGCATTTGTCTTTATTCAATTGCATTCATTTAATTCAGACTTTTAGGCTCAAATTTTATACTTCTGCATGGTCAATTGTAGTGACTTCATTTCTATATGGAAATTGGTGTTTTTATGTCATATCAGTTCATCATTATCCTTAAGTTTCAACAATGTAATATCACAGATTGTGGTGCTGGGTATGAAATAGCATTTCTGATGACTAACAATACATTGTTAGCATTTTAGTATTTCAGTTTGTAATAAAAGGGCATGCCTCATGAGTGTGGCTTTCAAAATGACTCATTGCCTAATAAAAATTTTGCATGCTTACAGGTTTTTATTTTCCTTTCAACTAGATGAATAATTTTTATTGCACTGATGGAATTTTTTATAAATGAAGTTAAAATTCATTTAAAATTTGCATAAAATGATGAGTTATTTATTAATCATTTTGAACTCATTATTAACCATGAAATATTCATTTAAATGTAGTGGATTCAAAATGTTTCAATTGTTTCATTATATGTTGATCATTGAATAATATTCATAGTAAATTGAACCTTCTTTGTTGCTATTTTACCGTTTTTATATAATATTATTTGTAGGGATATGTAAACCTAATGGAACTTGAGTGAATCGAATGTTTCCCTTGTTTTCTTTGCTTTCCAGCACGCCTCAATCGGGTTGGAGCAACAAGCTCGTAGTGTGACAAAATCTCTCCGTAGGTGGTAGTATAATTTCTTCCTGTTTCTCTAACTTTTAAGGCTAAAATCATTTATTTTGATGGTTAAATAAGACAGGATTAGTTTAGATTTGCCTGCAAACTTAAAAATGGAATGAATGTTTCTTCAAGTAAGAGTGTTTGAGATAATCTGAGGTGGTTACAGTACCATGAGAAACTAATGGTCAGGATTAAGTATATACTGCTATTTGGAACATATGCAGTAATATATATAAAGAGATCCTTATGTGTAAAACCTAGTAAGAGTGCAATTTAAAAAAAAAATTCTTCAAAAACTGTGCAAATCATAAGCTGGTGAAATATCAGTTTGTGGAATTCTTTAGTTGTTTACACCTTACCCCATGAAAAATACTTTTGATTCTGCTGTATGTTTTGCTGAATATATGTATATTTGTCCATCAATTAGTTTTCCCTCCTGATGCCAAAGCTACCTATTAGGTTTACCATGAGGATTTCATTTAGTCATGTGCTTGATTTTAAATGCTACTTATTAAGCATGTGCATCTCTCTCAAAGTATGTAACCTGTGTTTGGATGAATGATAATATGAAGCATAAATGAAACTGACCATCAAAGAAGTTGGCCAGTTGTTAAGTATTGAAGTCTGATAGCAATTTTTAATGTTTGATAGTTTCATAATCACAGAAAATTCTCAAATAATTTTGAATCATATACTGTTGAGGAATTTTCTGTTGATCATTTTTCATATGTTATTAAAAAGGATATTTGACATTTATAATTAATGTTAACTCCTTTGTTTGGCCACCCCTTTTATTAACTTATTGCTGTCTTTAGTAAAAGTTACTGACTGACTGTTTCTGCCTGCCTAGATCTAGATTTCAGTTTCAAAAGATATGGCAATCCGCATGAATGTAAATGCATCAGAAGCATGTTGTAATGGTGATTAGTATAATGCCCATGTATATATCTGTAAATGGTATTTTTCCATTGTGAATCCCTGGGTATCCTATGTTTTAGATACTAAATTTAAGTATCATACCAATGAAGGCACTAATTTATTTTTTATATATTATATAAAATAAGTTATATGCATTCATTGCAGGAGAAAATTGGAAAATAGTCTTTGAGTAGGGGTGATGTAATAAAACATAGACCTTTGTGAATTAGTTATGTTCTTGTGTAGATTAATGTATTTTTGCAAGAGGTTTGTTTTCTGTAATGAAGTATGATTACTAGAAAAATTCTATTTTGAATGATGAGGTCAGTAATGTTTCTTTTTCCTGTTATTCCTATAGTTTCTGTGCCCTCGATTCACATTTGATGATAAAAGTATTTGTCGGAAGGTGAATACTGAAAATAGCTTTTAACAGAATTGAAATGTTAGCTTACATTGCTGTTTGTATGAATTCTAAATAAATGAACTTCAGTTGTGAGGGAAAAAATAATTACATAGTTGGATCTTAGTTATTAAAGATTTGGTCAAAGAGGGTTTATATTTGAATTTATGAATATTTAAATGCTTTAAGGATATTCCTTTGTATGATGTACTTTTATCTGTAAGTATTTTAAATAGTAGTAAGTGTCCTGCATGAACATTATGGGCTCCTATCCTCAGTAAAATAGATATTTATCTCAATTTGTGGCTTCATGTATATAAATATTAGCTTATAATTTATATTATTATGTCTAAATTTAGCAATAAATTTGGAGTATATGTTAGTTCTCATTGATAGTATGTAATTCATTCATTAAGTTTGTTCTTTTGCCTTTGCAAGTAAGATGGCTGGGCTTGGGAAATTGCTTATTAATGTTAATTAGTTCTCTAGTTTTTTATTTAAGTAGCTGTAGACCTCTATAATTGCTCACTAGTGTAAAAATCTAATTCTTTACTCCCCCTCCTCCCCCTTCTGGACTTTCCACCCTTTGATTTTCTCAACTTGCAGACCGCCTGCGTCGAATGGGTCGTTCCTCCCGCAACTACACCATTGGCTGGATGATGCCGACCAGGAAATAGCCACTCGCTGCACTCTTCACCTCATCTTTCCACTCTTCTCACTTACTCTTGCCCCTACCTCACCCATCCTCCTCTAATCCCATCAGATGACTTGCAAAAGTGGTTCCGAGTGCTGGTCAATGAACATTTTTGTCATGTCAGCAATTGTTGGACTTAGACATGTCTGCAGTCGTGAAAGTATAGTTATATTATCAAAGAGCTATATAAAATATATATATATGGATATGTATAAGCAAATTTAAGTATGCATACCTTTGAACTACATTATCGCAATATTTGGGAGCTTGTTGTGTTTCATCTCTACTTAAGCAGTGCTCTAAAAAATAAACTCCAGTCATTATTGTCTCCTTCGTGTACATCGGCACTGGTTGTTTGGTGCTCATCCATGTTTCAGATGTGTCGTTCATTTGTCTTCACTGCCATAAGCAGCAAACTATCACATGCTATTAAACATGAAGCCTTGTGTTTGCACTGTGGCATTAATATGCCATATCCAAGGCTATCGACTTGGGTAGGTGATTCAAGTGCCATTTATTCCCAGCAAACATAGCCCTATCTAGAATTTACCCTTGTAACTTTCTGCTGAGATTTTTTATCCCTTTTTCCTCGTCTCCCCGAATGTTGTATTGGTTGGTGCTAAATGTGCTACTGCTGTTTGGAATAACTTGCCACAAGTAATGGGAGCAAACTAGGTGAAATATGACCAGTTGCAAACAGCAGCAATTACCAGTGCAGAATTACCCAAAATTTCTGTGGTGCATAACTCAGTAGTGCTCATGTGTGAATGTTGTGTGCACCTTGTGTGCAGGTGTGTACTGTTTTGAAATTACAAAATTAAATGCCATGGCTTTTATAAATAGTAATTTAATTGTTGAATCTCTTTGAGTGATGTCTTTTTCTATAATTTAAAAAAGAAATAAATATTATTGCTTTCAGAGGCAGAGATTGGTATGTCGCTAAAGTGGAGGTTATCATTTTTAAGAAGTATGGTGTATGTTTTTGAAAAAGAAATGCATTTTGCGATCTCAGCCTCATGTTTTAATTCAGAGCTAGGATTGTTGGAAAAAAATTGGAACTGATAACATTTCATTGTTCCTTTACTGTACAAATCCTGTAAGTATTGTAAAGTTGTCAGGCTAGGATTATATTTGTTATTGCAGCTTTTAAGGTCGTGATATAAATTTGTGTAACAAGCAAATGAGACAGAGAGATAGTTTATCAATCTTACTTTGTACATACTGGTTTTATATTCTTTATCTTCTTTTCTGTGCTCCTGTTATATAAATCTATATCATATACATATAAGCATCAGTAGAGACCAGTACTTAGTAAACAGTGTAATCATTCACAAAAAGCTACTCTGTTAATATAAGAGGTGCACTTTTTTTATTTACCTCTGGGCCAATTTAGTTTTCTCAGCAACAAATGTGTAATATCCCAATTCTTGAAGTATCTGTATAAATAATCACACAAGAAAACAAATAAATATCTTTCTTGAATCAAGGATATTCTGTGCTGGAGGCTTTTCTTTTTGCTAGTTTGAAAGTAATTATCCTCTCATATGGCGTCGTAAGGCTAGTGTGCTTTGTTTGTGAAATGTAAGAAACCTTCTTCTGAAAAGTGTTATTCTATCATATTTCCTGGCTTCTTGTTGTCATTTCTCTTGCATGTGTTTTAGGGGCGGTTGTGTGCAAGTTGTTAACTTATGGAAATGATTGACATGCTGGTGCTTGTAATCATCAGATGAAAAGACCTAGTTCATATTTCAAATTTTATTATTCTAGTGTCACATAAATTTATATCCAAAGAGAAAATACTAGAAATGAGAATGGAAATAAAAACCTTGATGTTTTACATGGTAATAATTTTTGTGTTATACTTGCAGAAGAATTCCCTTGAGGTGGTTAGATTTTAGGGCCTTTTTTTAATATTCCTGTGCCCAAGAATGGACTTTGAACTTCAGAGAAGTGGTCTTTCGGGTATATTCACTCACATTCATATGCATTTTGGAAGTGTAATCACACTAATCAACCCTAACTTTAGGTTGAGTGAGGATAGAGTTCACCAAGTACCTGGCTTAACCTTATGAACTGATCCTTTATGGTACCACCTGTGGTTTTCCAGTAAAATCTGATATCCAAAAATTCACTTGGCTTGGGCAGAGCTGAGGGTGCGCACGGACATCGCCTGGTTTCAAACCCTGGCCCTTTGGAAGTGAGGGAGGGAATATTTAAAGTTAATTCTTTGTAATGAATGGATGAGTTGTTCTCTTATAATTTATAAATTCCATGCCTTTTACTTTTTTTCAGCTGACCACTTGGTGTGCTTGAGACATTTCAAGTGCATCGGGGTAAAAATCATGTTTCACCTCTAATGATTTTGGTACAACAGAGAAATTAATTGATTTTATATGATCAAAACGACCTCTTTGTCACCATCAAAATAGCTTTATCATTTCTTCTTCGAGGACTCCACTCTTTTATTATTCTTAATTGGAAACTGATTTTTATGTCTGATGATCTTGATGTCTTAAGATCTGCTCCACTCATGAAGTTGATGGTAGTATTTGAATCCTATTTATCCTTATAAAAATGGCAGTTACATTGCATTCATCATTTGATTTTGCAGTCTGCAAGGTGTCATTTGGTGGAGGATTTATCGAAGAGAATCAATCGGTAGATGGCAGTTATTTTGAAACTGAAGAGGATCATAGAGAGATGTGAAAGTCTGAACCAGAAAATTTGCCCTGAGTTATAGCCAAAATTCTCTTTTGGGAGTTACCCAGTTGGTGTTGTCTAACTGGTAGCCTCAGTTAAGGTTCTGGTAATGGTATGAGGCACCATGGAACAATGGAGCAGTGACTCCATTTCACTGTATTATAAGAGGCTTTCGAATTGATCTCGAATACCTGTCTGGTATTGCCCTCATTCTAGTTAATCTGTAGGTTAAATTCAGTGCTGGCAGTAGTTATAAGCAAAAGGGCTTATTTTTTTTGCAGATTCTAGGCATTGTCTTTGTGCATCACATGAAATGCTTGAACAGGCATCCTTAACCTGCTGTACCCTTAATGCTTTGGACTATTTTATCACTGGTGAAAGGGATATGACATTTAAAAAATGTGACAGATGAATCCGATTCGCAACTCGCGTGAATCCCCTTGGGTATTCATTTGTTTTCACTGGTGACTGGAAATTGAAAACAATGCCGGAAATGAGTTTCAAGAGAGTTGCGGATAAGTTCACCGCATTAGCAATAGTTAATGAACGTCAGTAGTTAACGATTTTAACATATTAGTTTCAGGTGGTTCAAACCAATCATTGTTTTATTTTCGATCGTGCGCGGCAGTTATCTCCAAAAATAATACCCTTTTATCCGAACAATTTCTCTTGGGATCCATAATGTATAACGTTTTTTATACACACGAATTTGATGGCTCAGGAAATGTGCCTGTGCCTCTGGTTTCAATAAAATTGATATAAACGCTGTTACACTTGACTCTTCTGATTTCTTTTCCCTCGTCCCACCTGTATCATCCATTTTGCAGAATCGAAACCGCCGTCACTCGGCCCGGTCGCGCTCCCCCCCACTCCCCCGTGGAATGGTTTTCACGCACGCGGCCGCCATCCGCGATCGGTTCGTCTCGGTCGCTTTGCCGCGGTCGCGTGGTTCGTTCCCCGCCCAGTCCGCTGGTAGTCATGCATGACCCACGGCTCCTATTTATATACTTATCCGCGCCTCTTCGAGCGGTGTTGGTGGTGGTGGCGGCAGCAGCGGTGCGGCCGAGAAGCAGCTGTGACTATTGATCCGCCGCAGCAGCCAAAATGATTTATCCGGCCGCCGCACGCGACTCCCTCAACCCGCCTCTCCTTCCCCACGTGCTTCGTCCTTCCCATCCTCCCTCTCTCTCTCCACGACGGAAACCTGTTTACCCGCGGAAATGCAGGGGGCGGAGCAGTGGAGGGGGTGGGGATCACCTGCACACGCTGCCGTGTGGTTCCTCCCACCCCAGCGCCACACTTCAACGGAACATAATCCCGCGTCCCCGTTCCATAAATCCCCGCCGGCTCCCAAGGACGTCCCCACGCTAGTTCCCTTGCTGCCCCAGCTCGCAAAACCCTTCCCCACAGCAGAATATATATCACCTCTCTCCCTTACTTACGAGATGCGACTGTTGTATTTTCTTCGTCGACTAAATACCGTCGTGGGTCCCTGCAAAAGTTGGATTATGCGGGCTGCCGCATCCGATCGACTCTCACCGCTGTCTGCTCTCCTCACGTAGTGCGTGATCCCAGGGGGATTTCAGATTAGGTTCCGACGCACGTCATTTGGAAAAAGCACTACGTGGAATGTTGCTCTTTGGAATGATGATTTTTGTTTCCGGTACTCATTCCCATTGGCTCAGTTCGTGGTTATTGAAACTTTTCATGCAGACTTGCTACCAACTTGAGAGAGTTATCTTTTTCAAATTAGGTGGTCGCGGGCCGATGTATAAAACCGTTGATTAACGATGCTGGCCTTTTTCTATGTTAATCTTCGGCAACTTTTAGTACTAAAGAAAGCCATTCATCTGTCCGCTTGTTCAAAAATTTTAAAACAATGCCAATAGGGCAAGACCCTTTTATGAATTTTGCCCGATGTGTAGAAATCTATGAAACGTTTTAGAAAAAAAGCATTGATGTCCTTACAGGAGCTTATGAACTGCAAGAGTGTACCTAGGCTTATCCATTTCTTTATGGGCCTGCTGAAGACAAACGGCCCTGATGAAGACTATTTCATCAATGGGGGACACGTCACAGATTGTAAAATATGTAGTTAAAGGACTAGACACTACTCCATGGTTCGTCTTTTTGTCACTAATGTTACATTATGGACTTGCGAATATGATCCGAAAGTGACAGGTTGTCGATGTAATAAACAACTCCAACGCAGATTACTTTCCCCAATGGCGCGGAAATTTGGACTAACCCTCTTAGCTACCTCATTTTTTTCATATTTTCGATGGTGTTCCTGATTCAATTTCCAGCTCCCTCGGCTTTCGCAGCATGATTTGATTACGACGAATTTTATCCCCCGTCATTCCTCTCTCTCTTTCAGACCGTTCGTCGTGTCCCGCGCCGTCGACTGACAGTCGTTTCTTCAATTCCCTTAATGTAAAGCGCCGAAAATACGAGGCGTGAGAGTCAGGAGTAAGGTAGTTTCGAATTCTATTTGCAAGCCGCCCGCGGGCTTCCCCCATCCACGATAAGAGTTGTCTTACCGCGTGCCAACACGTCAGTTGCTTGGATATACGCATTCCCGTCTCTCTCGTGAACTGTGGATTGTTTTATATTTTTGACGAGTAGAACGAGCATTACTATATGTCATGTCATCGTTAAGTCGTGACGATTTTGCACAACTGGGTTGAATTCCGAGAAGACTTAGGGATGGATTTTCGGTGGGGAATAAATACTCGGGAAATCAGGGATTTTTTATTAAAAATCACTCAAAAGAGTTTTTGTCGGATCTTCGCCTTCATTACAGAGTGTACTGTGTCATCTAATTGGAGATAGGTTTGCAGGTTAACAGAATCGCCATACTTGTAATCCTTTTTTATCATGGGTGAGGCTCTCAGCCTGTTCCAGCAGAAAAACATTGTGAGATTGCTATCTTTTCCTAGGCGTTTCCACCTTTTTTTACCACTAGGTGTGTTTTGAAGAGCTTCTATTGAGAACCTTCCGTTCGTTCTGTATGTACCTTCCATTTTGACTCATTTTCTAAAATTTTCCCGTGATTCCCTTGTACTTAAAGTACTTCCCTAATTTATTTATTTCTCAGTCTGGCACAGCCTTTCTCTGATGTAAGAAATTTATTTCTGCTGCTTGAATCCTATTTTCGTCGATCATTTTCCGTATCTAGCATTCAATACCGCGTAGAAGAGTCGAAACTTCCATAAGTTTATAGAATTTTAGTCCTCTCTTTTCTTGTTTTTCTCAATTTGTTGTTCTTTTTATTGCTGCGCATTTTTAGATAGTGATGTTTATTTTTATTAACTAGATTTTTTTATCATACATGTTCTTACTGTTATTTCCTAAAATCTGAAGATTTGTTACTTGTCTTCTATTGTGATTGTACATTAGTATATTGATTCTCAGTGGCTAACAAAGATGTATACCGAGTTTGAATTCCAGAGATGGCAGGGTTTTTCATTCATATCCTGATTCATACTTGGAGTGTTATGTGGAGAGTACTTAAATTCCGACGCCTGGTTTCTTTCCAACCTACTATATCCTACTCCTACTGATTTAGCCGCCCATTCCTAATGGCACAAATGACCTTTGTTTCTATCCTTATGTGCATGCAGTTTTGACAATATTCAATATCTGCCGTCTCTCAAAATTTACCGACGATTATCAGCTTGAGTTCTCAGGCTCCAAGACAGACTCATTTGCTGATTTCATGTTTTTAATACGTTTTAATTTCATGCAAAGCTCATATATTTGGAAGTTCAAGCGTATTAAATGTATAAATGTATCAAATGAAGAATTTCGCAGGTAATTTTATCCACCTTTTAAGGCTTTGGTGCTTACAAATTGGCGTGTCAGCGGAAGATATGTGGATGGACATTCGCAACGGCTGCGAATATTATGCGATCATCACGGCAGATTACGTGTAACATCATTACGATACTCTCTATCCATTGCCTTACTTGATCGCCCTTTATTCTAACTCCGAATATTCGAAAATTTCGAGGAACGCAATTGATGAAAGTCATTGAGATATAAAATCTAGCGATATTTCGCGCATGGAATTTCAGAGTTTAGCAATCGGATTATGGAGATTATGAAATCAAGAGCTTACCTCCGAAGTGGTTTAATCCCTCTATTAATTTTAATAATATTTTTTAAATAGTACAAATTAATGTTAAAGAGTATAATTCGTTTTTTTAATAAGAAGTTCGATAAGATTGGGTCGCTAATTAGCTCCGTAGATGATTAAAGAAACATTTTGAGTTATTTTTCATGCGTGAATATCTCTTTCCTGTATATTAAAAGGAGATAAAATATAAGGTCGCTCCCAAAAGTGGTAGGACTGATTTTTTCACAAGAATTTTATTGACGATATACTTACATGGACGTAGTAATCTTCAAAGTATGCTCCTTGAGCTGCTGCACACTTAGTATAACGTTGCTCCCATTCCCCGTACGCCCGCTGGAAATTTTCTTTGGGGATGCCGTTGATGACCCTCGTCGAAGCTTCTTGAACGGCCTTTATCGAGTCTAAACGTCGTCCCTTGAGCTGTCTTTTCATCAGGGGGAAGAAGAAGAAGTCCGGTGGTGCCAGATCGGGAGAATAGGGCGGGTGCGGCAACGTGGCAACGCCGTATTTGGCCAGGAGCTGTCTGACGACGAGCGCGCCATGGTACGGCGCGTTGTCATGATGAAGCACACAGCAGTTTGCGATGGCCGGTCGGACTCTTTTCACGCGTTCTCGGGGGCGGGTGAGCACCTGCACGTAAAAGTTCGCATTCACAGTCTCCCCTGGTAGGACAAACTCCTTGTGAACCACTCCATGACGGTCGAAAAACACAATCAACATCGTTTTGATTTTTGATTTGCTCATGCGAGCCTTTTTTGGACGTGGGGACGCGGAAGTGTACCATTCCGCGGATTATCTTTTAGTTTCGGGGTCATATTGAAAAACCCATGTTTCGTCACCAGTTATCACATTGTCCAAACAATTTTCATCTCGGTGCAAATAGGCTAACACTTCTTTGGAAATGCGCACACGCGTTGCCTGTTGGTCGACACTCAGAATTATCGGCACCATCTTGGCGCACACCTTGCGCATGGCCAAATCCTGTGAAATAATGCGTTGGACGTTGAATGCAGACAGACCCAACTGGTCTGCAATTTCTTCACTGGTTAAGCGTCGGTCTGTGTTCAGCAGTGTTCTCACTCTGTCCACATTCGTGTTGCTTCATGCCGTCGACAGCCGTCCGGAGCGATGGTCGTCTTCAACGAGCTCCCTACCCTCTTTAAACAACTTGTGCGACTCAAATACTGTGGAACGGCTTAAGGCAGTGTCCCCATAAGCCTGCTTGATCATATCGAGGGTCTCAGTAGCCGTCTTCCCGAGTTTCGCACAAAACTTCACGGAATAACGTTGCTCTAAATTCAGATTCATTTTGTTTTTCGACGCGGAAAAAAAACTTGCTTCACTAAAAACGGTGTCCTCACTCAACTACAGCCCGCAGGCAACTGAGATTGACGTCTGTCTGTTGCTAAGAGCCCCCTTCACCTTACCCTGCCAGGCAGACCCCCTCCACCGCTCCGTTCGCGCCAGAGAAAATCAGTCCCACCACTTTTGGGTGCGACCCTGTATATTGAGAGTCAAAATTCCACTTTGTGATTGAAAACACTGAAATGACCTGGGAATGAGCATAAGAATTATTGTTCCTGGTAGGTTTTCTAAGGTTAATGACAATAAAGTAGGGAGAGGAATTAGTCGGCCATTAGCCATTGAACGCCATCCAAGAAGTAATATTTCCATTTAGCCAAAAGTAGAGGTCCTTTTTAATTGGACAATAGGCGTAAGGAGCATTTGAGGGATTTAAAAGCTTTTGAATTTCAATAATTAACTATTTAATAAAATATTGTAAACGACTTTGCTGTTCAAGATATTACACCATTTCTGGGTTTTTGTAGAAGTTTGCAAAATTAGACCCAGGGAATTTTCAAAATATGTTTTGGTTTGCATTATTGGCGTTAAGGATGTTGATGATAGCATATAATTAAATAACTGAGAACTTTTCCATTGAACTGGCGATATCTAGAGTATAGGCACTCACGGTCGCAATGGTAAATAAGCGCATAGTTGAACTTCACATAGTAGATACGTAGTTCTAAAGAAACCCTAAAAACTCAATACACCGATTTGAAGAAAATTAAACGGCTATATATTTATTGACACTTCTGAGTAATAACACCTTAATGATGTTGTTTCCTCTTTTTCCCACTCCTTTTAATTCCTTATTAATCTTGGTATGCTCTTTGACTTAGTAATTTGCAGCTTCTTACTAATAACTTCTAGTCAATCATAGTTGACATAAATAAACTGTAATTATGGGATCTATTATTATGAAATTAGTGAATAAACAGGATCTTTTGCATTTGAGGACGGAGTATGAATTTTGTAAGCAACCCCAAACAACAGGAAAATCAATCTCCTGCTTGTGTGGATATTAAAAATTTCCTGCATATTGAAGCAATCATTTCCAGTTCACCAGAACTGTAAAATTAAAGTGAATTTCTTGAAGGGATCAAAGGTGTGAGATGTAGAATACTAAGCTTTGAAGAAGTATCATCCTCCCCATAATCTAATACCGAAATAGTCCGAAAATTGCTCAGGGGGAAAAACGAAATATAAACTCTTCCCTCTGATGAGCGGTGATGAAAAAGGAGGAGATTCCGCACCAGAGCTGTCACAGCTAGAGAAAGGTGAGGATTTAACTTCGACCAATATAATGGATAAGAACCCCCAGTCCCGTCGTTATCTCGGTGGCAGCTGTAGTCAAATTTGCTGGAATTATTTTGTTACGCAAAGATCACATTTCATGTCGCCACTTAATCGTGTAGATCCACTCATTACGCAGCCGACGGTTGTCAAGTTTTCGCATGGTCGTTTCACATAAGTGAACGTCCCGCGTCCTAATGTGTCATCTGATTCGAGATATGATCTGACATGAAAACAGCTCAATGCTTCGCATGCCAAAATTATTTTGTTTATGGATTATATTTCAAAAAATATAAAATGGTGTTTTGTTTTTTGCCTCTTTAATGCCCCAAATCATGAAACGCTACTCAATCGGTCCAGAATTTTAACTCTATAATTAGCTTTTCCATTCTCTTGAATGCAATCCCATATGAATTGGGAAGAAGAGGCTTTATATCACTGCTTGGCCACTCGGTCGTTTCTGCTCCCAGAAGGTTCTCTGCTGTCCTTGAGAGCAAAGAGCACGCTAGCCAGCTCCTGGCACGCTCTAATGCACCCCAGGATCTAACGTATCACTCTATCTAGCTTTTCTCATTCTCTCTCACTCTCGTCTTTACACCTGAGAGTGCCCCCGTGTCTACTTCTAACTTTAAATTGTGTATAGCACTGATTCTATGCAGTGGGAGCCACGTTGTCCGTCGAATCTGTGAGTGGCCAACGTGTGTAGACTGCCACAACTGGAAACCCTACATCAGCGCCATCACCAGGAGCATCGATTTTCAATAAGAATATTAATAATGGGAGTTATTTTTCCTCCTCGCGCTTCTATATTCTGAAGTCCCTCGTGGATATTTTCCTCTCAGTTTTTATTAGTCTTATTTTAGCATCCTAAATGTCAACTATCTATCTCAATTACCTGAATATATCCATTGAAAATTCCTCTGCTATTATTATTGATATTTATTCTTCCGGTTGAAATGAAAAGTATTTTTATCACGTGAAGAGATGATAAGAGTTTAAAGTAAGCAAATAAAGTAAGAGTATTTTGTTTAAAAGACGAAATCCTATCCTGGAAATTTCCAATTATAATGTTTTGTAAATATTTTATTCCGGGGTTACCAACGTGTGTCACTCTCATGGAACGTTTTTGATTCGCTCCCGCAATGAAAACCTGGAGGCTATTTGTGTTTTAAACAAATGTTGGACGGAAGAGAATTTTGCATGGAAAATACTCAAGTTCAAATTTTATTCCCTGAAAGCAAGCGTATATCAGTGTTTTTATGTAGAAATTACGATTAAAAAAAAATCTGTCCAGAATCGAGTGAAATGCCCCCGGGGACGAATAAAAGTTTGAGATAAGTTCATCCCGCTCCGAGCAACACTACTGCTTACCCTTCATTCCCAGTAACAGTAGCTTATCGTACAATATCGAAGGTGTTGCAACTATATCAGAGTCCACGGAAATTTTGGGGGAGTTACTGCTTTAAAAAGATGTAGCACCACAAGTGCGTAGGCATCTCTCGTATGTGTTTAGGGTACATTTTTTTGTAGCAGCGAATGAAAACATTTTCCTTCCGTATGAGAGAGGTGAAATGGATGAATTTTATACTTTCCGTTTCACTTAATACTCTGTCTGAATCGGAATGAAATGATATAATAATGACCCGAACCGACTACATCACAAAATACCCTGCCCACCTCAACCCTAACGATTACCCGAGAGCATGGCGGCTTCCGAATCCGTGGAGTGTTCGCTGCACATGGCGAATGATTTAAAGATTACGGAAATTCATAGAAAGCAAAGCGATACTAATGGAATCAATTTCCCGAGCACACAGAGGTACGTGTCAAGTGCAAAGGTAGCAAAAGAATCAAATCATTAATGGATAAAATGCGAGTGATTTTGATTTACTCTTCTTTAAATGGCTTATGCTTTTCTGGTGAGCTGTGAAACTTTATCATTCATCAATCAGCATGTTTTTATCGCTTCAGGTCAAAATCAAGCACATGTTATTTAAATGATCTCGTTTCTATGGCAACCGTCGGTAAATAAACTCTTTAAGTAAACTGGAGAGTTGGGGGAGTTCAAGCGTTAAAAACAGACATTGATTTTGGAGGTTAGATTGAGAGGCTAGCTGTTATAAAATATATTATTCAGTACGGTAACGTTAAAATGAACAGCAATGAAGGGTTTGAAGCAATTTTTGCAATTCAATATTGTACTTACAATGCTTGCAAAAATCATGAGTGGGCTAAATTACTTTTCGCAGCCTTTATTTCCAGCATTAACTACCTTAAAATTTTCTTTTGGGGTCATAAATATTACTAACAATTAATTGTTTCATCCAATTGATATATTTGTATTATTTTAGTGAAAATATTATTGTTACTTGAATATGTGTAAATACTCATTTGCAAAGTGTATGGGAAGCGAAACTTGTACAGGAACCTATATATTCGTGTGTCTATAATTGACGTCTGTTGAAATCCGTCTTTTACAACGGATTTTCTGTTACGGGCATAATGACATCGCGCCGGTAGTCAAATTTTAATCTTTTTTAAGCTACTTGCCAAGATTATTAGAGTGAAATTTCAAGAACTTACTGCTGCCGATATTATTATCCTTTTTCAACGATTTGACAAATCTTTATTACAATTAGTATTTTTAGATGTTCCTGAGAGTTATAGGCGTCGGTTATGAACCGGTGTGACAAGGTGCAGTGATATAGTAGTTATTGGTAACTTATGGTAACTTACCACCACTTAAGCCAACTTATGGTAAAAATGCCATTTGTTTCTTAGTTAGTGGCTTTATTGTTAGATAAAACAGAAGGAAATAATCGTATTTATCGTTCCCTCGTTCCGGGAACGTTCCTCGTGTGGCTGTTCCTCGGCCCGCTCCTCGTGTGACTGTGTGGAGTCGTTAGAGGTTAGTCACTGTTTTCCTGTAGCTCTTCGAGTCCTGGACCTCTATCCCTGATATACCCGCTTTCTTTAGGTCCCTACTTATTTTCTCGACCCACTTCGCGTTGGCTTCCAGGTCGGTAGCCTACTCGAAGATATTTCTCGTGGGACGATTCTCGTCCATCCTTGTCAGGTGCCCATATAACTTGTGTCCTCTACATCTACATAATACCCCGTAAGCCGCCGCAAGGGCGTGTGGCGGGGGGTGTTAGGTCACCCTCACGCGCAGGGTACCGTTTAGTAGGATTCCTCATTTCTAGTCTTCTTCCGTACTTAATCGATATCGGTCATGACATTCCTCCGATTCTCTCTCTCCTTTACCTCTACTTCCCCTTTTCAATCCATGGTTGCGTAATTGGCACCATATAAGCCCTTAAGTGTCACCACCGTTTTGTAGCGACTGATTTTGGCATTTATCTGAATACGTTTCTTGTTATATGCGTATACACCTGGTGGATCTGTATGCCTTTTCCAACTTGTTTGCTCTTTTGGTGTTCATTTATTTGTCTTTGTCGAGGTATTAATATATTTGGCAGACTTTTTTATTGTTCCTTACGAAATTCCAAACCGTTTCATCAACTTGGATGAAATTTTTCATTCTTATCTTTTCGGGCCCTAGGATATACCCTCGCCCATTTGGGAACTCCGCCACTATCCACGGATTCCTCCATCTTCTTGGCACATGAGAGTGTCGCCTAATCAGCATTTTATCGGGTGTGATGTCTGAATATAGCCATCTCTAGAATATATTCTCAGGTTAATTAGAATGAAAATGTATTATGCAACCCATAACGTGAAATAAAATGTCATGAATCAAAACCGTGAGAATCACGTCCGAATACTTCAGCTGGAACTAAATACAATGATGGCGATTAGTTACTCCTCGCCTTAATATGACGCAGTAAGTGATATAGGTCCTTAAAAATAAATGGCTATCCGACCTCAACCATCACCCAGTGCTTCTTCGGGACTACCAACTACTAAAGCGACCATAAAAATGTCTCTTTTCCCAAAGACGAATGCTGAACCCCGGTTAGGGTTATTACTTATAAGCCCTATGATCCTCTGGTTTCGACGCATTCAGCATGATTTCTTCTCTCCATTTTCCACAGACGCTCCGTGGGCCGAACTTTTCAAACTGTCAAGAAGCGAACTTGCGAGGCCCTTTGGAGTCGGAAGATCTGCGACTGGAGAAAAAGGGGGCCTTTTGTTCAATTTCGACCCATTCCCCGGGCCCTTCAACTTCCCTCTTTTTTTCTTTATTCTCCTGATTCACACATTCTGCCGGCCTCCCGCTTCCCCCGCCCTCTCTTTGGCGCCTGCTCCTATGCCCTCACCTTGTCGCTCCACGCCCCCCCCCCCTCTCTCAAAGGGCTTCCTTTGGACCCGCCCACACCCTCCATATCGCTCTCCTGGCACTTCTTATCGGGTTCTCTTGGCCACTCCCTTATCCAAGCCGCCCACCCCAGTTCGCCGCACTCGACCTCACCTTCCTCCCGTCCCACCCTCTCAACCCTCTCCCGTCAAACCCCGTCCGCCATCCCTCCTCGTGGGGGTACCCTCACTTTCGCGTCCCTTCGGCCCTTTGTCCGCGTCCATTTCCTCTCATGGTCCTTTCTCTCCCACGCGACCGGCATCGTGCGGCTATAATGCGGCCCATTCTTACGCATCTGACTCGATCTCGACTTCGGAGTGGATAGTTTTGTGGGCAATGTAACCGCCGGGTAGCCCGGATATCGTGGTCACGGAAAGGCTCGGATCGTTTCGTTGTTTTCTTTCATCGGCGAAACCTTGAATTGAGCATAGATGAAATGGACAGAGTATATCTGGAGTTATTCATCATACCAATCCGTGCCTAGGCAATATACTTTATAGGAAAATTCTTGTTAATCTGTAACCCCATATTGGTTTATTTTTTAAAGATATTTAATTCGCACCAAAAGTGTATAATTTATTTTCCGTAAGTCCAAAAAATAGAAAAAAATCTTTAATTGGAACTCATTGAGTTGAAACTTTATTTAGCAATGTGCAACTTAGCAAAAAAACGAATTCTCCTATCTTATAATTTCTTGTAACAGTAGACTTTGCTAATTTTAATAATGTTATGCACGAAATAATTAACTATCGGTAACTCCAGCATAGAAATTATTCTTCTTTGGCATTACCAAAAACTTCCGTATATTTTTATCTATGTGAAATGTTAGTTTGATGGGCGTAGAGGCAGTAAATTCATTCATTCATTCGTATACATGTATAGATTTGCATGGATGAGTTGAAATGAAATATCGGCAGAATATCTACTTACATTCCGTTGGACGAATGAAGGCAAGGGGTTCATGAGGAGAAAAAGGTGCCATCTGCGACAAATTTAATTTAATGAATGAGTTTGGAGATTGAGCTGATGAATGACCCACCACTGGCGACCGCAGATAGAACGAATAAGGTTCTCTTTCTCCCCGTCGTCCTAAGCAAAAATGGGGATCCAACGTAGGTCAATAAAGAAGCGGTGAGCCAAGCAAAAAGACAAACAGGAGTCTGGTGCTAACCCTTCTGACCAATGAAGAAGGGAATGACAAAAAGAGAGAGTAGGCGCCAATGTTACTCTCTTTATACGTTGATATGCCTAAGTTTATATGTAAAACAGGGGCGTGGTAGCTTCCTGGATATAGCTTTTGTTACTGACTGGTCGTCCTGGGCCCAATTCCTCATGACTTTGGACACCTCTAGCTTCACCTCAGTGGTAATAATTTACGTATAGCAAACGGGAAACCGCCGGCAGCACAGGGAAAGGAAATTACCCGGCCACCCTGATGGGTGAATTTCACACGAAACATCTAGGGCTTAGTTTCATATGAAACTTACCTCCCGTGTATCCTCACCTATCAAACGAACATTTAGATTCATTATTATGGTTATATATAAAACTCAAAAACTTCTTCGATTAATTCCAATAAATGCATTATATAAGACATTTCGAATTAAACTAAAATGAATGCAACTAAATAAAGTCGAGATTTTAAATCGAGGTGAATCCTATGGCTCTCTAAAATTATTGTAACTAATTAAAATAAAAATTAAACCTATAGTGAAGCCTGGTGGGGAGGCTTGAGTTGGATTGACGTGAACGCTTGACATATCGTCGTTAAAACGGGCTCCATATGTCTTTTGCCATATTTAAATAAACGATGAGAATTATAATGCAATTCGACAGCCGCAGAGTGGTCCGAAAACCATTCAACACGTTTGGGTGCGCGATGGAGGGTCATGACTGATGATACGTTGCGTTTCAAGGACCAAAAGGGGTTGCGAATCGAATTAAATCACTCACACATCTTAACACCCGCATTTTAAACCCCATATCGTACTCATCGTTTCCCAGGCCGTTTTTGTTGCGGGCCGAGTGAATGCTTTCAAAAGCATCCCATGGTCCATCCAGTTGATGGTTCTCACACTCCCTAAAGCTAAGAAAATATGTACTCTAAATGAATTTTATCCTTCACTGGAATGATGAACAAAGCTCATTTTCATTTTGGTTTGGAAAATTCACTTCCTCCAACGATGGTCATGCTATCAAATTTGAGTTCAAGTGTAGATTTCATGTCACATTTAATGCCAGAATCAACTGATTTAATGCCCTTTCCGTTAATTTGTTGATTCAAAAACGCAAGGGAAACATTTGACCGGAATTATCATACGTAAATCGTTTTGGTGTTCAACAAATTGAAATTTTAGTACAGCTTTTCATTAATTCCTTTGAAGAATTAATATTAAAATGACTACCGGAAATTTAACTCATCAAATTTCATTGCAGCATTCATTCGTAACTAGATGATTTTCATAAAATTTTATTTTTGCTACATGATATAGAAATGTTTTGCTTAGAGTTCGGTTGAAAAGCTATTTTTACGGAAAATGTTGAACTTTTGATATTCAGGGTTTAATCAGGTAAAATAATAAATATCCAATGAAAAATATTGGTTGGCTCCGCAACGCTTCCATTCATATCCATCGCTAACCTGATTTTAGTTAATACAGATTATTAATAATATGATTACTCGGTTAAAAATTCATTTAGTACCTTGTGCATAATTTCAGAAGACTAAATTTATTACTGTGAACAGAATAACCGATAAAATTCTGCAAAATCTGATGATTTTTCATGAATTATGATAACATTTCACGAATATGCGCCCTCAGAAAAATTGATTTATGGTGCTATTTAGAGAAGAAAGATTGCATACATGCGTAGTAAATTTATGCATTATAAAAGTGTATTTGCATTTCAAATAATACAAAAATGTTTGATATTTTTTGGAGAGACTGACGAAAAGTAGTTGGGAATTTTATTTACTAATTGTGGATTGAATTGAAATTGATTTTTTCTTCCTTAGTTGAGATTCATTACTTAACTTTTGGGTATAACTTTCGCTACCCATATTGACCCGTGGAAATCAGGAACATGCTGCAAGTTATCTTTTAAAATTATAAATAACTAATAAATTATCTTATTTGATCTATTATCGCCTTTCTACCAGTTGAGTTTATTTTCCTCATATCCACATATTAATAATAATGGAGGCGAGGGCTGCATACGAAGGGAAAGCTGGGAATATCAGAAAGTAATGGAAAATTATATTTTAATTTATACTGCAATTGTATGAAGTTTACACTAGACATCCCATGATTCTATTCTCAAATACATAATTCTCACTAAGAGATGGTATAATTTTAAAGTCTTTTAAAGACGTTTTGACCATTTAAGACACATTAAATTCTCAAAAATAAACGCTTAGAATGAATTTAAGTTTTAGATTGAGAAAGACCAAATGATGTTCCTAAAATGAATAAGTTTTATTCGATACCAAACTAGCTTAATTCGGAATTCTTCTCATTTAATGAGTCCACAAAAATATAATTTTGCGAGTGTCCCTTGAAAAGATATACTTGAAAGTTTTTATTCTACATCTACATCTACTTAATACCCCGCAAGCCGCCGCAAGGACGTGTGGCCACCCGTAATTTAGAAAAGAAAAAAAAACCGCATGCAAAAACTACAAAATCATACATCCACAAAAAAAACATGGCATAGATTCATGCAAGAACATTTACACCCCACTCACATGCTGACACTCAAACTACATCTTACATGCACATGCACCTGAAGGTATACCTAACAGCTTTGTAGTGTTTAACTTTGCTCCGACTTATAAATTCAATGTTTTTAATATTTCTAAAGTGACTTCGGTTTCTTACTATTATGATTTCTGATTGTTCGAGGAAAGAATGAGTATTTGTACCTATCTGTCCTTGAATCTATCTCCCTTAATTTATCTTTGTGGTCTGATCTATCTAAGTAGTGTGGGGCCATTATAATTCCTTCAGTGTCATATTTAAACTCGTTTGTTCTGAACCTTTCTAAAAGTCTAAGCCTCGCTTGTTCTCTCCGCACTTCAAGTGGTTCCCAGCCTAAATCCCCTAAGAGATCTGTCACACTTATGTTCTTATCATAACAATTTTTAACGAATCTAGTGGATTTTCTCTGGACTTCATCTAATTCTTTTTGCCGAATTTTCTCCCAAGGATCCCAAATACTTGCGGCATATTCCAAATGAGGTCTAACTAGAGCAAAATAACACCTCTCTTTAACTTTTATTCCTTTTACCTAAGCCATTTTTCACGCCCCACGTTTGGAATCAATGATTTTTTTTTAACTTTTTAGCTACATATTTATTTTTACCTCTGGTATGGAAGTTAAATGTTTGATGAAAATATAATGACGGTAGGTTTCAAGACTTTTAATGCAAAAATATGAAGTTGAGTTGTGTCAAAGCATCGATGTTAGATGTGAATTTGGCCCTCTGTTTAAAAAATGGAATATAGTTTAAATTTGTTGGCACTGCATGTTCTCATAACATGCGAAAAATGACCGAAAAATACTTTAAGATGTGTATGTAGGTTTGAAATCTCACACGGAGCGGGTCGCGGCCGAACCCGAAACTTTTAACAGGCCCAAAAGAAAATTTTTACATCAGTAGCCGTTGGTTGACTCCGCAACGTCTCAACTTCAATTCATTAATCCGTCACAATACAGCCCTGACCTGCATCTACATACTGACGCGACCCGCTTCGTTTGAAAGAGCTTTTTGAAAATGTATTCATTTCTTAGTTTTTTTCGCCTACCAGCGCCATGAAAGGCCATTTTTCACCCATTGTCCCAGCTTCCAGAGAATTGTTGGAAATTCTACATTCGCGCCAAAGCGGGATTCGAACGATCCTATTTCAGGTTATTCACCACGGTAGCAAGCAGATGGTATCATGATTCCAAAAAAACACTTCCAATCCTCGGCCGTTTGCTGAAATTACTAACTAGTGGTTAATTCAGAAGAAACGTACATATGAATGGAATTACATGGAAATGGTAACTGTCGCAAAATGAGAGGCGGCCTCCATAAGATCGAAAATCCTTATTTTAAGGTATTTAAGATGAGGTCAGCACATTAGAAGACATTAGAATCAGAGATTAGAGACTCACATCACTAGAAGGAGAGAGACAGTTTTCAAATAACACTTTCGATATTCAAGAGAGAAAACTGCAGCGGAGTGAGCTGCTACCATCCTTACAAAGGGTATTATAGCCCAGGCTGCAAGGCACCCGGGAGGAGTGGCTAACTCAGCACCACTTACTCACTCTCGGGTGGCGCTCTGCGCCTCATCAATATTAAGCGGTCGCCTCATTTCGGCAATCCAGTAAAGCACCGTAAGGTGCATTGCACTTACTGGGGAACCGGGTGGGTCCCCACGCTAGGGTGTCCCTAAAAACGACCATACCAGTGCTATCGTACCATTTCGGAGCAATCTGAAATTTCGAAAAATCATAATTTTTGACAATTAACAGCAATATTCGGCCGCTTACGGAGTACAAACCGCTGTAATTAACATTTACTAGACTTAAAAGGCTAGATTTGATTTAATATCTGATGAAACTTTGTTTGTAGCACTGCTCATGAACGCTACAATCTCTTTGTAAACCCCTTCGGGGGTATCGTACCATTTCGGAGCAAAGTCTTGCTCCGCAACACATCGCTCAAAAGGCTAATCCTGTCCTTCTAATGGACACCAATAAGGCCCAGGGACAGGGTAAAACACTACCCCCTGCATTGCCATTGCAGGGAATGTTTAAACCGTCATACACCCTTACGGTACACAGCAATAACGGCCCCCCTACCAAGGAGGCCCTCAAAAACGCGGAAAAATGCTCACTAGACCCGGCATTGAAACCAGAAAGAGCCGTCAACATAATGCATTCTGGAAACACCGATTATGCGAGAGAATCACATACACCGGCTTCACCGTCCCCTGCTGTAGCAACAGCTATAGCAGCTATCAACAGAGAAAAACTTTTAAAAGCAAAAGCTCAGAAACCACACGAGCCACGTGCGAAGGACACCATCGTCCCCGATTGTGACAAACCATGCCCACCGTCCACCCCTTCAGCGGAAGCCACTTTAGCCCTCCCGCTCGATACGAATACCCACACTGGCCCACAAGCGCAAACCTCGCATGGTCAGGACGACGACAGCTTCACTGTTGTTTCTAGAAAGAAAGGCACACCCTTAAAAAGACGCAGGGTAGTCGAATCCCCAGAGATAGCTCAAGCAAATAGTTTTGCCCCCTTAGACAAGCCGGAGGTGATGGAGACTCAGCCCCCTGTCCCAAAATCCACCAAAATCCCGGCAATCACAGTTCACAATGTTTCTGGGTGGGTAGAACTGTCGAAGGAGCTTACAACGAACCTCCTTACCCCCCCTAAGTGCACTTTGAAAGGACTGAACAGGGTCGCCATCAACTGCGCAAATGTTGAAGATTACTTAAAGACAAAAGAAATCTTGCGCAAAAGAAAATTAGAATTCTCTTCATACCAGATTCCCACCGACAGACTCAGTGAATTCTGCGTTAGAAACCTGGTCGGCGACGTCAGCTCGTCTGACTTAGAAGACGAACTAAAACGTCTTGGGTTCGTAACCAAAAGCGTTACCCAACTAACCACTACTAAACCTACCCTAAAGGACAGAGAACTAGGGAAAACCTCAGGCACCAAGAGACTGATACCAGTTTTTCATGTAATCTTAACTAAAGACCCACAACCAGGAGATCTCCTCAAAGTTGAATGGCTGCTGACCATGCGAGTGAACATCACGAAATTCACAAAACCTAAGGGCGTGATACAGTGCCACAAATGCCAGGGCTTCGGGCATACAAAAAACTATTGCGACATTCGGCCCCGTTGCGTTAAGTGCGCCGGCGCGCACCTAACGACCGAATGCGAAAAAAAAGATCGCACTACGCCCGCGAGGTGCGTGAATTGTGCAATGGACCACCCAGCCAATTATCGCGGTTGTCCCGTCTACAAATGGGAAAACCAGCGACGATTGGCGCGTGAAAAGCGCGACACAAACTCCCGTGGATCAGACCAAGGGAAAACATTTATACCTGCCCCGGCTCCCAACAGGAACGCTTGGGCTCCGCGAGCTCAAGGTCCTTTGCAGGGCCAAACATCTTTTGCTGTCACCAACCTATTTCCCTCCTTACCCCCTCCTAGAATCCCTCCTCCCCATGTCATCAACCCTCTAATGCCTGGTGGCGCTATTTCACAATCCTCTTCTTCCTCTAACAGTCACCTACCAAAACTCCCTACTTCAAATCCAGTACACGGAGAACAGTCACTTTTTGGATATTTCATGTCAATGCACAACCAGTTAAGTCTCCTAAAGACAAAAACGGAGAAGAAAATCTTTATGCTCCAGCAATTATGCGAGTTGCACGAGCTTAATGACTAGTAAGCTCCGCAACATCTGCCTTCTCAGTTGGAATTGCAACGGCATACTCGGCCGCCAACGGGAATTCAAAAATTTTATAAGCTCTGGCAATTTTGATGTAGTCGCCCTTCAGGAGACGCATCTAACACCCAGTCACAGATTCTACATACCCAACTACACCACATATCGGCGAGATCGTCCCACTGCTCGCGGTGGAGGCGTGCTTATCGCAGTTAAATCCTCAATAAAACACAAAGCATTGAAAGCACACGCCCTTAGTACACTAGAATGCGTCGGAATACGACTCCCAACTCCCATAGGTGACCTTGACATCTATTCAGCTTACCAACCTTGTGGTAAAACTGTTGTTCCTGACGAAATTCGTCCCTTATTCCCGGCTGACAGACGCGTCGTAGCCATCGGCGATTGGAATTCAAAACATTTAGAATGGGGGTGCCGGTCCGCGAATAGTAATGGCCGGCGTTTGCTTAATATTGTAAACTCCATCATGCTAGGCGTCGAAGTGCCACTAACGGCGACGCACATTGATAGTCGTGGAGGAGAGGACATCCTCGATTTCTGCCTTACCAACAACTTACCTGTCATAGAGACTCCAACGGTACTACCCGATCTCTCCAGTGATCATTATCCGATTAAAGCCAACATTGCGACTGTCCCTTATGAGCAACCTCCTTCCATCTCTGTAAGAACGAACTGGAAACAGTTCGCCACCCTTACAGAAAACGCATTCACAGCAATCCCCATCCCACAATCCTCAGACAGGCAGGACATTGACGCGCATGTCCTTGCCATTACAGAAACAATGCGGGAAGCGCATGCACTTGCATCACTCCCGTACCCTCACCCCCCTCCTCCTTCAAACGCCCTACCCGACGACATCCTGATGCTCATAAAACAGCGTAACAAGGCCCGCAGACAATGGGCGCGAACCAGGGATGGCGCCTATAAACGGCGTTATAACTTTTTCGCGTCCTGCGTCAAACGCGAAATCAGAAATCGGTTCAATGACCAATGGAGAGACAAACTCGACAACCTTTCCTTTGACGACGGTTCCCTTTGGAAGGTTGCTAAGCAACTGACCAAAAAAGGACGTCCCGACCAGCCCATCAGGCACAATAACAACTTGTATTTTGACGCCAATGACAAGGCAGAAATCCTCGCCAACGCATTTCAGGAAACCATGACTCTTCGAAACGACTGGCCAAGAACTGTGGAGGACGGGGAGGCTGAGGCTGCTGTAAGGAGCCTAAGTTTCCTTCCGACTCCGCCTTTCCAACCAGTGACAGAGACGGAGCTAAGAATGACAATTAAATACTTGAACCCGAAAAAAGCCCCGGGTATTGATGACATTTCAAACAGGCATTTAAAGAACGCGCCACTGCCGGCCGTTCGTCACTTGCTGGGCTTATTTAATAACTGTCTTTCCTCTTGCTATTTTCCCGATTCCTGGAAAATAGCAAAACTTTGCCTGCTTGCCAAACCAGGCAAAGACCCGACAATTCCTCTCAACCGCAGACCTATATCTTTACTTTCCTCTATCTCTAAACTGTTTGAATCGATTTTGAAAGCCCGTCTAGACCTCTTCCTACGGACAAACGACGTAATACGACCGGAACAAATGGGATTCCGGGAAGGACATTCCACCTCCCTGCAAATACTCAGACTAGCAGAGTATATCAGCCACGGCATGCAGAACAACCAACACATTGCAGTGTTGTTCTTGGATGTGGCCAAGGCGTTCGACCAAGTCTGGCATGATGGATTGATACTTAAACTAATTAAAATCGGGGTTCCATTACATCTCATCAAGATGTTCCATAGTTTTCTCGCTTCACGAGCTATACATGTCGCCGAAAACGGAGCTCTGTCAACCGGGAAACAGATAAATTGTGGCGTCCCGCAGGGCGCCATATTATCTCCTACTCTCTTCAACTGCTATGTCAACGATCTTCCTTCTTCTCCACAAACTCAAACTTTCATGTTCGCTGACGATACTGCTATCGCGGCAAGATCTTGGAGCGGCACGTGTGCCTTCCGAAAGATACAAAACCACCTATCTTTACTTGAAAAGTGGACCGTCGACTCGAAAGTAACAATAAATGCTGAGAAAAGTGTTGTTGTTGACTTTCGGAGGAGACGAAGCTATTTCCCAAAAAAACCTCTTACCTTTCAATCCGTGCGTATTCCGACGAAATCTTCACACAAATTCTTAGGGATACATTTCGATTACAGACTGACATGGGCCACGCACGTACAGCATGCCTTACAAATAGCAAGGGGCACAAGAGCACTTTTGTCTCCACTCTTGTGCTCCAAATCGCGCCTCACGCACCGAACCAAAATTAGACTCTACCTTTCCTATATCCGCCCCAGGATGCTGTACGGTTGCGAAATTTTCGGAAACGCGACAAAAACAGACAGAAATCGCTTAGAAACATTCCAGAATAAAACACTTCGCTACCTCACAAACCAAAGTAAACTCGTACCAATCAAGGAGATCAGAAACGCACACAAAATTCCTAAAGTACACGACTTCATCCGAGCGCAAGCTGAAAGACTCGAGAGGTCCCTTCCACATAACACGCTTACAAAAAACATATGGGATTACTCCCTACATAGAAAACGCCGTCCGAGCTACAGACTTCCAAAAGAAATCATATTTCGGTAACAAAACCGAATTCTTTCCTATGACTTTTACTTCTTATTTTTATATTGCAATACATGTTAGCATTTAATCAAACAATTTTATAATTAAAATAGTAATTTCTTTGTCAGATGGCCCAGGCTTAAATCATTGTTACGGGCTTATCGGGCAACCCAAGGCCTATCGGAAAAAAAGGAGGAAAAAAAAAATAATAAATAAATAAAAAAAAAATATAAGAACACAAAAAAAAAAGAAAAAAAAAAGAAAAAAAAGAAAAAAAAACAAAATTAATGATATAATAAAAGAGAAAGAAAAAAAAACCAATAAAAAAAAGAGACTGAAAAAAAAAATATATATATATATATATCAATACATAACCATAAATTGTAGTTTGTAGACCAGAGTTATAGTATGATGTTTATTTTTTTTTTTTTTTTTTAAAATGTTTAGGATTAGTTTACATTTTCCGTCGTGTTGACGTGATAATGGGCAACATGTTCAAGCCCTTAAGTTAAGGTAATTTAATTTAGTTTCTCTTCTTAATTTACGGCCAATTGCCGACCCACTAGTGGTCTTTCTTTCAACTTCTCCTTCACTAACACTGGAAAGGTACACGTTCGTCACTTACACTTTCGTTGAATGATATCCCATGTAAAATTGTACAACCACTACAGCTGAAGGGGTGGACGATGTCGCACCGAAGCAGCATTATAAGATAGGGCAAACGCCCAGACAATATGTGGTTCTGGTCTGGTCTATGAGGTCAGCACATTTTCAGTACATAATACTTATTTTTCGGCAAATTTCTGACGTCAGAGTAAGATAAGACGAATATTAATTATTTATTGATATGCTTCAAGAAATGTTCCTTTTATATATTTTCATCAGTTGTCCAGAGAGGTATTTTTCATTGACATTGTACACGATTCCCTTCTGATATAAATAATACTTTACACTTTATTGGTATTGATAGATACCGTATACTCGTATTTAAATCATGGAAATTATAAAATTAAATGACGCACCTGATGGTTTTGCGACGCAATGAAACCTGGGTCGTGCAAAATTAAATGTACTTATTGTAAAAAAATGATAGATTTATACTTATTGATATTATCGATCAATAATGATCGATACTGATTAATCGATATCAATTCCAATTGACCTACCAAATATGTCAGTTCTTTTCGTCTGCTTAGTGAAATCTCCCTTTGTCAACAAAATGGTTGAACTGAGATCTCTCACTTCTGGCCTTTTGACCCATACGCGAGGAAGGGCGTTTTCGTTGAAATAAATGCTAAGAGAAAAAGTTGATTAACTGAATAGTTAAGAATTTTTTTTCTTTTATTGGTTGATTTTACCTATACAAATGGGTAAAATCAAAATCTCACTCTACATATTGTTCCTACGTACATTTTACAATTGTTGGTTTTACCATATCCCTCCGATTGGATAATATTTTTCTCCCGGACGCATATCAGTAGTAATTTTGTGATTTCCCATGATTCCTAAGTGATTATTGCTCCTTGTTTGTGAATTGTGGTGAATATGGAGTGCTGTGATCAGCGCGTTAGTATACCGTAGCCACCTCAAGGTGTTTGATATTAATATGGATATGATATCACTAGATTTAAATAGTAAAATGAACCAAAAGAAAATTTATAATTAAGGACTGCATCTCTAATATCAACTAAATTCAACCAAAAAGTAAATGGTAGAATTAACAAAATCAACATAGTTCCATTAACTATATAGTATACTTTGGTGGGAGCTAATTAAACGTCTGCCTTTCATTAAATTTACTATTTTTCGGTTGACTGAACCAAGTATTTTTTCTATTCAGGCGCCCAATTGCCGTTATTCAAGCACAAGGTTTGTTAATTTTCCTGGTCCATGTGTTTTAATCAAAAGCAATAAATTCATTTCAATCAGAAGTAATAAATTTATTTCATTACAGCTAGAGTTTTGCATGAATACCAGTAAAAATGGAATGCCTATGTGTAAGAATTTATTAGAATAATAAATTCTCTTTGTGACCTTTCCGCTTTCTCCTTTCCACCATTCCATCCACTCCTTGTTAAGTGCCAACTTCTGCTCACGCTAGGGTAAAAGGTTCGAAATGTAATTTTACGTTATAATTATATGTATGCTAATAATTCAGGACTTATTCCGTTATCAATAAATTCATGTAGATTTTTTGTTGGGAAATAGTTACGAAACTGGAGCACGATGAACTATTCTAAGCCTCGTTGGTGAATTACGGCACAATAATTTCCGCTCATCTGGAACGAAGAAACCGCCTCCACCCTTACCATTTGACGTAAAATATAGCACCACCACAAAAGACGAGCCAAGAGCAAAAACGTATACTCCTGTCGGCGTTTTTGTCTCCGTAGGTATGTGTAATATTCATTGCAACTGAATATTTGATGATAACGTGCCACCACCACTCTGAGCAACGCGGAATTTGATTTTAAAATGACGGAAGCCCCATCGTGAAATCATTTCCCCATCTAATGCTGGGCAAAACTAAATATTTTTTAAACAAATATTTCAAGAATTAATTGGAAGAATAGTTGACTCTCGCAAATTCCAAGAAACTGCGGGAAATGCCTCAACAGTTACTTTTAACGGGGTCATCCTCTAATATGCATTTCAATGCAACAACTTCAGAGTGTAAAAATCATTCGACTTGACCGAGGTTCGAACCCGAATCCCTTGATGCCGAGTACTTTACCCAGTTAAGTTATCGAGGCTTCCTCTTGGAATTTTTACACTCTGAAATTCTTGCATTGAAATACATATTAACGGATGATTCCGTTAAAAGTTACTGTTACGGTTCTTCCGCATTTTCAAGGAATTTGCCATAGGTAAAAACAGCTTAAGTGTTTCAAGTTTGCTTTAACCTCGTGGACTCTGCCACGTCACGCACGACTACGAATGCCTGTGACATTGTATGTACAGTATTTCCTCACAACATCGTGTTCCTTTAAAGCCCCCAAAATTTCAGTTTCAGAGGACGTCTCGATGTCTCAACTGGCTGCTAAAGCACTTGGCCGGACATTAAGGGATCCGGATTTGATTCCCGGTCAAGGCGAATGATTTTTACACTTTGAAATTGTTGCATTTGTTACCTCTGGTTATCCGACTTTCACAAGTGGCTTCGGAGTTAGAGCGAGCTCTGCTGGATTATTTAGGTCTTGCAAAGTGATGAACGCTTTTTTTTTATTTTGGGTCGTGTTTTTCGCGGCGACGGAGGGGGGGATTTCGGGAGCCACTTGTCTCGACTGTCATAATTTTGACTCCTCTGCGAGAAAACAACGAGATTTAGTTTCGCCAGACGACCTTTTTCATCGATCTCGTGATCATTACACCTTATCATTAAGTCTACTGCCTGAAATATTTGAAATTTTTCGAGGTTTAGCTGGAGCGTAACGGCATACGACCCAATGCCTAGATTTTCTTAAAACGATCAAAATTTCGAACATTTTTAATGGTTTTCTCTCGGCTAAATGCGCCATGTTTTGATTTCATTGTTGACCGGCAATGAATATTTAAATAAAAACACGAAAAAGATGTGTGTACGAAAAATATGTATCGAGTAAGAGGATTTCGGGGACAAAGAGACTTTTATCAAGAAATCGACTCATGCCATCTTAATCTCTATGCTGGGAATTTGTTGAAACTAAGATCCAATAAAGTTACAATTACGTCATGACATTGAACTACGTAACTACTTAAGAAATACTCTTAATAATTATTGCGACATTTTTGTATTTTAACTCCAGCGACGTCAAGTCTCATGCAGCGCATTTACAAACTGAAGCGCAATACTGGTTTACAGCCCACCATCTCTTCCTGAATGAAATTAAAACACAACCTCTTATACGTGTATGCTGTTTTAAAAAGGTCATTAAAATGATCCTATTAAACTGTTAGTATTTAGTATCGGAGGGAAGATAACTGTAAATTCACCTTTTCCAAGACAATGAAAACCTTCCAGGGCTTTTTAATTATTAAGGAGACTCAAAATCTGTGTGAGTGAGCTACATGAGAGTGGTTTACTTTGCTTTTTTTCAGCCCTTACGTACTTATCATCTTAGACTCCCGGGGCTAGCTCATGAAATTGTGGAAATGCATATACTGCAGGAAAAGGCAATGAAGCAATTCTGGGCACCGTGCGCATTGCAGACGTATATTAAAAAACCTGAAAATGTTGAATAGAATGGTATGAGGTGTCACTTTGTGGAAGCAATTCATATTGGAAAAGAAATACTTAGTTATCCCACATATATTTTATTAAACACGACCAAGGTTTCGACTTAAAAAATCATCATCAGGTGATCACCTGATGATGACTTTGTAAGTCGAAACCTAGGTCGTGTTTAATAAAATATATATGGAATGACTAAGTATTTCTTTTCTGACCTGAAAATGTTAACTATCTACAACCTGTTTGTGCTACGCAGCCTTATGCACGTTAAACAAAACCCTAATCTATAAGCAAAACGGCCAGCAAACTTTGAAACTATTGTACGTTCAATGTACTGCTGTCCGTTCTTTCATCGTTCATTGTCCTATTGCATGCTCGCGCGCATATTGTTGTACCGTTTGAAGACATCCTCACGGATATCTCTATGACATGAAAAAAATATTATATTATGTATATTAATATATTATATTAATATATTATATTATATATATTATATTATATATAAATATTATGATTATCGATGTACACATCAAGAGGTCTGCGGATTGGAGAATTGCCATGGAGAGCTATGCTCAAGCATCTACCCTGATGCTTACTGAATTTATTCGTCAGCAACTATTTTGAAGAGAGTTTTCAACTTTTGATATAAATTTAAAGATTTATTAGTTTAATGATTTTTTCATTATGTCTAACCGTGACTCGGCACTCTTTGCGAAATCAGGTAGCACGAAGCTTAAATATGGCAAATCCAGTCTCCTCGGTCATCCCTTAACGGCTTCAGTGAAATGGCCTACAATCAGTATTTCGTCATGGTGACGTAATTTTTGTGCGAAGACTATTATCACTAAATTAAATTACTTTTATCAAAGATGCTTGAATCGTTTTCCGTGTTTCTTGAAATGACAGAATATATCGCTCATGTTAGGTCATTGTTTTCCAGGAAGAGGATGTTATCAGCCTAGATATTTCCCGTAAAGGTATTATTCTCCTTAATACTCCTCTCGTTCTTTTAAAAGGAGAATTCATCGGAGCGAATTTTCGGCCAACATTTTTAATGCTCTTAAGGTATCTTCCACCGCTGAAGAACCTTTTAAGCTCAACTTAAGACCAAATCAATGCAAATTAAAAGGAGAGACATAAAAGACTGTTAATTGCTCCAAGAATTTGCAAAACTTAAATACAGAATTGTGCCATTGGTGTAAAATGTTTCCCGGATGAAATTTTTTCCATTTTTGAGATAAAAAGATTGTTAAGATTTTGTCCCAATATTCGAGTGTGCATACAATAGTCTCTAGTTTTCTCCCACCACAAAAGTTCATCATGCGAGAGTGACGTATTAAATTTCTGCCCAAATGTAAGATTGAGAGTAATTTGGAATTCCCAACCCCAACCTCAACCACTATGCAAACCAATTGACAGTTCACTTCTAAAATTCAGATCTTCATCATTTCACGAACACAAACATCTTCCCCGCATCATTCTTTCTATAATTCTGTAAATCTCAAAACCAACCTATCTCCCCTTAAGGGTGTAGCCTTTACAAAAATCACCCACAATTCTTACCCGGTCATCATATCGGCCGACGAGGGCTCTACGGCATTCGTTCTTAAAACTCTTAACTTTTCTTGTGCTCCTCATTGGTATGTTCTACCCAAAATACATAAACAGGCACCCCAGGACGTTCATTTGTTTCTTCCCGAAACTTGCCAACTGAAAGAATCTCCACCCCTGACGAAAACTACCTCCAACCGCTGGTCCACACTCTACGATCCTGTGTTAAATACACCAACCATTTTCTCCGCTTTATCCACTGAATCTCTCTCCCTCTGGACACCTAAATTGTTATGGCCACAATTAATGTCACATCCTTTTGCACCTCACTACCTCAGTCTGAATGTCTCCTATCTCCCCGCCAATATCTATCCAAACGACCCAATCTACAGCCAGCACTGAGTTTCTTCTGAATCTCTTTTACTTCATCCTAACCCACAATTCCTCCTTCTTCCATAGTAAACATTTCCTTTAGTTCAAAGGATGTGCGATGGGAAACAGATTCAGCCATTAATACGCATTAATCCACCTTGGCCTCTTCGAAAAAATTCCTTTCCTCTTACTTTCAGCCACCTCTTTTCTGGGTTACACCATAAATTTAAATTTACATTGTTATTTCCTTCTCTGGCTTCACAGCACTGATTCCTTCAAAGCATTTATTTCCTCTCGTTTTTTCCTCTTTCTGTTTCACCTCCACCTCAGAAATAACTTTCCTCCACCTTAAGGCATCTTTCGTCAATCTAATATTCCTCACCTCTGTCCACAAGAAACCCACTATTATACAACAATACCTCCACTACGAGGTACTCGTACACCAGCTGTCAACCATTGCACAATAAATGATCTCTTCTGAATTCACTCTTCATCCGCGGTCACCGAATTCGTAGCAATCCAAACTCCCTTCATAAATTTCTCACCAACTGACACAGAGCTCCTCAATCGCGAATACCGTGAGTCCATTTTAAGTAAATAAAAAAAAAGGCCCCTTCCACGTGAACTAAACCTTTCCAACCGTTAACTCGCCCACTCTTTCCCACTGCCCGTTATGTACTTCCCAGGAATTCAGTCCCTCAAACATACTGTATCCTCATAGACCTATGAGAATGTGTCTGACTAGCCACATAAAAACGGTAAACATTTTTTCCTAAATTTTTCTCCGTCATTTTTAAGCAACCCGCCAATTTTCTGACACATTGAAATCCACTAA